>NW_020837998.1:5768628-5817098 GCF_003676395.1 Aethalodelphis obliquidens
TTTTTTTTTTTTTTTTTTTTTTTGCTGTACGCAGGCCTCTCACTGTTGTGGCCTCTCCCGTTGCGGGGCACAGGCTCCGGACGCGCAGGCTCAGTGGCCATGGCTCACGGGCCCAGCCAGTCCGCGGCATGTGGGATCTTCCTGGACCAGGGCACGAACCCGTGTCCCCTGCATCGGCAGGCGGACTTTCAACCACTGCGCCACCAGGGAAGCCCTGTCCCCTTGATTTTTATAACCCTATTTGACAACATTTTACAAAAAGGTTATTTTCTTTCCCTTCACAAAGCTAAGTATTATAATGCAAAAAAAAAAAATGAGAAGCATATGTTGAACGGTCAAACACACAACCCTACCAAAATATCCATTTTGCTATTTTACCCATCCATCTAGTTTAAAGGGAGTTGGAAAGCCACACCTCAAACTCACACAATTCAACAATTCCCTTAAAGAAAATGAGGGTCAAAGTATCGTACAAGAAATAGTAAAGAGGTATAAATTGTTCAAAACCTGTTATTATAAAATAACCCAAAGATCATGCAAATATAGTCCAAGTCCTTTTCACGTCATTTGTGATTCAAGAGATGTATTTTGTCCTGGCCTTTCAATAGGATATCAGTGCACTTTTGTCTTCTCCTCATGAACTGCCAAGCAGTTTCACAGATCAGAACATCTATCCCCTGTTAGGAGTATTAAATATCACTGTCTGTTTATCCTTTGAAAAATGAAGTATATGTTAGTGGAGCTGTCATGCCATATGTATAAACAGTTCACCTTTCACTTCGTTTCAGTAGAGAGAGGCTGACGTTTGATGTTTTTTTAACTCTCCTTGTTTTCTCCAGTGAATATTATAGGCCAGCACTACTGTAATCCATCCTTTCTCACTGACAGTACTGAATTTACATAATGCATTCAAGAAAATGCATTGATCTACAGTGATGCCCTCTTTCTGGAATAATGATCAGACCCTGAAGAGTGGTAGGAGTTTTTTCTCTAACCTGAGGTATCAGTAAATGCATCAGACTTGGGAACGGTTCACATGTATTGTAACTAAAACTGAACATAATCATTTGCCTTGCTGGGCTCGCATTTTACAGTTATATATATAGACTACAAGGTGCTGTTCTACAGTTGATGACTCTGCCAGATACAATAATACCATTGCATTGGTGTTATGTCCACAATATCTAAGCAATTTAAGTTGTTCATATGTAAACTGAGATTCAAAAATGTTAAGTAACTCCCCTGTAGTATATAGTTATTAAATAGAAGGGCTGATATTTAAAGGCTGATTTGTCACACTCTATCCTAGTCCTTTTCTCATCACATCACACTGCATTTTAACAGTGAGTTTCCTGTAATATTTGTATAAACATTTTATATATTGATGCAGCCCTTTTTTTCTGGTTGCCATTCTTTTTTATCAACTAATGCAAATTGCTTAGCTTAGCAAGTCTTCCATGATCTGCATCTCATCTATCTCTCCATGCTCATTTCTCCACTTGCCCCTCAATCTCAATGCTTTAAACAATCCAAATAATTTAAAGTTCACTTAATGAGTCACTCAGCTTCCTTGTTGGTTTATATACTACTTTGTTTGCAATGTCCACTTTAAAGCACTTCTTATTTTTCAACCCACAGCTCAAGAGTCAATTCCTTTTACAATGCTTCCACGACCCTCCCCCAGGTAGAATTGAACACTATATCCTATATGGACCCCTGTCATAGCAGCTAAAATAAACTCAGAGATTCTTTCCTCAGCTGTGTCCAGCCTGCTATCAAGCCCATCAAAGGCATCCTTCATTTCTGTTTCAGTGTTTTGTTTTGTTTTGTTTTGTTTTTGCTGTACGTGGGCCTCTCACTGTTGTGGCCTCTTCCGTTGCGGAGCACAGGCTCTGGACGTGTAGGCTCAGTGGCCATGGCTCACGGGCCCAGCTGCTCCGTGGCATGTGGGATCCTCCTGGACCGGGGCACGAACCCGCGACCCCTGCATTGGCAGGCAGACTCTCAACCACTGCGCCACCAGGGAAGCCCTGTTTCAGCGTTTTTTGATCTCTAATATTTCTTACTCATCCTTTCCATCTATTTGCTTACATTGACCATCGGTTCTTGCATGCTGTTTCTGATTTATTTATTAGAGTCCTTAGTTTATTAATCATAGTTGTTTTAAATTACTAGTCAGACGATTCCAACATTCCTGCCATGTCTGGCTCTGATGCTTGCTCTGTTGCTTCGCACTGTGCTTTTTGCCTTTTAGTATGCCTTGTCACTTTTTTCTTGATAACAGGACATGATATATTGGGTAAGAGGAACTGCTGTAAATAGATCTTCATTAACATGGTGATAAGGTATAAGGGAAAGGAGAAGTGTTCTGTAGTCCTATGACTAGGTCTCAATTTTTTAGTGAGCCCATGCCTCTGGACTGTGAACTTCACAAATGTTTCTCAACTTCCCCACCCTTTTGGGGAGTGACAAGATGGCTAAAGGGGTTGGCTTTGGACATTTCCCTTGCTCCATTTAGAAGTCCATAGCAGCAAAGTTAGGTATTTCCCTTCCCCCAGGTTAGTTAGGCTCTGATAAAACCTCAGCAGGTTAAGCTGTGGTTAAACAGTTTCTCTTGAATTCAGGTCTTATTAAGAAGAACGGAGGGCTCTGGCATCTTTCAAAATGGTTCTTTTCTCCCTCTCCCTGCCAAAAGACCTTGGGGATTTTTCTCACTGTGAGAACTTGGTAGAGTTCCAGGGTGTAAAACTCAAAAACTATTGGGGCATCTCAATGACTGGGTCCCACTGGAGTTTTTATCTCTCAGAATTGTTTGCATTGAGCATCCAGCAATTTCTCAATTACAGTTTAGGTTTTCCTACCCTGGCACTGGTTTTCATGGGGGTTTTTCTTGTGGATTTCTGCTGTGATAAGTTGTTATTTGAATTGAAATTAACTTTTTAAGTACAGAGCATAAGGTAACTTTAAACTACTATTTTTTAAAATATAGCAGTAGTGTCAGGTATTCATTAGGATTTAGACACTAGGATTCTACAGTTAAAAGGTGAATCTTTCAAAGTACAAACTTTTGATTGAAATGTTTATATATATTTCATAATTATAAAAATAAGAATTATTTCATTTAATTGACTATTTGATCAATCATGAGAAATTTTAATATTGCTTTGTTTCAAATCATTAATTATCATAATAGAGAATGATCTTGTTTGAATTGGAACTAGACAGATATATATTTATAGATATAGATATATATGCATAGGACTAGGCAAATGTCCGTTATTTGCCAAGTATATCAATATTCCAAGTTATCAAAATTTTATTTGATATGCTTTTGTAAAATTGCTATGCCCTTAGATGTTCCGTGCAAATAT
The DNA here is from genome assembly GCF_003676395.1 of Aethalodelphis obliquidens. Lineage (NCBI taxonomy): Eukaryota > Metazoa > Chordata > Mammalia > Artiodactyla > Delphinidae > Aethalodelphis > Aethalodelphis obliquidens. Next base: position 5,772,000 of record NW_020837998.1, read on the forward strand.
TGATCACTTAAGGATAATACATGATTACAAAAAGTCTGATTAATTTGCTTTGTGGGAGAAAAGTCAAACATCCAGTTAATTCGTTTTTTTAAATTTTTTGATTCATTGTTTTGTTAGTGTATAAAGACACACTTCTTGGGCTTCCCTGGTGGTGCAGTGGTTGAGAGTCCGCCTGCCGATGCAGGGGACACGGGTTCGTGCCCCGGTCCGGGAGGATCCCACATGCCGCGGAGCGACTAGGCCCGTGAGCCGTGGCCACTGAGCCTGCGCGTCCGGAGCCTGTGCTCCGCAACGGGAGAGGCCACAACAGTGAGAGGCCCATGTACCGCAAAGAAAACAAAAAACAAAGACACATTTCTTGTTGGTTTAAACTGCAAAATATAACAAACATTTGCATAGAGTATAATGGTACTTCCGTAAATTGGACCATTATCTCAGATGTCCACAATTAAGCATGCCCTGAGAGTTTTCCTTTTCTCTCTTTTAAAGTTATTTTTATGAAAGTATGCTCTTTAAAAGAGGTAGTTTAGTTTGTCTTGAGTAAAATTAGTCCACCTACAAAAGTAACAAAGCATAACGCTAAATTGTAAAGTTTCTATAGCAAATATGTTATCCTATTGGGACAGCATGTCATCACATATGGTATACCAAATTACCCACTCTTTAGAGACACCTGTGGTTCACTAACAGAATGTGGTGGATTATCACTAAACATACAGACATTTGATAGTTTAAAACAAATCTGCTACATTACTGCAGTAGAGGTTTTTTTTCCTCAAAAATTCTGCTGCCCAGTTTGTTAAAAATAAATACCATGACACAAGAATGAAACTTCAAGTCCGTTTATTAGTTATATAGTTAGCCTTATAATGTACTAAGTCAATCAAACAATATAGTGATTATGAAACCATTGCAAATTTTAAGTTTATTATATACTTATGTGATACATAACACTTTAATCCTAAAATGCTTAAAAATAAAGATCACACTTATACACATAAAATGCAACCTTCAAATACGAAATGAATAATATAAACCTGAAGCAGTGATTAAAATACCCAGTGGAAGATAAATTCCTTAACTTGAAAAGAAGCAGCTTCTTTGCAAAACTGAGTAGTTCTTTCATGTATATTGCACATCAGCAATAGATTAGATATTATAGCATAATTCAAAATATCTTGACTATACTCTAGAGATAACTTGGGGAATGGAAAATATAGCATATTTTTTTTCTGGGTAATTCTTTATAATCTTCCTGAAAAGAAGTCCACAGACACTTAGATTGTTTTAGTGCCTCCCAAATTCTCCCTAAATGTACTAAATATCTCCTAATTGTTTCATTCTGGTTTCTTTTATACCTTATCTCCTTTCATTAAATCTAAATCACTTCAATACAATATATATTTTTTTAATTCAGAATTTAGAGGGTCTGTGAAATTTGTCTCGATATTTATGACTATTTACTTAGGGGAAAAATTTACTCATTATCAATATGATGCTAATTAATTAAGATTTATTTCTCTTCAGTGTAAACAAATAAATATAAAACAATCAAATATTTGATTCTATATTTATACAATTTTGATAGTAATTTTTGCCCAGACATGAGCTCTGGATTTAAAAAAAAAGAATAAAATAAATGAAAGTACCTCTCCCTTTGGAGTTTCTGAAAACCAGTGGATAGTTATTGCCATCACTATGAATAATGCATTTTAGAAATACCATTGAAGAAGGGCAATAAGTAATTCCAATCTTTCTCTGGCCTTTATAATGCTAGTTCTTGTCACCGTAACGTGTATAATTTTCTTCAACTGTGAATCCAGCTCCTCACTGTATTTGCTTTGTAACACATTTCTAATGCAGCTAAAATGAATCTTTATAGAGGCAATTTATTTATGAAAATTTCTGTGGCTTAAAACACTTTTCTTGTAATTGATACCCAGAATGAAAATTACACTGAACATGTAATCAAGTTGTAAAATGTTTTAAAGTGGTTGCACTCCACTTTTTTATATGCTTATCCAAACAATTTATCTTTCAAATGATTTCAATTCCAGGAATCAGGATCCTTTTATACATCTCTCTAATTAATAGTGTTTAATTTTGAAAAAAATTACCTTAATCTGTGAAAAGCATGTGATTTGTTTCACCTTTTATTTTCCTTTTTACAACATCAATTCCTATCCTCATCTTCAAAGGTCGAAAATGTAATGTAGAGGGTGAATATATTTCTACTTGTTTTCCATTGAGGAAAAGTGGCAAAAGCCTTTATTTCCCATCAGGACTGAGCTAAAGAGAGATCCTACAAACTGTCAGAAATAGTGCCAGAAACATGTAACAATATAGAGGCCTGAGAGATATAGGGAGGATTTAGGCAGAAAATCGAGAACATAAACATGAGGTGGGAGGGGGGACAGTTCTGAGAGTGCAAATCAGAGCAGCTTTCCAGCCATTTCAGAATTGGACTTTTATAATGTCTTTGAATCACTTTGAATTGAGCGCTCCACATCAGAAAACACTCAATTGCAAAAAATGCCATGTCAAAAATGCATTCTAAAACCAAATATAAATACCTTATGGATTATCCTTGCTACTGTCCTCTGCTGGGTCGGATTGGTGAGAGCTGACTCTAGTTCAGTCTCTTACAATGAGAAATACAGATCTTTAAGTGAGAAAAATGTTTTTAGACACTGACATTTTATTCATTTGAAATCAAAATGACTGGCGCAAACTTCTGCTGAATCATCTGGGTTTCCATGTGGATATTAAATATTTGATTTGCACCTAAAGAAAAACTTTCATGTTGTAAACTGATGTTTAACTGGTGTTGGAGTAGCAGTGAAGAGGCCGGGCTGCAACAACAAGAAACAAGAATTTTAACATTGAACCTCCAACACATATCAACCCTCTCATTTTAGAATGCATAACATTTTATGGATATTTTACAAATGATGTAAAGCTAGGACTAACATAAAACTCATTAAAATAAATCAACATAAGATTAAAATAACTAAAATAATAGCAAAATTAGAACAGCATTTGGGACAGAAATTTAGCTGGGATTTTAATAGGTGCCTGAAAATAACTTTGTATATACAAATAAGTTGAAAGAGAACATATTTTTAAATTTCCTGAAGAACATCTAATTTTACTAAATATTAAGATCAAAACAATGAATTTTTAAAACTTTTTTCTTCTGCCTCAATAGATTATATATCACTGAAAAAGTAAAGAGTTTTGCCAAGATGAGACAGTGCCCATGTTTTCATACTGGCTAGAAAAAAAAAATGTCTGGTGTTAGCCACTGCTCTGATTCTGAGATTATGTTAGACAAAAGTTGATGTATATACTGGGGAAAAAAAACTTCACAGCTACCTATTTTTATTCACTTTCATAGAAATTTCCTAGGGAAACAAGACATATCAAAATTAAAACAGCAGCAAGGAAATCGTTTACTAAGGTGAAGCTGAGGAAAGCAAAAGTGACAGCAGTTGTAGAAAGCGGCAGTAGCTCTTGAAGTTAAGCTGCTCTGTCACATACCATCAATTGGACCATTATCTGGTGCAGGAGGGCTGTAATAAATTGTCAGATTTACTTCTTAGCTGAAATGATGGGATGGAAATTGCGCTGTGTATATGAGGGTTGGGTGGGGGTGGGGAGAATGAGTATATCAGATTTGCCTACATGTAAGACCTACAGTGATTGACAGTCTGGCACTAGACTTAGAGTTTCTTCAAATAAATTATAACTTGGGAATCTGGATATTGTGATTCTTTAAGGCCAAAAGTTCAGATAAAAAGAAAGTGCTATTAATAGTGACAAGAAATACTGTATTTACTTTTCCTTTTTTGAGACATATTCTGATTAGAATTCTGCAAAATGGTTTCTGCTTCAGATTCTCCTTTTCTTTTAGATAAGTATTATTTGAGAGCAGTCTACATACTTATTGATTACAGCTTCCTAGTCAGTTGTTATAAGAGCTAATATTGCCTCAGTAATATTTTTTTTGTTTATTTCTTCTGCATTTCAAGAAATGCAACAAGGGTATATGGGGAAAAACATGGGGCTGGGCTGGGACTTAGGTGACCTGGTTTCTATTCTAGATCTTAGTATATAGGAGATGCTTAATAGTTGTTAGTTTCCATCCTCACCCCTGGGTAAAGAATTGTTTGGCTAGACAAAGGTCAAATTCATAATAGCTTCTCTGTGCAACATAAGGAAACACTGGTAGGAAAAATATTAATTATTGATCTTTGAGATAAACCTGCAAATTTTCTTATTAAGTCATATTCTCATTTGAGCCTTACAATATCTCTCCCTTTTTTTTGAGACTCATAATGAAATATGCCACGATTTAAAATAGAGATTTAGCTAGAATCTCACTTCAAAAATTATAGGATATTTAATAATGAAACAATATGTTTTCAGACGTTTTAATTTGTAATGTAATTGTTGTTCTTGTGTGAAAGTAAACATGAAGTATTGAACTTGAAGGTGGGTGAAATTAAATAATTTCTTGCTTCAAAACAAACCTAAATCTTGATATAATTGGAATTTATAACTTACTGAGGACAACCTTGAAATATTTAATTAGTAGGAACCACCGCCAGGCTATAACATCTTGTCTACAGAGTTGTTCTCAGTTGATTACTTTATTTCATTCCTTTAGTGATAGTGAATGAAACCTGCTTTCCCCTGTTCCTGAATAACAACATGGCAATAAGATAAACACTTGAGCAGTATCAGCATGGTTGAAAGAATTAAATAACAGGGCAAAAATCTTGCAAATGCCAGTTTCTGAATCTTTTAAATTAGCTCTCAGTACAAATTTGGGGAAAGGGTTTTGTCTGAATTATTCTGATATAATAATTGCCTGTCTCTACTTTGCTTAACCATGAAAATGCAACTTGAGGGCATTTAGCATATTACTGACAATTTTCAAGGCACTAAATTGTCCTGAAGAGGCCTTGAAAAGCTAACTATGCTGTAGAGCAACCTTACTTATCACCATGGAGTGATTCAGGTATGGGGGTGTATCTGACTAAATATTCTTAACAATGCCTCCCTGGATTAACAGACTGTATCTTGCGCAGTTCTGGAAGGTGCAAGTTCTCTTAATAGAACACTTCTGCTTGTGCCTTTTATAAGATTGTTAAGAAATTCAGTTCATATTATCCTAACTCATCTCTTAATTTTTAAGTACAGCTTCCCCAGAAACATCAGATTCACTCTGCTTTTCAATTACTGTGCATGAAAGGTATTCTTAAATTATGGAAATCTATTCTCAGGCTTTCAATTGTCTTAAGTGTTTATCTCTAAGAAGTGCAGATTTAGCAATACCTTTTTTTTTTTTAACATCGTTATTGGAGTGTAATTGCTTTACAATGGTGTGTTAGTTTCTGCTGTATAACAAAGTGAATCAGCTATACATATACATACATCCCCATATCTCCTCCCTCTTGCATCTCCCTCCCATCCTCCATATCCCACCCCTCTAAGTGGACACAAAGTACCGAGCTGATCCTGTGCTATGTTGCTGCTTCCCACTAGCTATTTTACATTTGGTAGTGTATATATGTCCATGCCACTCTCTCACTTCATCCCAGCTTACCCTTCCCCCTACCTGTGTCCTCAAGTCCATTCACTATGTCTGTGTCTTTATTCCTGTCCTATTCCTGTCCTGCCCTAGGTTCATTCAGAACCACATTTTTTTTATTTTTTATTTTTTTTAGATTCCATATATATATGTCAGCATATGGTATTTGTTTTTCTCTTTCTGACTTACTTCACTCTGTATGACAGACTCTAGGTCCATTCACCTCATTACAAATAGCTCAATTTTGTTTCTTTTTATGGCTGAGTAATAGTCCATTGTATATATGTGCCACATCTTCTTTACCCATTCATCTGTCAAAGAACACTTAGGTTGCTTCCATGTCCTGGCTATTGTAAATAGAGCTGCAATGAACATTGTGGTACATGACTCTTTTAGAATTATGGTTTTCTCAGGGTATATGTCCATTAGTGGGATTGCTGGGCTGTACAGTAGTTCTATTTTTAGTTTTTTGAGGAACCTCCATACTGTTCTCCACAGTGGCTGTATCACTTTACATTCCCACCAACAGTGCAAGAGGGTTCCCTTTTCTCCACACCCTCTCCAGCATTTATTAATTAATTAATTTATTTTACTTTTTACATCTTTATTGGGGTATAATTGCTTTACAATGGTGTGTTAGTTTCTGCTTTATAACAAAGTGAATCAGTTATACATATACATATGTTCCCATATCTCTTCCCTCTTGTGTCTCTCTCCCTCCCACCCTCCCTATCCCACCCCTCTAGGTGGTCACAAACCACCGAGCTGATCTCCCTGTGCTATGCGGCTGCTTCCCACTAGCTATCTATTTTACGTTTGGTAGTGTATACCTGTCCATGCTACTCTCTCACTTTGTCACAGCTTACCCTTCCCCCTCCCCATATCCTCAAGTCCATTCTCTAGTAGACCTGTGTCTTTATTCCTGTCTTACCCCTAGGTTCTTCATGACATTTTTTTTCTTAAATTCCATATATATGTGTTAGCATACAGTATTTGTCTTTCTCTTTCTGACTTACTTCACTCTGTATGACAGACTCCAGGTCCATCCACCTCATTACAAATAGCTCAATTTCATTAATTTTTATGGCTGAGTAATATTCCATTGTATATATGTGCCACATCTTCTTTATACATTCATCCGATGATGGACACTTAGGTTGTTTCCATCTCTGGGCTATTGTAGATAGAGCTGCAATGAACATTTTGGTACATGACTCTTTTTGAATTATGGTTTTCCCAGGGTATATGCCCAGTAGTGGGATTGCTGGGTCATATGGTAGCTCTATTTGCAGTTTTTAAGGAACCTCCATACTGTTCTCCATAGTGGCTGTACCAATTCACATTCCCACCAGCAGTGCAAGAGTGTTCCCTTTACTCCACACCCTCTCCAGCATTTATTGTTTCTAGATTTTTTGATGATGGCCATTCGGACTGGTGTGAGATGATATCTCATTGTAGTTTTGATTTGCATTTCTCTAATGATTAATGATGTTGAGCATTCTTTCATGTGTTTGTTGGCAGTCTGTATATCTTCTTTGGAGAAATGTCTATTTAGGTCTTCTGCCCATTTTTGGATTGGGTTGTTTGTTTTGTTTTGTTATTGAGCTGCATGAGCTGCTTGTAAATTTTGGAGATTAATCCTTTGTCAGTTGCTTCATTTGCAAATATTTTCTCCCATTCTGAGGGTTGTCTTTTTGTCTTCTTTATGGTTTCCTTTGCTGTGCAAAAGCTTTGAAGTTTCATTAGGTCCCATTTGTTTATTTTTGTTTTTATTTCCATTTCTCTAGGAGGTGGGTCAAAAGGATCTTGCTGTGATTTATGTCATAGATTGTTCTGCCTATGTTTTCCTCTAAGAGTTTGTTAGTTTCTGGCCTTACATTTAGGTCTTTAATCCATTTTGAGCTTATTTTTGTGTATGGTGTTAGAGAGTGATCTAATCTCATATTTTTAAATGTACCTGTCCAGTTTTCCCAGCACCACTTATTGAAGAGGCTGTCCTTTCTCCACTGTACAGTCCTGCCTCCTTTATCAAAGATAAGGTGACCATATGTGCATGGGTTTATCTTTGGGCTTTCTATCCTGTTCCATTGATCTATATTTCTGTTTTTGTGTCAGTCCCATACTGTCTTGGTTACTGTAGCTTTGTCGTATAGTCTGAAGTCAGGGAGTCTGAATCCTCCAGCTCTGTTTTACATTCTCAAGATTGCTTTGGCTATTTTTAGCAATACCTTTTAAAGCTGTTGAATGTTCAGACTGCAGACAGCAAGGCTGAATGTGCTGGGAGGTTCTGCAGGCCAGTTTTCCCAGATGCAATTTAGGAGTATAAAAGTAAAGCCTGTAGTGATTCCAGTTTGTCACTGGACGCTGTGTCTTTGCATGTGTCCAATACACATTCCTGTGCTATCTCTTCCGGAGAGATGAGCATACCTGAAAATTGCTACTGTCTGTGAGCCAGGTCTGAAAGGCATTCCTATGGCAACTGTGTGATTCTAGGAATTCTAGTAACTCTACTGACCCCAGGCAGAGACAGTTGCAGAGCATCGTTAGAACATATTGCTGGCAGTAGTTTAGATCAAATGGGACAACAGAGAATGTTAAAGTTCAAAATCCCATTATTTGGTAGTGAGGAGGCAAATAGGCAACATTAAAATAGGCAACATTAAGCTGGAAAGGGGAGTGCAGCTTCGGAAGAGGGAGTCTGGGTTTGAATATTGTATTCATTAGTTATTAACCTAATATGTTTCAGCTATAAAATGGATGTGATTATATCCACCTTAATGCAATATAACGTGTTTTTTAACAAACACTAAACACGGTGCATGTAACAGAGTGTCTTCCAAATTTATTGTATCTATCGTTGTTATTGTTGCTTTTAGCATTATTGGTCCATGGAGAGACAAAACGAGGCACAGAGAAGTTAACTGAACTAGATGAGTCTGAAACCCAGTCTTAATTCAGTGCATTTCTGCCTTGAAGCATCTTAGTGACAGAGAATAGAGGCAGGATAAGATTTTCCTGTATTTTCTAAGAAATAATTTGAAGCAGCATAAAAAATCCCCTGAAACTCCATATCGTGTTCTTTGCTTCTTGAGTGTGTACATAGTGGAATCAAAAGCTTTCAAGGAACCTCCCCACTCCTAGAAGATGAGGGGGTGCATAAGATTATGACAGGTCCAGCTTCTTGATGGCAAACTTAGCTGAAATCCAATAAGGCCTTTATCTATGGCGTCACATAGTAATGTCTATTGCTTGTCTGTGCTTGTCTTTAAGGGTATTCCTTCAAATATGGATCATTATAAAATGTTGCTGTGGGGAAACTCTTCCCTGAGTATGTATTACTTCGTGTTAAAGCAATGGATTACAAATCAAAACCTTTAGAAGCCTCATCATCCATGAAACTGATTTCACATACCATCCGCTAGGTGAAGGACATCCTAATATAATGGTCTATTTCTTTGAAGCATCAACACATTCATGCAGATACCTGTCCATTTACCAGTGCTTTGGAAAGCAAAAGAATATTATCTTTTCATTGTGGCTCATTGAGTTGAATCAGTGCTTTCTCTTTTGAAGGAAAGAGAGACACATCACTGGAAAATGCAACAGCCTTTGATGACTACAACACTTCCAAGATTAGTAGATGGTAGTTAGCATATTAATACTGGGAACTATTTTGGGGTTAAATATAATTATATTGAACTCATCAGAATACTCTTCCTCTTGTTACAACATTTTTAGAGAACCAACTAAAGTGTCTTGAGGAGACTGGGTTTTTGAAGTATGGAATTAAGATGAGTTTCTCCTGAGAACTAAATTATTTAACTAGGATGAAATTACTGGAGGAATGTTTAAAGGATGATACACGAAAGAAAGGAAAATGTTTAATTAAAGCCATAGTTAGTATCTTTGTAACTACAGGTCATAAAACTGAGCCATCATTTCACAGTGGGTGTACAGAGTGCTGAAGCACAATGGGAAAGTGATTTTTATAGTACATTTATTAAATCAAATGATTTTGGATTATTTTGAAATATTAGCTTGAAAATTTAACACAAAGTGGGAAGCAGCACTGAGCAGTGGTTAAGATCTTGGCTCTGCAGTCAGACTACTGAATTTTATTCTTAGCTCTACAATTGCTAGCTGTGTGGTCTTGGGCAAGTTACTTAACTGTGCCTCAGGCTTCTCATCTGTCAAATGGAGATAATATTAGTACCTACTTCATGGAAATGCTTTGCAGATTAAATGAAAGATGATGTGTATAACGTGTATAGAAAAATGCCTGACATATATTAAGTCCTCAATATGTTTCAGCCCTAAGAATTAATTAATAGAGATAGAATGACTTAAAGCAGTTAGGATGGTGCTTATTCAGTATGTTATCTCTTTTATATTATGAAATATAGTGTATTCTCATGCTTACTATTGTTAAAATACAAAGTGGAGACAAAGGTGAATGCATTTTTTAATCACACATGTGTACACATACCCTGTGCAACTTGAGTAACTTCAAGTTTTGCCCCTTCTTTCTAAAAAAACAAGGGCAAATTGCTTCTTTACTGAGAATGGAAAGAAGATTTTCTTATTAAGAAAGTAGCGGCCTTTATATTGTGAAAGTATGAAAAATGTTACTATCAAAAATAATGAAACTTTGGAAATAAAGGGAGAAATGAAGTTATGGAATTGATAAAAAAATCATAGTGAGGAATTCCTTTATATTTTGCACTACACAAAAATAAGAATATTAGAAATATGGCCACCACATAATGTGACATTTCATAAGGATTTCGTGACCATAAAAATTTTCAATATGTGATTATTTTATCTGTTGAAGATCTTAAACACTCAGACTTGAAATGAAGGTTACACCTCTGAAGATTCACTAATTTTGACATTTTTATTCCCATCATTTCAACTTTTCAATTCGAAAAGTACTTTTTTCCTTTTATATTCTTATTTTCATAAGGTTCCGCATGTTGATTTTTTTTAATGTTTAATCTTTGCCTTTACAGATTCTTTGAAATAATATTTACATGCCATAAAATTCACGCATTTTAAGTGTACAAGTCAATGACTTTTAGCAAATTTACAGAGTTGTGCAATCATCACCACAATGCAATTGTAGAACATTTTCATCACCCCGTAAAAGATTCTTTGTGTCCATCCTTAACTCCAGGCAATCACTAATCTACTTTCTGTCTCTATTGTCCTATTTTTTAATATAAATGGCTTTTTTTTTTTTTTTTTTTTTTTTTTTCTTTTGCGGTACGCGGGCCTCTCACTGTTGTGGCTTCTCCCGTTGCGGAGCACAGGCTCCGGACGCGCAGGCTCCAGACGAGCAGGCTCAGTGGTCATGGCTCACGGGCCTAGCCGCTCCGCGGCATGTGGGATCCTCCCGGACCGGAGCACAAACCCCTGTCCCCTGCATCGGCAGGCAGACTCTCAACCACTGCGCCACCAGGGAAGCCCACTTCTTTGATTTTTAAAAAGATGTTACAGTGCAATGACAGTATTTCCATTCACTGGGGATCTCACCTCCATGGTCTATTGGTGAAAATTGTTTGAACTAAGATGATAGATTAATCCCATGTTTTCTTGTTTTCTTTCTTTCTTTTATACTATAAGTTATTTTAAACAAATTAGTATGTGAAAGCTGTCATATAGTTTCAATATTTTTCAAAAACAAAGTTGACTTTCTTATCTGCCTTAAACCTGTTTCATTTAACTAATTTGTTTTAATTTAACTGGATTTTTATCTTAAAGAATATTTGTAAACTCATCCAAATTGAGAAGTTAAATGCTGTATATATCATTTTTTTGAAATGTCTTTCTTTTCATGTTTGTTTACATTCTCTTTACCTATCATGTGGATATTTTTATTATACTTTCCTTAGCAGCAACTATATCTTCATGTATAAGCATAAATATTGATATTATAAAATACTTTTGTAAAACACAATCACAACACTGTGTGTGTGTGTGTGTGTGCATAGTATACATATGCACTTTGTAGACTCAGTCCAGTGATTGCTAGGGAATATGGTCTGGAACAATTCAATTGAGCCAATTATATTCTTGGGAGGATATCACCATATACCTTTCATCACTATGAAAAGGAGATGATGTTTTGCATTCTCCACTTGGTCTAGGCACCTTTTTGACTTGCTTATATAAGGCCTATTTCCTCAGTTTTGCAAAAGCTAGAATGATCAGGCCCTTCAGCATTACATCCTAACGTAGTCTGTTGAAGACCTTCTGGGAGCATGTTAGCAAAAAAGCAATTTGCTAGATACAAAACAAATCTTTCAGGGAGCATTCAGTATGACTTACTGATAAAAAGATCTTTCAAGTCCTGCTACTACTGCTTACTAACAGTGCGACCTTGGACAAGCTCTTAGACACTCTGAACCCCATTTCCTCATTTGTAAAATGAGGATCATAATGTTAACTACTTCATTTTTGTAAGAATACATAAAATAATGCATGTCAAGTGCCTCATACATTGCACTGGCAGATGAACTATGTATAGAGAACCTGGGTAACTCATTCAATCTCATATGAAACTGGGTGTTAACTCATTCATAATTAAAGCCAAACTTGTGTTTATCCTTCTATTATACTAGGACATAGATTTATCCTCTCTATCAAAACATGACCTTCTCCTTCTCCCTAATGCCAGGTTATATGTTCTTTGCCTTTACTTTACTTTATGATTAAGCTAGTACCACTCTCTGTCTTGCAGAGTGCTTAAGTATAATTATTACTTTCTTTGTTAGAGATAAAAAATATAATTAATGACTGTAGACTCATTTATCAAAAGGCATATTAACCTATCAGTTGTAATTAGTTCAAATTACAGTTGGCATCAGAAAGCAGAAATTTACCATAATGACATCATATTCTTTTTTTTTTAATTTATGACAGGAAAATTAATCAAAATTATATCTTTATCATTAGTTAATTAATCGTCCCAGTATATTCAAATAATATGTTTCATTTTTCAGCATGTCATTTTTACAATATTATACTTTCCCTTTATCCCTTTCACCCTCTCTTTGCCTTCATATGCCCACTTCAAGTACATATTAATAGGAAATGCTTGTTTTTTTACAGATTTTGTTGGCTTTTTGAGGATTTGTGACTAGAGATGACAATAATGTCAATAGATATATCTTTGTAGATTTGAATTTGTACTATGACAGTTGAGAAATGATACTGACAAGTATTAAGTGTTTTCTTTGCCTTGTGGGGTAGGATGGAAGGAGCAGTTGGTTGGCTTCTAATTATATGAATGAGAGAGGAAAAAGAATAATTGGACACTATTTGTAAAAATGACTCATTGTATAGAAAAATTGCTGATAAATAAAAATATCTTGGGGGTGCAAGAAATAGAAAGGAATCAACATGAACATTTATTGTATTTATAGTAAATGTTATTTTGTTTATTTTCTAGATCCTCTGATAAGAAATTTACATACATTATGTCCAATTTTCAAAACAGTCTTTCTGAAGAATAGGAATTGCAAACTCACTCTGGACCTTAAGAAAAAGGGGATAAGGGACACAGAGGGAGCTAATTAATTTTCCCAAGATCAAAAACTCTTAAGTGCCAAAACAGCCCAAGTCTATCTGACCCTTAATACTTATACTTTTCCCACAACTTGATGCCACTTGAATAAGCTATATTCAAGAGTTGTTCTTTGCAGTTAAGATTTTGACCATTCAGAAAGTAAGGCTCTCTGACAAATCTGCCATAGATGCATCAGTCAGAGAGTAAGCTAAATATAGGACAGGAAATGATGGGTCAAGCCTTCTGCACTATTTTAATGATCATTAATTAAGTGTCATGTTTGGGGGCAAAACTGCTGAAGGTAGCAAAGTAGAACTTCTCAGGCTGTTTTAGAAAACTATAAAATTTGGTTGCACATGATTTGGTCTGAAGTATTGTTCAGCTCATGCAGACATTGTATAAATATGCATATCCCTTAAAAGATGTCACATTTTAAAGTCTTTCCCCCAGAATAACATCACAGCAACAGGCAATCCATTTTGTCATTACCATCCAATGTCATATCAACTTTTCTCAGTGATGCACTGCTTTTCGACCAAAATGATGATATTTATTGGTTTGGATGAGTCACGTCTTTTGCTTACTACTCTGCCCACAGGCTCTTTTGAATCCCTTTCTACATACACAGGGAATTATAGTTGGTCTATTTCTAAAATTTCATGTTATTAAATTGGTCCACAAATATTTTATCCACTCATCTCCTCATTATTTTTCCCTCATAATGTGTTAGATAGCTGTGAGCTACATTTTTTTCTATAAATAGTAAGAGTAATGTTATACATTTCTCACATCTCATAAAAACAAGACATATTGAATCAAGATTGAAATTTGACATTAACTGGTGCTATCATAATCTTGACTTTGTGCCCACCAGAGTTCACCCTGGAACTCAGTGGCAGGGATTTTCTCCAACTGCCTCCATCTCTGCTTTGGTCACCCTGCCCACAAAGTTTACGTGGCCTCCCTAAGGGCGTGAGCATATGCCCTAATGCACACATGCTCTTTTAAAAACTTCCAGGGAAAGAGATTTTGCAGCAGTGAATCAATTAGCCTTTCTGGTACTTAATAGCTCACCTCATCATAAAGTTCTTTCTTTTGCTCACTGATCATTACTTTTCTTACATCCTGAATCTAACACGTGCTCTTTTTTGTTTATTTTCAGAAATGTCCTTGACCTCTCAATTCATCATAATTTGTTTTTAATGATTAGTTTTTAGCACCTTTCCCAAATGAAATATGACTGTTTCTTCATCCTTTTTCTATGACTTCATTTTGAATTAAGGTGAGCTACTTTCAGATACCAAACTAGATATGTTTCAGTATGCTCTAAAAGGGAGGCTAGAAGCCGTGTAGTAAACAGTTACTACGGAAGAAAAAAATGGTTTGGTATTCTAGAGCTTCTGGCTATTTTCGTTTATCATGTATTATCCAGAGTTAAATTTTAAACACCTTGACACCTCAGTACCCAGCTACTACCTTTATCCCTATTGATTTTAAGCAACTTATCCTCTTGGAAGATCTCTTTCCCTTTTCTCTTTAAATTGCTCTGGAGTTGTGAAAAAGAGTTTATAATATGAAGCAAACATATCATGCCATATATCAGGTAGAGTTAATATAGGAAGACACAAATGATTAACTACCTAGACGGTGTAAATCTATCGGATATCCAACTTTTGCTCTATGTCTCTTATCCAAAATCTGAATTCTTTACCTATTCATTTCTCAGAAGGAGCTCTTGTTAATGCATACTGTGGTGAAACTAAGGCAATAACATCTGGCTTATCCTCTGATTTCTGACAATGTGGGTATCCACTCCCACCTACCAGTTATTTCATCCCTATTTTTATACCCCTACAAAAGATTTGTGTTTTCATTGGAGATTTGTGTTTTCAGTGTTAGTTTTCAAGGTCAGTTTGTCCTTTTCTTTACTACAACTAAATACAGGTGAAATTTATCCTCTGGAATTCATGTTCTGTCCCTGTAACAGACACTTGTTTCAATCTATTGCCATTTTGTGCCTTGCCATTCCCTTGAGATCTGATAATTGACCAAAAGTTAACTTAATAGGAGGATAGATAGCTAAGAGAATGTCATCTTTAGAATGTGTATTGGCAATGCCTAAAGTCCAGTACACGGTTTGTGCTCATGTCTTTGACCAGGACCTTGTTTTTCTGCTATGAGGAACTCCGTGATTTTTGATAATTGATCTGCAACCTACCCAAAAAAGTAAATCTGACAATGAGAAACAAACTTGTAAAGTTTTTCCTTACTCAGTAATAAGTAACTGTGCCAGAAAAGAGTCCTTAAATAGAAACTGTGTAGAATCTTCATAAAATATTATGTCTTCAACCCATTAAAAACAAACTTAGTTTCCATGTGGTGTTATGATTCATACTATCATATCCTTTTTAACCATTTTGAATTTTCTTTTTGATATCTGCCAAATTTCCTTCCTGAGTTGTGTCTTCTTTTTAAACTTGATAAGAAGCTGCCTACTTTTTTCTTTTATAGATACAATCATGATGTCAAGAAAAATATAAAAAATAATTAAAGCTATTCACAAAAATGGTACTGCATAAAATTGCCAAAAATAAGATTTTTTTAACATGGAATCTTTATTTTATGAGGTTTTGGCCAATCAGGTACACAATGGCTTATTGAAAAGTTCTCTATCAACCTTGCCTTATAAAACATCCTAACCATAACCATTTTTGAAGCCAGTGTGTTAAATTTTAATTGATAACCATTTAAAAGAAAAATATTGCAATGATAATGCAATGATAATGCAACTTTAGCTAGACAAGCTAGACAATAGAATTCATTCTATCCATTCTATGGATCATTTTCAAATTTCTTGTTCTAATTTTTCAAATTAGAAGATAAAACACAGAGTGCTAGGAAATGACCTAAGAATTAATTGGGATACAAAATTAAGAAATGGAACTCAGTACTTGGGCTACAGATTCCCTGCTGTTCCCTGTAGCTAAATATTTCTCAGGTGTCAGAATACAATAGGCCAGCATCTGAACTTTTAAAAAAGTACCTGTCCTTGAAATAAAAGTTATTCTTAATTCATCACAGGAGGTTTATGTCCTTGTAGACTGACTTTAGCATTTCCTTCCTTTCTTATTCTACCACCTGCAACATTTGATATATGGTTTCACCTTTATGATCATTAGCAGCTTTTGGAGTACTGAAGGTGGTGGAAGCCAAGTAAGGAAAAGAAGAAATCTGTAATTTTTCCATGAATTGAGCTTTCTATGAACTCTGCTTTACTTGCTTGCTATTTAATAGCTCATGTTTACATGGGGGAAGTTGTTGTTTTGGTCTATTTTTCTTTGTTTTATTTTGTAAAAACATATTATCACATTTTAAAACAAAACTCCTCATTTCCTGAAAATTAGAGCTTTTATGCTATAGACTTGGTTAGAGAGAAAGACATTTTTACTGGAAAATCCTGAAGTCATATGGTAAAAATATACATTGGGTAGATTTTATTCAGAGAGATGGCTAATGCCCATGTATATTTACATTCAGAGTAAAAATAATGTGTTTTATTCTACTGGTAAAAATTGAACTTTTTGATTTTCAGTTGTGGCTAAGTTGACATGCAAATTTAAAAATATTTACATTATTACTGAAATCTTCATATGTTTAACTAAATAAGCAGTGTGATATCTGATGTAATGTCTTTGATGAGTGTGAAGCTTGAAAGGGAGTTTTATATAGTGTCTTCTTAGACAGAATACAAGATTGAAGTATTTTTGTCATAAATCCTAAAAATGCCAACAGATCACATGCATAAATGAAGATATTTTTTTAAATTAATGTAATATATAAAAATGAAATCAATGTCTTCATTTAAAAGCATTATAATAGTACAATTTCCCGTGAAGGATATTTGAAATCACTGGACACATTTCTTTTTCTTTTTTAATTACACATGGTATGATTCTGATACCTTTAGAATGCTTATAACCAATTTTAAAATGCTGGAAATTTTGACAAACAGAATATAGTTATTTAATATAGGTTGAGAAATTAGCCCTAAAGTTAATTTATTTAAAAAAATTATCAGACCCTGCACTTAAAAGAAAACACTTTTAAAAAGATAAATATCCAAAATTGTATTCATCTATTCAACAATCCCGCCCAAGAGAAGTTATCTAATATAATTGACCATTTCTTCCAAAGGGCATTCATTCATTCCTTCAAGACCCAAGTAAAATTTTAACCCAAATATCTGATTTCTACTTCACTTATAAAATTAGATTCTCTTCTTTCCATCAGTAATGTCAAGCATATTTAAAAAGCAATCATAGATTTATTATGAATGAATGTAAGAATGCATGAGTGAATGAAATGGACCATAATCTGACAGACTTCCAGATAGCTCTTTGAGTGTGAAAAACATTCCCCATTCTCAGATGAATAGAAGAAAATGAGAGGAGAGTGAGAACTACCTCTAAATTCTCTCCTAGCCCTAGATACTAATCAAAAGAGGAATGAGACTGGTAACTGTGGAACTAGTTGTAAAAACAGGTCTCTTTGGTTAGTTAAAGAGTTTGATTATTCTTCCAAGAACAAGAGGTCACATAATGCAGCTAACAAAATTACAGAGAAGTTTCCTTTTAAGACAAATAAAATTACACACACACAGACACAGACATATACATGCACAATGCACATGCATTTAATGAGTCCTAGGTTGTGGCAGGAATTCTTAGTGAAATTCCAGTTCAACCCTTTTTCATATATCTCTGAAAACACTATATTTCTCCATGTTTTAATAAGAATTTGAATTATTACTTTAATATCTCTGAGAAAAGAAGAGGTAATGTTTGTACAAAAGTTTGGATGGTCAAAAGAAGAACAGTGGTCTTTATCTTTAAACCCACTACCTACAAATGTATATGTAACTCAGGTGATAAAATAAAAGCATCAGTATAGAGATTTAGGAAATTATGTCCAATTTAAACCCTAAAATTTGTTACATTATTAACTGAGGAAAGATTAGTACAGAATTGATAAAGGTAACAGAGGGAATCACTGAATGATATAATAATCAGATCCACACACCTTAAAAAAATAAACAGCCCAGGTTAGATTTAGATTGCTGTCTGGATTAAAGGGTAGAGCTTTTTAATGCACCACTTTTTTCCTGAAGCATTATACTTAACACTGTGGAAAGCTCCCCCTTTTATGTGTTTATAGAATGAATGATTTTTTTAAAGGAAATCAGAAGAAAAGAACACAGTTGGATTCATGTTTACAGAATAGGCAGTGATTAGTGTGCAATCTGTGTTGTTGTAACCAGCAAACCACCATTGCTTGTTTTTTGGATGGGTTATTCATACTAAATGCATTAGTCAGGGTTTCTAGCGTTAATATAGATATATTCCATGGCTGCAAGTGTTGTTCTAACAGCAGAACAGAGCTGTGATACCTTTCAGACAAATGCTAATCACAGTCCACTGAATCTATATGTATTATTTAGTGCCATTACCACTCTTAGAGCTTTCCAGATTTTTATTTCTCTGTTATTTATTTGTGTTCATGGATCTTGGTAATGCAGTAGAGCCCTTATACTGTAATAAGAAAGAGCAACTACAAGAGCAATAGTCAGTCTAAGCTCTTGCCCAGAGTAGCACTGGGATAGCAGTGAATATGAAGAGGATTAATGGATGTAAAATCGTGAATAATTACATATAAGTAGCCAAAACAGATGGCACATCTTTTCTCTGGGTTTCATTGGTTGAATATAAAGAAAATAGAATAGCTGACTCAAATGCATGTAAGTAGAGACTAGCATTTACTAAAGTATGTTCTATGGGATGCTAATAAAGAAAGAGATATTTTCAAAAAGTAAAAGTAAATAAATATAGGTTCTGTGATCTGTTTGTGAATGAGAAAGGAAAATTGGAGGTACATATAACTTGAGCCAATAATGGTGTCCATCATTGTTGATAACCGTCTTCTAGATTTGGTAGAAATAACAATTGAAAATTATATAAGGATTTATTGGGAATATACAAAGGACTTCTCTGTAAGATACTGTGCTTTAGCAAGGACTGACCTTTTTTTTTGTGAAACAGGGTTTTGTAAATAAACTATGTGTAATAGAATTAGGGATATTAAAATAAGTGATTTGAAATACTTTGCCACCATGCTTTCCTCTTTAGAAAAAAAAAAAGGAAAAGAAAAGAAAAGAAACCTTAGAACCTGAAAATTAACTTTCAATTCAGGCGGTCCTCAAAGCGAAAAAAAAATTTTTTTAAAAGATTAAAAATTTTGTTTTCTTTATTATTCTTTGAACCCCAAGTTCAAGGTACATATTAGACCTCCTAATTAGTCTTCATCTATGGGGGGAGTAGAAGTTCTTCCAATAAGATTCAAAATCATTTGAATATTGATTATTTTGAAAAATTAGCTTGACTCCCCCTTTTACATATAATGTGTACAAATGCAAACTTTCTTGAGAAGGCTGGGGGAGAACATCCACCACCACCAAAACAGGCCCCACATTGTTGTCAATGTACCAACTACAAAGAACATTAAGCCTTACCCCAGTAATAGATACAAACTATAGCTGTCAGGCAGGAGAAATTCAGAGATGGGTGCTAATAATGCCACTTTCCTAATACTTTATCATGCATATCCCTTTCAAAGACCCTGTGGTCTCTTAGTACAAAAGTTACAGTAATGCTTCAAAATGGTTCTGTGCTTAAAGAATAAGATTGCAGAACTTTAAAAAGGTATAAACAAAATGCCCCAGACTCACAGAACCCAAAGACAGAATATGATATCACTTAGGTGATGAATCTCTGAATCAACTATTTTTAGCTCGTTTTTCCTTTCTTTCTTTCTTTCCTCCCTTCTTTATTTTACTTACTTACTTACTTTCTTTCTTTCTTTCTTTCTCTCCCTTGACAATTGATTACAAAGAAACAATTGTATTAGTCATGGAGTCATCTGATGTAGTCATCATGTTGGTCACACAATTCTAAGTAAAGCCTTTTAAATTATCCTTTCATGGATGGATAGATGGTGCCAATTTCAACTGGTCTAAAAGTATATTGGTAGCAAACGTAGATGTAGAACGTATTTTTTTTTAATTCTCAAGTTAATGCATTATCTCCAAAACTATTTCTCTTATGTTAGAAGAAACACATCTGTGGCACTCCCACATGTGAGAAAAACACTAGAAATGGAAAGGTTTCCTTGAGCCAAAAAAAAATATATATATATAGATAGATAGATAGATCAATTCAGTAGGAGTAAAGTGCCAATTTTAAACTGTGTAGACAGAATCTTAATTTAACTCCTCTGAGGTTTCTTTGAAGGATTTAGAACAAAACTTAATGTCTTAAAATTAACTTTGTAAATAAAACTCTATCCTCAGTGTATCTAAAACAAAGGGTAAGACATCATAGGTATTATCAAAAAATGCCAAAGCTACGTCTTTTAGCAGAATGTCAGTGTTCTCATGTTTTTAACTTTAGATGTCAAAGTTATTTCCCCCATAAGTGAAATCCAGAGATGGGTTTATAATTTATATTTATAATTTTCTATAATATAAATCATTGACAGAAATATGCTGTTTTCTGAAGATCTGAACTCTGTGTGCATACTCTTAATGAATTTACTTATTTAATTCATAAATGTGTTCCTACACATTATTTGCTTAAACCAGCTTATTTGCTATTAACATATTATATATCATGCTCTGAAAATTTGCTCAACCAGATTTTATCAAAAATTGAAGGTTTTTATGAATATCTTAAATAAGCAAGTAAATATTTACACTAACACTGAAAAAAATCTTATTTTGACAATATTTGACATATCAGAGAACTTGACTTGAAAAGTATTAATATTAAACCACTGACCCACCTATGTGATCTTTCTTAGCCTTAAGCTTTTCTGAGTTTAGTGAGAGTCTTATATTGTCAAAAAATATTCAATTATCTTTTTCACAGAGAAAATCATGAAAAATCATGGCTTAACAGTGTGCCTGAGGGACTGGAAATGAAAAGATGTTTAAGTTCATTAATTTCACTAATGTGGATAATTTAATTCCTATTTTTCATTGGTATTCTAAGGATAAATGGGATTTTCTGTCATGCAGCAGTAATGTATTACTAATGATACCACAGAGGCACCTCAGTAATCATGCTAACCTAGTACAGGGACAAAGTAGACACTGGGGAAAGCGAGGTCTAGTATAGGGAATTTCATGAAAGAAAGATACACCAATAGAAATATGTTTTAATTGTTGTAGACCCTACAGTACCTTGAGAGTATCTGGTCTGTCCTTTATACTTCAAGTTTCCATTATTTAGCTGCTGTCCATAAAGATTGGCTATTGATAAATATAGTGTTCATTCTCCCAAAGTGATCAATAAAAGGGGAGTGAGGACATCAATAAGAAACTCTTCAGATAGAGTTTAAATTAACCTAAATTCAGTTACATTTGTTTTCTCCTTAAGAAATTAGACTTAATGTTACCTTTACTATTCAAATATAAGGAGTAGCTCTAATGTTAAATAATTTTTTTAAAGAAGAAAATTCTTTACTAAATACAGTATACTAACAAATACCATACTATCTTCATCATCAACTAAATCTTTGTTGTACTTAAGCATATATGAGAGTAGACAGTAGAGACACGAAGTGTTTAGTCAGAATGAGGGGAATAAATTAGGAAATAGTAGAAATGGGAGAAAAGATACAGATTAGGTTTAATAAGATACAACATAGAAAGTGAAAAGCTGTTCACATTAGGATGCAGTGAGGTTTAAGAATATATTAAAAGGGACTCAGGATAAGTTAAGGAGTAATGTATCTAGCAAGGAAATGTTTGTTTTCTAAAAAAAATTTGTAAACATTAAAAACTGATTAGAACAGAATGTGCAGTTTGTTTGGAGGCCTTGAGAAGGAGATCATAGACAAGATAGAATACTAATAAAATATCTTTGAGAGAAAAAAATAAAGATGAATAATACTAAAATATAGCCCTAATACTTGTGATGTTATGGCATAATTTTATATGTATAATAAAAATTCCTTTGGTGAATATTTATTAGATCCTCTATACCAGACCCAGTTCTAGGTAGCTGGGTTTTATCAGAGGACAAAACAGAAAAAAAATTCCCTGCCCTCTATGAACTTATATTTTAGTGGTAAAAGAGAGACAATAAGCAATCAACTTAAGAAATAATTTTGTGATATATTAGAATGTGACAAGTGGTATGGAAAAATTTAGTGCAGAGGTAGGAAATTTGCAAGTTGATTTTTAGGTGCAGGCCAGATTTTATTTTAAATAGGCCTGCCCAGGTAGAAATCTTGAAAAGGTGATGATTTTGTAAGACCTGAAGCAGGTGACCATATTTACTAATTACATTACATAAATTTAACATGTGTCTAGTCTATGTAACCTGAAGCTTACTATCTAGTGTGAATACGTTTATAATCTATAGTAGAGAAAAAGAAAAATTATACTTGCATGTATCTATAAGACTTTTGAAATTATATTAAATTATCAGATTCTGGCTTTAGAACTTTTATAACCAATTTTTAAACAAAGATATTCATACTATATTCTTAAGCTTTCCTGAACTTAGAAACTCTTTAAGACATGTAGCGCAATAGTCTCCATAATATAATGATAAAACTTGTACAGCTTCTTAGAAGGTGTTTTGTGGGACAGTAATATTTCAAGAGTAAAATTTTAGCTAGGACAACTAGATATTTCCTTATGAGAAATTTATTATTAATTACTACTGTGTATCTTTAGTCAAAAGACTACAAGACAGATAAAAACATTAATCTTTTCCTTACTAAACTGTATAGCAAAGTCAAATGATTACAAATATTGAAATTTTTAGTGAATAATCCCAATGTGACTCTGTTATTTTGTGAAGACAAAGATTTATATTAAAATAGTTGCCATGGTTTCAACATATGTACCAGATAGATTGTGGGAGGAGTGTGATTTGTTAATATTAACATCAAATCATATTAGGAATCTTCATAAATAGTGTTATGTGAATATTTTTATTCAGATAATTTCAGAAAAAAAAATAAGCACTCTTATTGAGGTGAAATAGCAGTTTCTTTGTTGAAACTACTAAGCTACTATATTCTATTTTTCTATATTTAAAAAAAATGTGCGACACTTACCTTAACTTCATTACCAGTAAGATTCATACAGGTGAAACTTTTCTGGGGAGATTGAAATGTTAACATAAAAAAAAGATTATGGGGAACACAAACTCACTAGAGAAACAGCATTATCAGACCCTGTAACACAAAACACTTTATAAGGATTGAATATCAAGATTAAAGGATGAACCTCTAAGACGTTTCTTATTCACCCAGCCAGTATGATACCTTTGAGAAGGCAAAAGTTTTTGTCGATTCTATGCAAAACAGTGCTAAAATAAGAAAGACTTGAGGAGATAGTCTTGTTAACCTAAGATCATTCTACATAATGTCGTGTTTTCAAATATGTATCCTTACTGGTACTATACTGTATCACAGGATCTTATTCCTACCTTTGCTTCAATTTCTAATTGGCTAGTATTTGATTATATGATCTAATCTAACTTAGATCTTTATATTTTTACTTCTAAATTATTTTATGGACCCGATAAGTCTGTTGAAAATAAATAATGCAATGTTGTTTGATAGCATTTTACCTATGATAGAACTTATTTCAAAGTTGGAGTCAATCCTGTCCCCACTTCATCAACTATGTTTATGTAGTATTCAAAATCCTTTGTCATTTCAAAAATCTTCACACCCTCTTCACCAGGAGTAGATTCCATCTCCAGAAACCACTTTCTTTGATCAACCATAAGAAGATCTCCTCATCCATTAAAGTTTTATCATGAGATTGCAGTAATTCAGTCACATCTTCAGGTGCCATTTTTAATTTTAGTTCTCTAGTTTCCACCACATCTACAGTTACTTCCTCCACTGAAGTCTTAAGCCCCTCTAAGTCATCCATGAGAGTTGGAATCAACTTCCAAACTCATGTGAATGTTGATATTTTGACCTCTCCTCATGAATTATGAATGTTCTTAATGGCATCTAGAATGGCAAATCTTTTCCAGAAAATTTTCAATCTACTTTGCCCAGATCCATCAGAGGAATCACTATCCATGGAAGCTATAGCCTTATGAAATGTATTTCTTAGATAATCACTTTAAAGTTGAAATTACTCCTTGATCTATGGGCTGCAGAATGGATGCTGTGCTAGCAGACATGAAAAGAATATTAATCTCATTGCTCATCTCCATTAGAGCTCTTTGGTGACCAGGTGCATTGTCAATTAGCAGTAATATTTTGAAAGGACTTTTTTTCTTTTTCTGAGCAGCAGATCTCAACAGTGGGCTTAAAATATTCAGTTAACCATGTTGTAAACAGGTGTGCTGTCATCCATGCTTTGTTGTTCCATTATACTGCACAGGCAGAGTAGACTTAGCATAATTCTTAAAGGCCTTAGTATTTTCAGAATGGTAAATGAGCATTGGCTTCAACTTAGTCACCAGGTGTGTCAGCCTCTAAGAAGAGAGTTAGCCTGTTCTTTGAAACTTTGAAGTCAGGCATTGACTTCTCCTCTTTAGCTATGATGGCATCTTCTTCCAATAGAGGCTATTTTGTCTACATTGAAAATCTAGTGTTTAGTGTAGCCACCTTCATTAATTAGCTAGATATTCTGTATAACTTGCTGCAGCTTCCACATCAGGAGTTGTTGCTTCACCTTGTGCTTTCATGTTATGTAGATGACTTCTTTCCTTAAACCCCATGAGCCAACCTCTGCTAGCTTCAAACTTTTCTTCTGCAGTTTCCTCACATCACTCAGCCTTCATAGAATTTGCAGGAATTAGGGCTTTTCCCTAGATTAGGCTTTGGCTTAAGGGGGATGTTGTGAGTAATTTGATCTATCCAGACCACTAAAACTTTCTCAATATCATCAATAAGGCTGTTTCACTTTCTTATCATTAGTGTCTTCACCAGAGTAGCACCTTTAATTTTCTTTAAAAACTTTTCCTTTGCATTTCCTTTGCATTGGCTAACTTTTTGCACAAGAGGCCTAGCTTTTGGCCTATGTAAGCTTTCACATGCCTTCCTTACTAAGCTTAATCATTTCTAGCTTTTGATTTAAAAAGAGAGACCTGTAACTCTTCCTTTCACTTGAGCACTTAGAAGCCTATGTAGAGTTATTAATTTGCTTACTTTCAATATTTTTGTGTCTCAGGAGACAGGGAGGTTCAAGGAGAGGGAGACAGATGGGGGAACAGCTGGTCCATGCAGTAGTCAGAACACAAGCAACATTTATCCAACATTTATCAGTTAAGTTTGTCATATTATATGGGCATGATTCATGGCACCCCAAAATAATTACAATAGTAACATCAAAGATCACTGATCACAAATCACCATAACAAATATAACAATAATGAAAAAGTTTGAAATATTGGGAGAATTACCAAAACGTGACACAGAGACATGAAGTGAACAAATGCTGTTGAAAAAATGGTGCCCATGGACTTTGTCTTCCTCACTACAGGGTTGCCACAAACATGAAATTTGTAAAAAAAACTCAGTAAAGTGCAGTAAAGTGAGATATGCCTGTACTCTACATTTTATTATTTGATTAAAAGTACTATTAGCATGTTTCAAAGTGTCTATGAATTTTAATAAAGTTATAATAAAAACATTTTCCTAATTTTTTCTTAAGAGCTCATAATAGGAGCCCAAATTTTGTGGCTCAACATATGCTTCTTAAAAATAATCTGTAAGAAAATCATTTGAAGCCAATTTATATGTGAGATACATAACATTCTCCTTTTAGATGAAAGAATAAAAACATGTTCTGTGAAAGTATGCAAAATAACATTAACAAATGGAATCCTTTCACCATTAAAAAATTGTTATTTATTTTCTGATGACTAGTATTCTCTATGAAAAACCTAAAGCCTCTCAAGTGGCAGAAATTTACGAAGTTCAATGCAGTTCTAATAAAAAGAATACATGATCTTCTTTAAAAATGCAATAAAGAAAATATCATTTTACTCTCCAGAGAGCCATCTTTCTAGATACTCCATGGTACAGAAGAAAAATGAAGTGTTTCAACCAATTGTGTTATTAATGATCCTGAACAGGATCATTCATCATAAGAGATCAAAATTCTTCAGCATTTTATTTCATCTTTCAAAAAAGTGTTAAGTCTGGATTATAGAACACTCACTTCCATTTTTTTCATCTAGAATATGAGGAACTAGTGAGAGTATCTGATTTCTACAAATATTTGAAGGGGTCATGTTTATTTTTTAAAAATATCTGAAGTCACTAGTCAGTTTAATGTCTGAATGTCAGAACACTGCAGTTCTTGATCATACAATAATAATTATAGAGCTTTTTAAAAGTTGGCCCTTAATAACTTTTGAACCTTTATTTTTAAACATTGCCATGATTTCCTATAGACACATGTAAATTCTCAAAATTCTGCTTGAAGGTAAATATTACATAAAATTGACTTTTATACTATAAAGATGACCTACAGTTATCAACACAGCATTAAATTGTTATTCAAATCAACATTGTTGGCCAATCAATTCCAAAAGTATAAACATGTCAAGAATATACATGGTGGGCTTCCCTGGTGGCGAGTGGTTGAGAGTCCACCTGCTGATGCAGGGGACACAGGTTCGTGCCCCGGTCCAGGAGGATCCCACATGCTGCGAAGTGGCTGGGCCTGTGAGCCATGGCCACTGGGCCTGCGTGTCCAGAGCCTGTGCTCCACAACGGGAGAGGCCACAACAGTGAGAGAAACGTGCACTGCAAAAAAAAAAAAAAAAAAAGAATATACATGGTAATAGACTGTTTTCAATCCTTAATTTCCCAATAATCCCTACTAATCAGAAAGTAGAATGAAATCTCTAGCTAATTCATTTTTTCAAATGTTCTAAATAGTATCAGTATCAGGGTATCAGGGGTCATTATTTGGAAAAAAAAAAGTTTGCACATAGTACATACTCTAGAACAGAAGGATATGCTGTACTCAAGTCATCTAAGGAAGTCATCAAAAGACAATCTTATTTTCCAAATATGTGAAAGGTAAATAAGAACATAGATATCTAAGATAAAACAAGAAAAAAAAAAACAACTGTGTAAGTAGCATAGATTCAATTGTCGATAGACCATTAAAGGAAGGAAAGAAAGAAGGAAAGGAGGGAAGGGAAGAAGAAAGTTTAAGAAAAATCAGCCTCTGACAATTTCATTTCCCTCTTAAATGAAACTGGTAGGTTTTGGCGGGGAGGGTCAGCATAGGGCAGTTTTTAAACACCTTCCTCACTGTGGCATCCATATGTATTGGAATAAAACCCTGAGTTTCAGGCAGGTACAATTTCATCACTAAATTTTCCTTTTGGGGAATGATTCTGCATATTTCACATTTTCCCATAAACTAGTTAAGTAGGATAGCAAAATGCCTTAAGAGAATGTATCATTTTGCTTTTTTCCTAGGTACATAAGTTACCCTTGGAGAAAATATAGCTATGTTCTCCTCCAAAATAGGTTTTATGAAGAACAGAGCCCTTGAAGAATAGAAGAGAAAATTACTGGCTATGTTTAACAAAGAGTACAGCAAAACAGTTTGCCCTTGATTTATTTTTTTAAATAATGAGATTAGAAGAGCTGTTGTTAGACTTAGACTTAGTTAGCCAAGGAAGTACACTGAGAATTCAGCACAAGGCAATTTTGCTTTCTTTTTTTTGCTTTTGTTTTATTTTATTTTGTCTTACCCTCTTTGTTCCTATCTTATGTGAACAGTTACCACTGGAGACAGACATCTTAACATTTAACCCCATTATATGATTTTTATTTTAGTTCAGAAGGTTGGACACATTATCTAAAATAATTGGATTTTCTTAGACTCACTGTAATTAAAGACCTGATTTAATCAAAGCTCTCCTGAACATCAAATTCTAGAAATGCCTTTAATGAAGAAAATATATTGGTGTGAATGAACAATGGAAGCAATTTTTTAAAGTAAGGAAAACTTGTATAAATGAAATTTTTAGAATCAGTTTAGGTGGTGTATTTTTACTGATAGCCTAGAATCCTGCAATTTATATATCCAGACTCATACACCTCAAGACACAGGCAGAGTAGACTGGCACCTATCTCTTCCTATTACCTGCACCCATGTTCCATGACTCCTAGAAGTGGACGGAAATGTTAGTGCATAGTATAGGGGTTTTAATAGAATAATTGGAGAGATCCTATTGTCTAAAAGCATGCTCCCATAAGGTGGACTGAAAAGGCCGTTATAACTTTTGATATACTCCCTGGGAGAGAGTGGAGAGAAAAGTCATAATGATAAGCATGTGAGTTTTATAACCACCAAGGGAGCATGTGAGGATTTACTTTAGCATATATTCAATTTTTACCAGAGCAATTTATAATTTAGAGTTTATTTGTTCCAAAGATGAATAATATCTTACCACATAGGAGATATTTATTCTATCAGATAAGGAGATATGTAAAATTGTAATTTTTTGAATCACTGACTTTAAGAGTTAAATTCTTGACTGATAATTAATCCACTGATATGCGGTCATGTGCATAAATTTAAATAAGGCTCTTGCGCATAATGTGATAGAAAAATCAGTAGTATGAATTTAGAAACCCCTTCTCAGACATTTTAGGTTAAGAATATAAAATTATTGTCACACCTGATACCTTTGGTTTAAAGGTAGCATTTTCTCTGTTATCTCTTTCTCCAAAATTGTATGATGGGGAATAGAGGAAGTATTATCACTAGCCCTCAGGCACTGTTGATAAGGATCTGCTCCTTTTATTGTGGGTTGGCCAAAAAGTTCGTTTGTTTTAAGTAAGATGTTACGGAAAAACCCAAACGAACTTTTTGGCCAACCCAATATTTTAAAAGTATGCACCCGACAATGAACTGCTGAATATCCAGTCAAGGTATTATGTGGTGGGCTGAACCTTACACAACTGGGGGCCTTTTTTCCTCTTTGAAAAAAATGACAAAGAAAAGGAAAGGAATTTTTTATCTGAAAGAACCTTGATGATCAGGGAGTTCACACTGTTTATTTTATAGATGAGAAAACTAAGCCCTAGTGAGGATGTGACTAACCTAAGATCACACATTTATTTAGTTGTGGAAATTAGGAATAAAACCCAAAAGAAAAAATATTGACTTGCTACCAGAATCTGGCTGGAATAACGCTAAAATGAGAAATTATACAGTATTAGAGAAGACAGCATCACTTTAAAGGCCAAATATTGTTATCTTCCATCAACATATGTGGAGACATCTTAGAAAATTCTCATCTCCGTGTATTTATGAGAACTTTTTTTTCAATAAGTATTCTAGATGAATCATTACTAGTTTATTTTCCTTGTTATTAACTCTTATTTTGAGGATAGATAGCAAACAATTAGGAAACAATTGTTAGAGTATGTTACTCAAGGAAAAAGTTAGGTAATGCCAATTCCCCACATTCCTCTCTTCCAAATTACAGATGTTATGACAGCCTAAATAAAGTTACTATACAGTAATAATCTATAGTTAAGTGGAGAAAAAGAGCCAAGTTTGAGAACTATGTAAAATGTGCAGGTGTCTGATGAAATTTTGTATTTCCTTACAGTATTTCAAGCCACACAATTATTTTATCACTACCCTCCATTTACACAAGTATATTGCTTTTCTTGTAAAAAAAAAGTAATGTCTGCAAGTGGCCTTTAGCTTAATTTTCCTTAATATTGGATCTACAGCTTCAGGAGCACATAGACTCCATAAATTTAATCAACATTTAATTATTATATTACAAGGACCTGTTGCCTGAATTGCAAAAATTGATCTGCTGCTCTCTTCCCTGTCTCCTCACAGTACGCCCCAGCACAGTATCTTATTGTCCTCCTTGGAGCACTAACATCACTCACTACTGCGGGGCTGGGGGGAACAATTTTCCTCCTCACAGTGGACATATTTATTGCACCCTTAGGAGAACCCAGCAAAAAAGAACTAGCTTCTAGATAGTTCCATTGAAAGCACTATTGCCACCATAAATTCAACATAAATCCCCATCAAGAATTATTAACACTTTCTTTCTGTGAATTAGAGTAGCATCATGGTGATTTGGCCAGATTTCTCTATTCCTTCATAGCTGTCAAGATTCCTTGATAAACTACTTAGAAAATGACATAAAAGGTGAGAGAATAGTGATAAAGGGAATTGGTTATAAAATAAAATATGGTGAAATAACAACTGATTTTTTTTAAATGTTGCTTAAGGTAATACTCATTTTTTGGAAAAATGCTATTTAAATGCATATTCTACTTCCCATTTAGGGTTTCTAAATGAAGATTAAGTTGTAATCTCAAGAAGAAATGTGAACACAAACCTCTCTCTCTCTCTCTCTCTCCTTTTCTCTCTCTCTCTCCCTCCTTTCCTTCATTCCTTCCCCCCTCCCCACCTTAAAATTTAGAATGTTGCTAGTTATTTACCTTATATTATCATGAAGATTTACCTTTAGTGTGCTTTTTCCCTATCAAGGCTTTTAGAAGATACACACTTACCTTGAGAAAAATAACTGGTCATTTTTATTCTAAAGAGCTTTTTCTTGGTATTAAACTGATACTCTTATTGCTGTATAGTTTTATCAGTTCCATCTGTAAATAAGAAAAAATACACTGGATTTTGCAAAAATATTCTATTTCACTACCATTGTATAGATAGTGAACTATTTGTAAGATTTTTAGCATCCTTTAAAATGTTATTTTGGTAGTACAGAAATTATATTAAAACTCTAAATTCTATTTGTATCAGGTGCCAATAGCTTCGATATATGTAAAAGTTGATTAAAACCGAAAGCCCTTGTTAAAAAAAGATGATCTGGATTCCTCCTCCCAACACAATTCAAGTTTAAATTCTGCATCACTATCTATAAAATACCCATAAAGGGAAGAGCTCATTTCCTTCCTGTACTTTCATTTATTTTTTATTCTTTTATCTAGCTTCTGACATCTTATCATCAGTGTTCACAATGACACTTGCTGATCCTGTCAAACCTGTGATAATATGATGAGCATCCCTAAATTAATTTCTCTTAAAATTAGTGCCTTCTGGAATGTGAACAAAAACTATACTGCAATGTCAAAGTTTTGCTTTCAGCCGTCTTTCCCTTATCTCTCAGAATGCTATCAGAAGTAGTCCTCTTAATAGATGACAGAGCTAACACCAAGTGACATAAATACTATTTGAAATGTTTGTTCATAACAACACAGAAAAAAAGTAAACTTTTTGAAGTGACATGTTTCACCTGTTATTAGAGAATACTGCAAGCATTACCACAGTTATTAAAATTATATTAAATGAAGCAACAGTCAAAATATAAACCAAAAGATCAGAATGTCTTAAGAAATGTCTAATCCATATACTTAATGTGTGGAGAGTATAATTGTCATTTATTAAAATCAGGTTTAAAGTGTACCACTCAATATTTGATTGATTGATTGATTGAAATATAGTTGACCTACAACATTATATTAGTTTCAGGTGTATTACAGAGTGATTTGACATTTGCATACATTATGAAATGATCAACACCGTAAGTCTAGTAACCATCTGTCCTCATAAAAAGTTATTACAATATTATTGACCATATTCTTTATTCTGTATCCTTATTCTGTATATCCCCATGGCTTATTTATTTTGTAACTGGAGGTTTGTACCTCTTAATCCCCTTCACTTATTTCAACACCTCACCCCCCTACACTGTGGTAACCACACATTTACTCTCTGTATCTATGAGCCTGTTTTTGCTTTGTTTTCTTTCTTTTTATTTTTAGATTCCTCATATAAGTAAGATCATATTTTTCTTTCTCTGTCTGACTTATTTCACTTAGCATGATGCCCTCTAGATAGATCCATGTTGTCTCTGTTGGCAAGTTTGATTTCATTATATATATATATATATATATATATATATATATATATATATATATATATATATATATATACAAACACACACAAAAATAACATCTTCGTTATCCATTCATCTAAGGATGGACACTTGTTTGCTTTCATATGTTGGCAATTATAATAAATGCTGCAATGAACATTGGTGTACATATTTCTTTCTGAATTAGTGTTTTTGTTTCCTTTGGGTCAATACCCAGAAGTAAAATTGTTGGATCATATGGTAGTTCTATTTTTAATTTTTTGAGGAACCTCCATACTGTTTTCTGGAGTGGCTATATCAATTTACATTCCCACCAACAGTACAGGAGGGTTCCGTTTTCTCCACATCCTGGCCAAGATGTGTTATTTGTTGTCTTTTTGATAATAGCCATTCTGATAGGTGTGAGTTGGTATCTCATTGTGATTTTAATTTGCATTTCCCTGATGATTAGTGATGTTGAGCATACTTTCATTTGTCTGTTGGCCATCTGTATGTCTTCTTTGGAAACAAATGTCTGTTCAAGCCCTCTGCCGATTTTTTAATTGAGTTTTTTTTTTATATTGAATTGTATGGGTTATTTGTATATTTTGGATATTAACCCCTTAGCAGATATATCATTTGTAAATGCCTTCTCCCATTAAGGAGGCTGCCTTTTTGTTTGCCATTTAATAATTTAAAACAGGCACCAGATACATCTGACCAAAACAGAACAAGGTACAATAAAAAAAAATAAAAACTCATATAATCTCACAAAATACAGTGATATAGAGGTCCAAAATCCTGCTTTTAGTACATTATGAGGAATACTAAGTTGTAATTGCCAAATCTCACACTAATGTTCAAGTTAGAAATTACGTATTTAAATTTGACTTTGCTTTCCTAATTTAAAATTTAATTTGATATGTTACATTACTTTATTTTCGAGCAGTCATTAATAGTTGATAAAGACTTTCATATACATTACTTATTTCATTTTGAACATGAAGTGGATTTTCATTTTATTTCATTGGCTACTTACTTAGACAGTATTGTGATTTGGGGTCAATGTAAGGAAATACTGTTTAATCTGAAATTAACTGTCTCTCTCCAGTGCATATTTTGATCTTCAACCAAGTTTCTTTTTTTTTTTAACATCTTTATTTGAGTATAGTTGCTTTACAGTGTTTTGTTAGTTTCTGCTGTAGAACAAAGGGAATCAGATATATGCATACGTATATTCCCATATCTCCTCCCTCTTGCATCTCCCTCCCTCCCTCCTTATCCCACCCCTCTAGGGGGTCTCAAAGCACTGAGCTGATCTCCCTGTGCCATGCAGCTGCTTCCCACTAGCTATCTATCTTACATTTGGTAGTGTATATACATCAATGCTGCTCTCTTACTTCATCCCAGCTTACACTTCCCCCTCCCTGTGTCCTCAAGTCCATTCTCTATGTCTGTGTCTTTATTCCTGTCCTACCCCTAGGTTCATCAGAAACTTTTTTCTTTTAGATTCCATATATATGTGTTAGCATACAGTGTTTGCTTTTCTCTATCTGACTTACTTCACTCTGTATGACAGACTCTAGATCCATCCACCTCACTACAAATGACCCAATTTCGTTCCTTTTTATGGCTGAGTAATATTCCACTGTATATATGTACCACATCTTTGTTATCCATTCATCTGTTAGTGGACACTTAGGTTGCTTCCATGTCCTGGCTATTCTAAATAGTGCTGCAATGAAGATTGTGGTACATGACTCTTTTTGAATTATGGTTTTCTCTGGGTATATGCCCAGTAGAGGGATTGCTGGGTCATACGGTAGCTCTATTTTTAGATTTTTAAGGAACATCCATATTGTTCTACGTAGTGGCTGCATCAATTTACATGTGCACCAGTACTGCACGAGGGTTCCCTTTTTTCCACACCCTCTCCAGCATTTATTGTTTCTAGATTTTTTGATAATGGCCATTCTGACCAGCGTGAGGTGATACCTCAATGTAGTTTTGATTTGCATTTCTCTAATGGTTAGTGATTTTGAGCATCTTTTCATGTGTTTGTTGGAAATCTGTATATCTTCTTTGGAGAAATGTCTATTTAGGTCTTCTGCCCATTTTTGGACTCTGTTGCTCTTTTCATTGATATTAAGCTGCATGAGCTGCTTGTATATTTTGGAGATTAATCCTTTGCCAGTTGCTTCGTTTGCACATATTTTCTCCCATTCTGAGGGTTGTCTTTTTTTCCTTTTTTATGGTTTCCTTGCCTGTGCAAAAGATTTTAAGTTTCATTAGGTTCCATTTGTTTATGTTTGTTTTTATTTCCATTTTGCTAGGAGGTGGGTCAAAAAGGATCTTGCTGTGATTTATGTCATAGAGTGTTCTGCCTATGTTTTCCTGTAAGAGTTTTATAGTGTCTGGCCTTACATTTAGGTCTTTAAGACATTTTGAGTTTATTTTTGTGTATGGTGTTAAGAAGTGTTCTAATTTCATTCTTTTACATGTAGCTGTCCAGTTTTCCCAGCACCAATTATTGAAGAGGCTGTCTTTCTCCATTGTATACTCTAGCCTCCTTTATCAAAGATAAGGTGACCATATGTGCATGGGGTTATCTCAGGGCTTTCTATCATGTTCCATTGATATATATTTCTGTGTTTGTGCTAGTACCATACAGTCTCGATTACTGCAGCTTTGTGTATAGTCTGAAAGGCTAGGAGCCTGATTCCTCCAGCTCCGTTTTTCTTTCTCAAGATTGTTTTGGCTATTTGAGGTATTTTGTGTTTCCATAAAAATTGTGAAAATTTTTGTTCTAATTCTGTGAAAAATGCCAGTGGTAGTTTGATAGGGATTGCATTGAATCTGTAGATAGCTTTGGGTAGCATAGTCATTTTCAAAATGTTGATACTTCCAATCTAAGAACATGGTATATCTCTCCATCTCTTTGTATCATCTTTAATTTCTCTCATCAGTGTCTTATAGTTTTCTGCATACAGGTCTTTTGTCTCCTTAGGTAGGTTTATTCCTAGGTATTTTATTATTTTTTTTGCAATGGTAAATGGGATTGTTTCCTTAATTCCTCTTTCTGATCTTTCATTCTTAGTGTATAAGAAAGCAAGAGATTTCTGTGCATTAATTTTATAACCTGCAATTTTATGGAATTCATTGATTAGCTCTAGTAGTTTTCTGGTAGCATCTTTAGGATTCTCTATGTATACTATCATGTCAACTGCAAACAGTGACAGTTTTATTTCTTCTTTTCCAATTGGGATTCATTTTATTTCTTTTTCTTCTCTGATTGCCATGGCTAAGACTTCAAATACTACGTTGAATAATAGTGGTGAGAATGGACATCCTTGTCTTGTTCCTGATCTTAGAGGAAATGCTTTCACTTTATCACCATTGAGAATGATGTTTGTTGTGGGTTTGTCATATATGGACTTCATTATGTTGAGGTAGGTTCCCTCAGTGCCCCCTTTCTGGAGAGTTTTTATCATAAATGGGTGTTGAATTTTGTCAAAAGATTTTTCTTCATCCATTGAGATGATCATATGGTTTTTATTTCTTAATTTGTTAATATGGTGTATCACATTGATTGATTTGCATATATTGAAGAAGACTTGCATCCCTGGGATAAATCCCACTTGATCATGGTGTTTGATCCTTTTAATGCATTGTTGGATTTGGTTTGGTAGTATTTTGTTGAGGATTTTTGCATCTATATTCATCAGTGATATTGGTCTGTAATTTTCTTTGTGTATAGTATCTTTGTCTGGTTTTGGTATCAGGGTGATGATGACCTCATAGAATGAGTTTGGGAGTGTTCCTTCCTCTGCGATTTTTTGGAAGAGTTTGAGAAGGATGGGTGTTAGCTCTTCTTTGAATGTTTGATAGAATTCACCCGTGAAGCCATGTGGTTCTGGGGTTTTCTTTGTTCGAAGATTTTTAATCACAGTTTCAATTTCCTTACTTGTGATTGGTCTGTTCATATTTTCTATTTCTTCCTAGTTCCATCTCAGAAGGTTGTGCTTTTCTAAGAATGTGTCCATTTTATTGGCATATAGTTGCTTGTAATAGTCTCTTACAGTGCTTTGCACTTCTATGGTGTCCGTAGTAATTTCTCATTTTCCATTTCTAATTTTATTGATTTGATTCCTTTCCCTCTTTCTCTTGATGAGTCTGGCTAAAGGTTTATCTTTTTTCTTTAATCTTCTCAAAGAACCAGCTTTTCGTTTTGTTGATCTTTGCTATTGTTTTCTTTCTTTTATTTCATTTGTTTCTGCTCTGATCATTATGATTTCTTTCCTTCTACTAACTTTGTATTATTTTTGTTCTTCTTTCTCTAGTTCCTTTAGGTGTAAGGTTAGATTGTTTGTTTGACATTTTCCTTGTTTCTTGAGGTAGGATTGTATTGCTATAATCTTGCCTCTTAGAACTGCTTTTGCTGCATCCCATAGGTTTTTGGTTGTAGTGTTTTCATTGTCATTTGTCTCTAGGTATTTTTTGATTTCCTCTTTGATATCTTCAGTTATCTCTTGGTTATTTAGTATTATATTTTTTAGCCTCCATGTGTTGTATTTTTTCCAGTTTTTTTTTCCTGTAATTTATTTCTAGCCTCATAGAATTGTGGTCAGAAAAGATGTTTGATATGATTTAAATTTTCTTAAATTTACTGATGCTTGATTTGTGACCCAAGATGTGATCTATCCTGGAGAATGTTCCATGTGCAGTTGAGGAGAAAGTGTAATCTGCTGTTTTCAGCTAGAATGTCTTATAAATATCAATTAAATAAATCTGGTCTATTGTGTCATTTAAAGCTTGTGTTTTCTTATTAATTATTGTCTGGAAGATCTGTCCATTGGTGTAAGTGAAATGTTAAAGTCCCCAACTATTATTGTGTTACTTTCAACTTCCCGTTTTAGAGCTGTCATCATTTGCCTTATGTACTGAGGTGCTCCTATGTTGGGTGCATATGTATTTATAATTGTTATATTTTCTTCTTGGATTGATCCCTTGATCATTTTGTAGTGTCCTTCCTTGTCTCTTGTAACATTATTTATTTTAAAGTCTATTTGTTCTGATACGAGTATTGCTACTCCAACTTTCTTTTGATTTCCATTTGCATGGCATATCTTTTTCTATCCCATCACTTTCAGACTGTATGTGTCCCTAGGTCTGAATTGGGTCTCTTGTAGACAGCACATATATTGATCTTGTTTTTGTATCCATTCACCCAGTCTGCGTCTTTTAGTTGGAGCATTTAATCCATTCACATTTAAGCTAATTATTGATATGTATGATTCTACTACCATTTTCTTAATTTTGGGGGGTTTGTTTTTGAAGGTCCTTTTCTTCTCTTGTGTTTCTTTCTTAGAGAATTTCCTGTAGCATTTGTTGTAGAGCTGGTTTTGTGGTGCTGTATTCTCTTAGCTTTTGCTTCTCTATAAAGCTTTTGATTTCTCCATCGATTCTGAATGAGATCCTTGCTGGGTAGAGTATTCTTGGTTTTAGATTCTTCCCTCTCATCACTTTAAATATATCATACCACTCCCTTTTGGCTTACAGTATTTCTGCTGAGACATCAGCTGTTAACCTTATGGGAGTTCACTTGTATGTTATTTGTCTTTTTTCCCTTGTTGCTTTTGATAATTTTTCTTTGGCTTTAACTTTTGTCAATTTCATTACTATGTATCTTGGCGTGTTTCTCTTTGGGTTCTCCTGTCTGGGACTCTATGCACTTCCTGCACTTGGGTGGCTATTTCCTTTATCATGTTAGGGAAGTTTTCTATTATAATCTCTTCAAATATTTTCCCGGGTCCTTTCTCTCTCTCTCTTCTCCTTCTGGGACTGCTATAATGCTAATGTTGGTGCATTTAATGTTATCCAAAGGTCTCTTAGGCTGTCTTCATTTCTTTTCATTCTTTATTCTGTTCCACGGCAGAGATATCCACTATTCTGTCTTCCTGGTCACTTATCCGTTCTTCTGCCTCAGTTATTCTGCTATTGATTCTTTTAGTGTATTTTTCATTTCAGTTATTGTATTGCTCATCTCTATTTGTTTGTTATTTAATTCTTGTAGGTCTTTGTAAAACATTTCTTGCATCTTCTGGATCCTGCCTTCATTCTTTTTCTGAGGTCCTGGATCATCTTCAGTATCATTATTCTGAATTCTTTTTTCTGGAAGGTTACCTATCTCCATTTCATTTAGTTGTTTTTCTAGGGTTTCATCTTGTTCCTTCCTCTCGGACATAGTCTTCTGCGTTTACATTTTGTCTATCTTTCTGTGATTGTGGTTTTCTTTCCACAGACTGCAGGATTGTAGTTCTTCTTGCTTTATCTGTCTGCCTTCTCATGGATGAGGTTATCTAAGAGGCTTGTGCAAGCTTCCTGATGGGAGGGACTGGTGGTGGGTAGAGCTGGGTGTTGTTCTAGTGGACAGAACTCAGTAAAACTTTAATCCTCTTGTCTGCTGATGGGCGGGGCTGTGTTCCCTCCCTGTTGGTTGTTTGGCCTTAGGGGACCCAGCCCTGGAGCCTACAGGCTCTTTGGTTGGGCTAATGGTGGGCTCCAGGAGGGCTCAAGCTAATGAGTACTTCCTGGAACTTCTGCTGCCAGTGTCCTTGTCCCCACAGTGAGCCATAGCTGCCCCCCACCTCTGCAGGAGACCCTCCAACACTAGCAGGTAGGTCTGGTTCAGTCTCCTATGGTGTCACTGCTCCTTCCACCTGGGTCCTGGTGCATGCACTATTTTGTGTGTGCCCTCCAAGCATTGAGTCTCTGTTTCCCCCAGTCCTGTCGAAGTCCTGCAATCAAATCCTGCTGGTCTTCAAAGTCCAATTCTCTGGGGATTCCTCCTCCCATTGCCAGACTGCCAGGTTGGGAAGCCTGACGTGGGGCTCAGAACCTTCACTACAGTGGGTAGACTTCTGTGGTATAATTGTTCTCCAGTTTATGAGTTGCCCACACACCGGTTATGGGATTTGATTTTATCGTGACTGCACCCTGCGTACCATC
Organism: Aethalodelphis obliquidens; assembly: GCF_003676395.1. Classification (NCBI taxonomy): domain Eukaryota; kingdom Metazoa; phylum Chordata; class Mammalia; order Artiodactyla; family Delphinidae; genus Aethalodelphis; species Aethalodelphis obliquidens. The sequence goes on from NW_020837998.1 coordinate 5,811,151, forward strand.
TCACTGTGGCTTCTCCTTTGTCTTTGGATGTGGGTTATCTGTTTTGGTAAGTTCCAGTGTCTTTCTGTCAATGATTATTCACCAATTAGTTGTGATTCTTGTGCTTTAGCAAGTGGGAATGAGCGTACATTCTTCTACTCTGCCATCTTGAGTCAATCTCTCACCACTTTTCTTTTTTTTTTTAATTAACATCTTTATTGGGGGATAATTGCTTTACAATGGTGTGTTAGTTTCTGCTTTAAAAAAAAGTGAATCAGTTATACATATACATATGTTCCCACATGTCTCCCCTCTTGCGTCTCCCTCCCTCTGACCCTCCCTATCCCACCCCTCCAGGCTGTCACAAAGCACCAAGCCAATGTCCCTGTGCCATGTGGCTGCTTCCCACTAGCTATCTACCTTATTACGTTTGTTAGTGTGTATATGTCAATAACTCTCTCTTGCCCTGTCACAGCTCACCCTTCCCCCTCCCCATATCCTCAAGTCCGTTATCCAGTAAGTCTGCATCTTTATTCCTGTCTTATCCCTAGGTTCTTCATGACATTTTTTTTCTTAAATTCCATATATATGTGTTAGCATACGGTATTTTTCTTTTTCTTTCTGACTTACTTCACTCTGTATGACAGACTCTAGGTCTATGCACCTCATTACAAATAGCTCAATTTCGTTTCTTTTTATGGCTGAGTAATATTCCATTGTATATATGTGCCACATCTTCTTTATCCATTCATCCGATGATGGGCACTTAAGTTGTTTCCATCTCCGGGCTATTGTAAATAGAGCTGCAATGAACATTTTCATACATGACTCTTTTTGAATTTTGGTTTTCTCAGGGTATATGCCCAGTAGTGGGATTACTGGGTCATATGGTAGTTCTATTTGTAGTTTTTTAAGAAACCTCCATCATGTTCTCCATAGTGGCTGAACCAATTCACATTCCCACCAGCAGTGCAAGAGTGTTTCCTTTTCTCCACACCCTCTCCAGCATTTATTGTTTCTAGATTTTTTGATGATGGCCATTCGGACTGGTATGAGATGATATTTCATTGTAGATTTGATTTGCATTTCTCTAATGATTAATAATGTTGAGCATTCTTTCATGTGTTTGTTGGCAGTCTGTATATCTTCTTTGGAGAAATGTCTATTTAGGTCTTCTGACCATTTTTGGATTGGGTTCTTTGTTTTTTTGTTATTGAGCTGCATGAGCTGCTTGTAAATTTTGGAGATTAATCCTTTGTCAGTTGCTTCATTTGCAAATGTTTCCTCCCATTCTGAGGGTTGTCTTTTGGTCTTGTTTATGGTTTCCTTTGCTGTGCAAAAGCTTTGAAGTTTCATTAGTCCCATTTGTTTATTTTTATTTCCATTACTCTAGGAGGTGGGTCAGAAAGGATCTTGCTGTGATTTATGTCATAGAGTGTTCTGCCTATGTTTTCCTCTAAGAGTTTGATAGTTTCTGGCCTTACATTTAGGTCTTTAATCCATTTTGAGCTTATTTTTGTGTATGGTGTTAGGGAGTGATCTAATCTCATACTTTTACATGTAGCTATCCAGTTTTCCCAGCACCACTTATTGAAGAGGCTGTCCTTTCTCCACTGTACATTCCTGCCACCTTTAGCAAAGATAAGGTGTCCATATGTGCATGGGTGTATCTCTGGGCTTTCTATCTTGTTCCATTGATCTATCTTTCTGTTTTTGTGCCAGTACCATACTGTCTTGATTATTGTAGCTTTGTAGTATAGTCTGAAGTCAGGGAGCCTGATTTCTCCAGCTCCTTTTTTCGTTCTCAAGATTGCTTTGGCTATTCGGGGTCTTTTGTGTTTCCACACAAATTGTGAAATTTTTTGTTCTAGTTCTGTGAAATATGCCAGTGGTAGTTTGATAGGGATTGCATTGAATCTATACATTGCTTTGGGTAGTAGAGTCATTTTCACAATGTTGATTCTTCTAATCCAAGAACATGGTATATCTCTCCATCTATTTGTATCATCTTTAATTTCTTTCATCAGTGTCTTATAATTTTCTGCATACAGGTCTTTTGTCTCCTTACATAGGTTTATTCCTAGATATTTTATTCTTTGTGTGGCAATGGTAAATGGGAGTGTTTTCTTGATTTCACTTTCAGATTTTTCATCATTAGTATATAGGAATGCCAGAGATTTCTGTGCATTAATTTTGTATCCTGCTACTTTACCAAATTCATTGATTAGCTCTAGTAGTTTTCTGGTAGCATCTTTAGGATTCTCTATGTATAGTATCATGTCATCTGCAAACAGTGACAGCTTTACTTCTTCTTTTCTGATTTGGATTCCTTTTATTTCCTTTCCTTCTCTGATTGCTGTGCCTAAAACTTCCAAAACTATGTTGAATAAGAGTGTTGAGAGTGGGCAACCTTGTCTTGTTCCTGATCTTAGTGGAAATGCTTTCAGTTTTTCACCATTGAGGATGATGTTTGCTGTGGGCTTGTCATATATGGCCTTTATTATGTTGAGGAAAATTCCCTCTATGCCTACTTTCTGCAGGGTTTTTATCATAAATAGGTGTTGAATTTTGTCAAAAGCTTTCTCTGCATCTATTGAGATGATCATATGGTTTTTCTCCTTCAATTTGTTAATATGGTTTATCACATTGATAGATTTGCGTATATTGAAGAATCCTTGCATTCCTGGAATAAACCCCACTTGATCATGGTGTATGATCCTTTTAATGTGCTGTTGGATTCTGTTTGCTAGTGTTTTGTTGAGGAATTTTGCGTCTATGTTCATCAGTGATATTGGCCTGTAGTTTTCTTTCTTTGTGACATCCTTGTCTGGTTTTGGTATCAAGGTGATGGTGGCCTCGTAGAATGAGTTTGGGAGAGTTCCTCCCTCTGCTGTATTTTGGAAGAGTTTGAGAAGGATAGGTGTTAACTCTTCTCTAAATGTTGGAAAGAATTCGCCTGTGAAGCCGTCTGGTCCTGGGCTTTTGTTTGTTGGAAGATTTTTAATCACAGTTTCAATTTCAGTGCTTGTGATTGGTCTGTTCATATTTTCTATTTCTTCCTGATTCAGTCTTGGCAGGTTGTGCATTTCTGAGAATTTGTCCATTTCTTCCAGATTGTCCATTTTATTGGCATAGAGTTGCTTGTAGTAATCTCTCATGATCATTTTTATTTCTGCAGTGTCAGTTGTTACTTCTCCTTTTTCATTTCTGATTCTATTGATTTCAGTCTTCTCCCTTTTTTTTCTTGATGAGTCTGCCTAGTGGTTTATCTATTTTGTTTATCTTCTCAAAGACCCAGATTTTAGTTTTATTGATCTTTGCTATTGTTTCCTACATTTCTTTTTCATTTATTTCGAATCTGATTTTTATGATTTCTATCTTTCTGCTACCTTTTGCGTTTTTTTGTTCTTCTTTCTCTATGCTTGAGGTGCAAGGTTAGGTTGTTTATTCGAGATATTTCCTTCTTCTTAAGGTGGGCTTGTATTGCTATAAACTTCCCCTTTAGAACTGCTTTTGCTACATCCCATAGGTTTTGGGTCGTTGTGTCTCCATTGTCATTTGTTTCTAGGTATTTTTTTATTTCCTCTTTGATTTCTTCAGCGACCACTTCATTATTAAGTAATGTATTGTTTAGCCTCCATGTGTTTGTATTTTTTACAGATCTTTTCCTGTAATTGATATCTAGTCTCATGGTGTTGTGGTCAGAAAAGATACTTGATACAATTTCAATTTTCTTAAATTTACCAAGGCTTGATTTGTAACCCAAGATATCATCTATCCTGGAGAATGTTCCATGAGCACTTGAGAAAAATGTGTATTCTGTTGTTTTTGGATGGAGTGTCCTATAAATATCAAGTAAGTCCATCTTGTTTAATGTATCATTTAAAGCTTGTGTTTCCTTATTTATTTTCATTTTGGATGATCTGTCCATGGGTGAAAGTGGGGTGTTAAAGTCCCCTACTATGAATGTGTTACTGTTGATTTCCCCTTTTATGGCTGTCAGTATTTGCCTTATGTATTGAGGTGCTCCTATGTTGGGTGCATAATTACTTACAACTGTTATATCTTCTTCTTGGATCGATCCCTTGATCATTATGTAGTGTCCTTCTTTGTCTGTTTTAATAGTCCTTATTTTAAAGTCTATTCTGTCTGATATGAGAATTGCTACTCCAGCTTTCTTTTGGTTTCCATTTGCATGGAATATCTTTTTCCATCCCCTTACTTTCAGTCTGTATGTGTTTCTAGGTCTGAAGTGGGTCTCTTGTAGACAGCATATATAAGGGTCTTGTTTTTGTATCCATTCAGCCAATCTGTGTCTTTTGCTGGGAGCATTTAGTCCATTTACATTTAAGGTAATTATCGATATGTATGTTCCTATTCCCATGTTCTAAATCGTTTTGGGTTCGTTATTATAGGTCTTTTCCTTCTCTTGTGTTTCTTGTCTAGAGAAGTTCCTTTAACATTCGTTGTAAAGCTGGTTTGGTTGTGCTGAACTCTCTCTGCTTTTGCTTGTCTGTAAAGGTTTTAATTTCTCCATCAAATCTGAATGAGATCCTTGCTGGGTAGAGTAGTCTTGGTTGCAGGTTTTTCTCCTTCATCACTTTCAGTATGCCCTGCCACTCCCTTCTGGCTTGTAGGGCTTCTGCTGAGAGATCAGCTGTTAACCTTATGGGGATTCCCTTGTGTGTTGTTTGTTGTTTTTCCCTTGCTGCTTTTAATATGCTTTCTTTGTATTTAATTTTTGACAGTTTGATTAATATGTGTTCTGGCATATTTCTCCTTGGATTTATCCTGTATGGGACTCTCTGTGCTTCCTGGACTTGATTAACTATTTCCTTTCCCATATTAGGGAAGTTTTCAACTATAATCTCTTCAAATATTTTCTCAGTCCCTTTCTTTTTCTCTTCTTCTTCTGGAGCCCCTATAATTCGAATGTTGGTGAATTTAATGTTGTCCCAGAGGGCTCTGAGACTGTCCTCAGTTCTTTTCATTCTTTTTTCTTTATTCTGCTCTGCAGTTGTTATTTCCACTATTTTATCTTCCAGGTCACTTATCCGTTCTTCTGCCTCAGTTATTCTGCTATTTATCCCATGTAGAGTACTTTTAATTTCAATTATTCTGTTGTTCATCATTGCTTGTTTCATCTTTATTTCTTCTAGGTCCTTGTTAAGTGTTTCTTGCATTTTGTCCATTCTATTTCCAAGATTTTGGATCATCCTTACTATCATTATTCTGAATTCTTTTTCAGTAGACTGCCTATTTCCTCCTCATTTGTTAGGTCTGGTACATTTTTATCTTGCTCCTTTATCTGCTGTGTGTTTTTCTGTCTTCTCATTTTGCTTATCTTACTGTGTTTGGGGTCTCCTTTTTGCAGGCTGCAGGTTTGTAGTTCCCACTGTTTTTGATGTCTGTCTCCAGTGGCTAAGGTTGGTTCAGTGGGTTTTGTAGGCTTCCTGGTGGAGGGGACTAGTGCCTGTGTTGTGGTGGATGAGGCTGGATCTTGTCTCTCTAGTGGGCAGGTTCACATCTGGTGGTGTGTTGTGGGGTGTCTGTGGCCTTATTATGATTTTAGGCAGCCTCTCTGCTAATGGGTGGGGTTTGTTCCTGTTTTGCTAGTTGTTTGGCATAGGTTGTCCAGCACTGTGGCTTGCTGGTCGTTGAGTGAAGCTGGGTGCTGGTGTTAAGATGGAGGTCTCTGGGAGTTTTTCGCCATTTGATATTATGTGGAACTGGGAGGTCTCTTGTTGACCAGTGTCCTGAAGTTGGCTCTCCTACCTCAGAGGCAGAGCCCTGACTCCTGGCTGGAGCACCAAGAGCCTTTCATCCACACGGCTCAGAATAAAAGGGAGAAAAAGTAGAGAGAATTAGTAGAAGTATGAGGAAAGAAAGAAGCAAAGGAGGGAAGGAAGGAAGGATGGAAGGAAGAAAGAAAGAAAGAAAGAAAGAAAGAAAGAAAGAAAGAAAGAAAG
>NW_020837998.1:5817108-6104197 GCF_003676395.1 Aethalodelphis obliquidens
AAGAAAGAAAGAAAGAAAGAAAGAAAGAAAGAAAGAAAGAAAGAAAGAAGCAAAGAAGGAAAGAAAGGAGGGAGGGAAGGAGGGAGGAAGGAGGGAAAGAAGGAAAAAAGACAGAAAGAAAGAAGATATAGTAAAAATAAAATAAAGTATAATAAAGTTATTGAATTAAAAAATACTTATTTAAAAAAAAAAGGGACGGATAGAACCTTAGGACAAATGTTGGAAGCAAAGCTATACAGACAAAATCTTACACAGAAGCATACACATACACCCTCACTAAAAGAGGTAAAGGGGGAAAAATCATAAATCTTGCTCTCAGAGACCACCTCCTCAAATTGGGGTGATTCGTTGTCTAAAGGAGGGAAGGAAGGAAGGAAAGAAAGAACGAAGGTATAGTATAATAAAGTTATTAAAATTAATTATTAAGAAAAAAAATTTAAAAAACCATGGACGGATAGAACCCTAGGACAAATGGTGGAAGCAAGACTATACAGACAAGATCTCACACAGAAGCATACACATACACATTCACAAAAAGAAGAAAAGGGAAAAAAATCATAGATCTTGCTCCTAAAGTCCACCTCCTCAATTTGGGATCATTCCTTGTCTATTCAGGTATTCCACAGATGCAGGGTATATCAAGTTGATTGTGGAGCTTTAATCCGCTGCTTCTGAGGCTGCTGGGAGAGATTTCACTTTCTCTTCTTTGTTCTCACAGCTCACAGGGGCTCAGCTTTGGATTTGGCCCTGCCTCTGCGTGTAGGTCGCTGGAGGGCGTCTGTTTTTTGCTCAGACAGGATGGGGTTAAAGGAGCCGCTGATTCGGGGGCTCTGGCGCAGTCAGGCCGGGGGGGGGGAGGGGCACTGCGTGCGGGGCGGGCCTGCGGCGGCAGAGGCCGGCGTGACGTTGCACCAGCCTGAGGCCCGCCGTGCGTTCTCCCGGGGAAGTTGTCCCTGGATCCCGGGAACCTGGCAGTGGCAGGCTGCACAGGCTCCGCGGAAGAGGGGTGTGGAGGGTGACCTGTTCTCGCACACAGGCCCCTTAGTGGCAGCAGCAGCAGCCTTAGCGTCTCCCCCCCATCTCTGGGGTCCGTGCTTTTAGCCGCGGCTCGCGCCCGTCTCTGGGGTCCGTGCTTTTAGCCGCGGCTCACGCCCGTCTCTGGGGTTCGCACTTTTAGCCGTGACTCGCGCCCGTCTCTGGAGTTCCTTTAAGCAGCACTCTTAAACCCCTCTCCTCGCGCACCAGGAAACAAAGAGGGAAGAAAAAGCCTCTTGCCTCTTCGGCAGGTTCAGACTTTTCCCCGGACTCCCTCCTGGCTAGCCGTGGTGCACTAACCCCTTCAGGCTATGTTCAAGCTGCCAACCCCAGTCCTCTCCCTGCGCTCAGTCCGAAACTGAAACCCGGGCCTCAGTTCGCAGCCCCGCCCGCCCCGGAGGGTGAGCAGACAAGCCTCTCGGGCTGGTGAGTGCCGGTCGGCACCAATCCTCTGTGCAGGAATCTCCCCGCTTTGCCCTCCGCACCCGTTGCTGTGCACTCCTCCGCGGTTCCGAAGACCCCCCTCCGCCTCCCTCAGTCTCCGCCCATGAAGGGGCTTCCTAGTGTGTGGAAACTTTTCCTCCTTCACAGCTCCCTCCCACCGGTGCAGGTGCCGTCCCTATTCTTTTGTCTCTGTTTTTTCTTTTTTTCTTTTGCCCTACCCAGGTATGTGGGGAGTTTCTTGCCTTTTGGGAGGTCTGAGGTCTTCTGCCAGCCTTCAGTAGGTGTTCTGTAGGAGTTGTTCCACATGTAGATGTATTTCTGGTGTATCTGTGGGGAGGAAGGTGATCTCCGCGTCTTACTCTTCCGCCATCTTCAAGGTCCCCCTCACCACTTTTCTAATACAAAAGCTTTCAACAGTTTTTCAGAAGTGCCAGAAGATATACATTACTCAGAAGCACACTTTTACACTGTTAGATTTGATAGGGGCACAGTGAAATCTGGATTATACTATTTAAAATTATTACACATTTGAAATAATTTTCTTTATCACATAGGATTAAAAAGACTGTAATTCAAAACATTTTTTTCCTTAGATTGATGTGAAAATTGTAGCACTCATATTATTTCTATTTGTCAGTTTGACTACGCATTTTCCCTTCATTTAAAATACTAAATTGTTGCTTCATGAAATGTTTCATTTTATGTTTATACTTTCTGGTGCAACTAACCAATAATCAAAAGATGTCATTGCTTTTTACCCTTTTTATTGTGTAAGTTGTTACCATATATTTTAAAACATTCATATCTACCTACACTGATTTATACTCACACTCTTGTATAAATAAATGTAATCTATCACTCTGTTGATTTGCATTTAATTTATAGAAAGTGATCTAAATTTTCTTTGAGAAACAATGTGTATTTTTTTAATGAAAGGAATTATTATATTTGATAATATATGCAGTTACCATCCAAAATTTATATAAAACAAACTTTAAAAAGCCCATAACAATAAGATATTAACTACAAAATACAAATTAATTGTGGGCAAATATATGCATGTATGCAGTGCATATGCATGGCATCTATTCTATCATTATTTTGAAAGGTGTGAATGTTAGGCACAGGTGTTATAAATTCTAATATATATGTTTCATATTTGTTGTGTTTGTAGCCTTTGGAACATGACTAATGGAATCTAATAAAATTTTCTAAATTATATGATATACATAATGTACTCAGTTAAGTGATATAAAGTAGATTTCAATTACATTTTACTATCTCTATGATATTATAAATAATTGGCAAGACTAGCTGGGAAGAAACACATTAGTTGAATATTGAAAACTTCCTGCATTGTATTGTTCCTAGAGGTGTAATATTGTCAGAGCAATTTAGGTTTTGAAAATATATATTTTTTTTTACCTGAGTAAACAGGATGAATCACCACAGAGCTATAATAAACTTTTTTAATATGTAATCATTAAGGTATAAAGCTTATTTTAAAAAAAGAGTACTATAATAGTATATTGACTATGTCTTAAATTGATTTTATAAAATATTCTAAGTAGTTTTAATAGTGTGTTTCATTTTACAACTTATGTAACCACACAATATCATAAAATGTCTAATTCAAAAATCTGCATATTTGCATATTTCAATTATATAATGATTGCTCTGTGAAATTGACAGATGATTCAAACCTTGGGGAAAATGTATTTTGGGTTGGAATTGCAACACTTTAGGAAAAAATGCAAAAATATAGACATACTTCATACTTATTGACTTGTTTAGATGCAATTTTACTTTTAATAGCTTTTGTAAAAGTAAATAATATAGGTACATATTATCCCTTGTGTTTAAAACACATTTTTATTGTACAGTAGCTCAAAAATCTTCCTGCAATTCATGTAATAAAAATTTAATATTTGGTTTGTCTTTCTTACAAATGTGGATCCTTGGTCACAGGCAGGGCCAAGCAAGAAAGTGACTATCTCAGTATAAATCCATGACTGCCTTCAGCAAGGCTCTGACATCTTCTCTCCTGCTAACTTTGAATTAGCACAGTAATATTCATAAATGAATAATAATTTATTAGTTAATATTAAGATGACCAGAATAACAGAATGTGCCTCCTTAAACACCTTTTTTTAGACATAAACTAAAATAGATTGCACCACAAAATGAAAAGCAACAGATTTATCAAATTTTTGTATATGGTCTAGCCTCCATCAATATCAGAAATATTAGAACCAAATAAATATTAATTGTTCAACAGGTCTTTGCTAAAATAATATCATGTATTCCTTAAAAAACGAAAGGAATTTTTCTGAGAGTAGGGAGCAGAGCTGGTCTAATATGTTAAAAAAGAGACTGTTTTTCAAGACCTGGGATTTAAATTGAAGAATTTAATATTGAGAAATTAGTTCCTCTCTTTCTCCACAAGGTATATGGTTTATAATGTTAGGATGTATATAAGAAATATATGATAAGTTTCTTCTTTAAAATAGTTACCTACTATGCATATACAAGGGTTGCTTAAGTTATCTTTTTAGCATCTGATTGAAAGCAAATAAATTCTCATTGATGTTTTTTGTGGTTATTGTGCAGTTACAGAAAATTCGTGGATACATTAGAGCATCATATCAAGAATAGGACTGCCAGATAAAATACAGGATGTCCAGATAAATTTGAATTTCAGATAAACAACATTTTTTTTTAGCATAAGTAGATCTAAATATTGCATCAAGCATACTTACACTAATAGTTAGTTGGAGTTTATATAAAATTCAAATTTTACTGGGCCACTTGTACTTTTATTTGTCAAATCTGGCAACCCTAGTCAAGAAGCACTGTTAAAATCCTTTGGGTTGAATATAAGAACATGGTTTTGGAATATTCTCTGTTAACTGTTATATTTGTATTAACTACAATAACATTATAATGTCTTTCTTGTAATGTGCCTGCAGGATTTAATATCATGATTATTATTGAGTTATTGCTCAATCTGCCCAGAAAAGTGATAAAGGGAAAACATAGACACTTTAAATAATTGAATTAAATTATAAATATAATTAATATTTTCAGATTTTCCTTATCCAATTATCAGAACTGTTTTTATCAAATACTTTTCTTCCTCCCCAATATTAACTTTCTTTTAATAAAGAAATAATATGCTTTATGTCTCTTCCAGAAGAAATCTGTAGAAGAATGACAAAGTGGGTAGTTAAAAACATCGTTATGTGGAAAAGTTTACAAATTCTTGCTTACTATATTTTGGTATTGTTCTCCAAATAATATGTCATAGTAAACACAGTAAATTACTACATTTTATGTTCAGTGGTACTGACAAAGACTCTCTCCTTCACCAAACTTTAGACAGGTTCCTCTGAGCCCTCTTTTTGACTAGATCTCATTTTTGGGCCCTCTCTTTGGCCTGTCAAGCCCTGAAAATTCAGTTTAGAGAGAATCCCACACCCTCAATATTTGATTACTCAGGCATGACTTCAGCAAGAATTCTGTTGAATTGGTTTATCAAGAATCTCCCTACCCTTGATGTCTCCTCTTAGTAATTTTCCATCTCCCCATCCATCTTCCCCTCTCTCTTCTCCTTGACTATAAGTACTCAGCTGTCTTTACTGTATTCAGAGAAGAGCTCAATCTCTCTCTTCTACTGAAAATGTCTTCACACCACACCTATGACAGTGTCTTGAGTAAAGTCTTCCTTATAGTTTTAACAAGTGTCAGAATAATTTTTTAACAATACATTCATTTTAAGTAGATTGTAAAAATTTAAGAATATGTATTCTAATTCCTAGAGCAATCACTAAAAAAATGTAAAGACATATAGCTAAAAAGCCAATAAATAAATTAAAGTGGATATCTAAAAAATTCAAATAATCCAATAAAAGGCAGAAAAATAGGAACAGATATTAAGAAAAATAGAGGACAAGCAGAAAATTAACAATAAAATGGGAAACCAAATTAAACTATATCAATAGTTACATTAAATGTTAACAAAGTAAACACTCTAAATAAAGGCAGAAAGCAAAATCCAACTTTATGCTGTCTAGAAGAGATGCATTTTAAATACAAAGATATAGATAGTTTGAATATAAATGGATAGGAAAAGATATATAAATTGAACAGTAAATATAAAGAGCCAGAGTAGCCATGTTAATATTAGAAAAATAGACTTCAAGACAAAAAGTGTTACCAAAAATAAAGACTATTTCATAATTTAAAAAGTGTTAATTCGTTAGGAAAATATATTAATCTTATATGGGTATGCACTTAATTTCTTCAAAATATGTGAAGCAAAAATGATGAAATTAAAACAAGGAATACATAATCCCATAAATAGTAGGAGATTTTAAACATCGTTCTCTTTGCAACTGACAAGTAGATTAAAAAAAATAATCAGTAAGAAATAGAGGATCCAAACAACACAATCAACCACATTCACCTACTTGATAATTACATACAGAATACTACAACCTAAAACTGCAGGATATGAATTGTTTTCCAAATGCATATAGTGCATTCACCAAGGTAGACCATTTGCTGGATCATAAAACAAATTTTAATAAATTTCAAAGGATTGAAAGCACACAATATATTTATTGAACTTAATGGAATTAAACTATAAATAACAATTAGATACCTAGGAAAAATCACAATATTTGGAATTTAAACAACATACTTCAATGAGAAAAAGAGGAAATCAAGAAGTTTAAGCTATTCCAAACTGTACTGTAATAAAAATACAATATATCAAAATTAATGAGATGCAAATAACTAAAGCTATTCTCAGAGGAAACATAAGCTTTAAATGCTTATATTAGAAAAAATAAGAGGTCTAAAATTAATGTCCCAAGATACTAACTTAAGCTAGAAAATAAATACAAAATAAACCCAAAGTAAGTAGAAGGAAGTAATAAAGAAAAAAGCATAACCCAACAAAATAGAAAACAAACATTAATGAAAATGAAAAAGTCAAAACTAGTCCTTTGAAAACTTTAATAAAACTGATATATCCCTTGTTAAAGCAATGAAGAAAAAAGATAGGGATCAAAAATCAATCAATCAATATCAGGGAAAAGGGGGGAGCCATCGCCAAAGATCCTACAGATAGTAAAAAATAAGAGAATAGTTAAGCACAACTTTTTTCCAACAATTTGGACAACTTAGAAGAAATAAACAAATTCCTTGAAAGACACAAGTTATCAAAACTCCCTCAAGAAGAAAATATATAATCTGAACAGTTCTATATCTATAGAAGGAATTTACTTTTTTGCTGAAAATCTTCCCACAAAGAAAACATCAAGCCCAGGGAGTCTCAAAGGTGAATTTTCAAAAATGTTTAAGGATGAAAGAATAATAATTCTCCACAGACTTTTTCAAAAAATACAAGAAGGAATGTTTTACAACTCATTTAAGGGACCAGCATTATTCTGACACTAAAATCCAGGAAAAGACAGTGTGAAATGAAAAGAATAAAAAAGCTACAAACAATATTCCTCATGAATATAGGCACAATGTCCATTTAAAATATTAGCAAAACAAATCTAACAATATATAAAATGTGAGATACATATTAGGGAATGAAGTATTTCCTGGGAATTCATGGTTTCTTTAACATTTAGAAATATGTCTTTGTAATTCACCCCAGTAACATAGTAAGTTTTGTTGCTATAGTGAATAAATGCAGGCCCATCTTTAGAGCCTAAGTGCAACTGAATCACTAGAAAACATAATGAGTTAAAAATAGAATAAGAATATGAGGTTAATCCTTTCTTCCTTTCTTAGTAAAAGAAAGTTCATGTGTATGTATTGAATTGCACTTAAGTTGTGTATGTATGTACAATAAAATCCATATGTGGGGAGGATACATGTTAATAGTGAGGAAAAGCAATTTTAGGAAAAATGTATTGAAATAAGTATGCTGTTTAATTCAGGGAATGTTGCTTTATATTCTATCTTAATATGCCAGCCTACATACCGTGAACAATGTTTCATCTATTTCCATGTCCATTTATCAGGGATCATTTTTGGTTCATTTCCCTCAATTGAGAAAGAGTACTGCCTCCGGGGCCTTCCTCTTCACTTAAGGTTCCAATTAACTGTCCAAAGGACTGTTCACACTAGTTCCCTGCAAATCTCCCTGTACCTAAATCTCTCCTTTTCTTCACTCATTTCTATCATCCCCAGACCTCTATGGATATTGTGCTCTCTCTTCCATAGCCACCACAATCACATCCTCCTTATTTTACACACACACACACACACACACACACACACACACACACACAACCTATGCCTTATTTATCATCTTCCTCTTAAATGGAGTAGTTAAATTGGCTGTCATTCACAAATTACATACATATATTTGGATTAAGTACATTTTAAGAAATCTTATTTTTTTTGGTCCATATCTTCAGCCACTTTGGAAGAAATGTATGATTAGTCTATTACATTATAACAGTTTATTTATCTATACTGTTAATTAAACTTTAGTTTGCTGTGAAGAAACGTTGTTGTTTAAATGAACACTATCTCTATGATTCTCTATATGTTTTTATAGCACATACACTTACCTTTGAAATCTTGTACAGATTAATTGAAATACAGGTTGTCTGCAGTGCAAACATCAAAGTTATAGTTCATTAGACTAAATTTGATTAATGCTTGTCCACCTTATATCTGCACAAACATTCTAATGCTCCTCATTACAAAACAGATATAAATTTGTACAGATCAAAAATATTGAATTTATAGTATGCCTAATACAACTGGAGCACCAGTTGCCATTTTTAAAAAAACAATTTGAAAGAAAATCTTCATATGTCATTTACAGTACAGTTATGATATCTGCATTAATAAAAGCAAGCAATTAGCTTTATCTCTTGACCAATTAAATGTACTTGCATTATTAGTGTAAAATTATATAAAGCATTGTTTTTTCAATGACCTACCTCTAAAGAATATGCAAATCAATACAAGCACAAATAGAAAAGCAAGTACCAGGCATTCTCTGTTTCAAAAAAGAAAAGCAACACTTTTTTCTTCTCTCTTGCTCAAAGACAATCAGCATATTGACACCAGGAACATATTGAGTTTGACTAAAATACAAAATACTGAATAAATGCTCACATGCATAATGTTTGGCTGCAGTAAGTTAGAATTTATTGAAAATTTCATTCAAGTAATATGTAATACTGAATCCCAAATGGTTAATTCATACCCACCTATATTATGGGTAATAGTTCATAAACATTGTAACAGGAGTAAGAATATTTCCACTAGAGAAAGTTTGCATGACTTCTCTCACATTTGAATCAATTTATTCAAAGTTACCATAGAATAAATGTTTCCACATTTGTTTCATTATATACTTTGACATTTCCAAATCCTACCTTAGAATAACCTAGAGGTGATCCCAGCAGTGGGAATATCTGGTGCCACTACTGTTTATCCTTGCTCTTATTAGTGCCCTATTCAAAGAGCATCATTAGGGGAAGAAATCCTTTCTCTTCTTCAGATTGTAATTAGATAGCAATGATGATAGTAATAGCTCACACTTTCTCTGTTGTATATGTTTTCAGTATAAAAATCAATTTTATAGAAACAAAATTATTTAAATGGAATATCCAAAGTAATTTAGATATCTGAGTTTTCTTTCTATGTATATCTTTTAACAGCATTACATAGTATTATATATGACAGACTTTGTTTTTTAATAAGCATGAAATGGTACTTTTTCAGTACCTTTGAATATATTTTTTCTTGTACTTCCTATTCTTTATGTCAAAGACATCAATACTGTAGATTGTGTTGAAAGGCATATTTAAATGGCATATTTTAAAAGCTATCAATTACATTTTAAAATATAAATTAATTGATTACATATCTCTTTAATCACTAAAATTAACTCTTCACTTGATCTTAGCCAAAAGGCCTAGAAGCAATAACATTAACTATTGCTTTTGCAAAATATAGTTCTTGAATAGTTACTAACTAATAGTAAATTTATGAACAAATATTTCCCCAAATAATCCCAAAATATCATGACTGATTTTGTGTTTATAGTCACCTATGAGTCTCTGTAATAACGTATATTAACATGTTTAACTGTAATAGCCTTTGTTAACAAACACACTGGACAGCATTTATTATTAATGATTCAGTATTCTAAAAAGACTCATTATTAGAAGGACCTAGCATACTTGTAAGAAACTCCCAGAATTCATAATAAGAGAAGTTTATAATCTTAGCATTATTAATTTTTAAATGGAGAGAACAATTTCTATTTCTTGTAAGATATATTCAAAAAAATGGGTTAAACCTGAAGTGTGAAGATTTTGCCAAGTGAGTTCTTAAACAAGGCAGGTGTGTCCCAGTTTTCCCAGTCTAAATAAACACAGACTTCCTGCTTTATAGAATAGCAATAGGTATTACCAAGCCCACTTCATTAGCACAAATAGGCCAAGATTATTGGATGAAAGGCATTGGCTACATTTATTGGTCATTAATAATTCTGTATGTTTTTCATAGTGTCTGTGGCCATAGATCAAAAGTCCCTTTTTCCATCTTCCAAAAGGAGAATCTATAAGTCTGATAGATTCTTCATTAAACTAAAAAAAATTAAAAGTCACACTAAGGTAATGGCCTTGTTCTGCTTTGGACTTGTAGATATTAAGTTCACGCTATAAATCAAAGTTCTAAAGAATAATAAAATATTCTCTGCTAATCCCCCAGAAAAAATGAAAATGTTTTACTTTCCAATTTCAAAAGCCAAATACAATTAGTGCTTTGTGAAGTATACTTTGCATCACAACACTCCTAGCGTGATAATGTTTTGCATCAAAGTGTCATTGCCTCTTCATCAAGTATGTGTGCACTATTTCAATATGATAAAATATAAAAGAATAAAGTAATTAAAAATTTGGCATTTACCTGCATTCTGTCTTAGTTTTGCATAGATTTGGGTGTTTAAAATATTTTACAGTCACATGATGCAGAATATGTCACAGAATTTTGAAATGAAAGATATCACAGCTCATTTTATTAAAGTATATCAATTAATATTAACAAATAAGTTTTAAGTCTTTCAAAGTATTGCAGATAGACATGAAACAAAATTTATTCAGTGATATTATCCATGAGATTATTTTTGACTGCTGTGGTAGTTCCGAAGATTTTCTTCTTTTACCAGGTTTGAATTGTTATTTTCATCAAATACTACTTTTAAAGGGGAAAGGAAGACTCTTCTTAGTGACTATTGTTAACTGAACCAGTGTAAGGTTGTCACCATTGTTTCGCTGAGGTCCCAATAACCTGATAATATAAAAACTGCTACACTTGTTGATTAATCAGAAATGCTATAGCAAATGAGTCACTTCTCATTGTTTGATGGTTGTTGATATTGCGAACTATGTTTTCATGTATTTGCAGTGTTTTGAAATATGAAAAGTATCTGTGTAATTATAGACAGTTTCATTGTGTGAGAATTTTGCTTCTTTCATCATTTTACTCTAAATGCAATGCTATACTGTTAATATTAAGAATTTGCTTAATTTAAAACCTGCTCTTGGGCTTCCCTGGTGGCGCAGTGGTTGAGAGTCCGCCTGCCGATGCGGGGGACGTGGGTTTGTGCCCCGGTCCGGGAGGATCCCACGTGCCGCGGAGCAGCTGGGCCCGTGGGCCATGGCCGCTGGGCCTGCGCGTCCGGAACCTGTGTTCCTTAACGGGAGAGACCACAACAGTGAGAGACCCGCGTACCGCAAAACAAAACAAAGCAAAACAAAAATCTGCTCTTTGTTAAGCTAGTTAACTAACTTAGACTTTAAGTTATATAGGAATAAAACTCTAGGAAGTCTAAATTCAGAACTAATATATGATTATGGAACCATGGATTGATTAAAGGTCTGGTGTAGAATAAACAATTTATTAGCATAAAAATGTATAGATATATTTGTAGCTATAAGGTAGCCAACTCTAACGATATTTTCATAGTAAGCTTTCCAACCCCACCTATTTCCAGATGTTTGCTTACTCATATGGGCCCAAATTATTATTTTGGTGATGGGAACTTTACTCAATTTGTTTCCAACAAGTCTCAGTGGATATTGGAGAGATGTCAGGTGAAAATAGGATCATTCATCTTATTATATTTGTTTCTAGTGTGTCCTTTTGCTACTCTGACTAGTTAACTTACATGAATAGATTGAAGGTATCAAGTTGCAACAGATTATCTTCAACAATATTAGGGGAACTTTAAATCTCACAAAACTTTAAATAAAAAGTGAAAATCTGAGTTGAATGTCCCAAATACCTTTACTAGGCATTTGGACCACATTAAACCAAACTCTGAACTGTCAACCCATTAGGCAAGTCATAAATTTTCCAGTTATTCACTTGGGAAGACCAAATGATGAACAACTGAGGGCAGTAAAAATTATTTGCTGAAATAAATGTATCAGTTACAACGCAGTATTCCCCTAAAACATGACACTGAAAATCTTCAGTGGTATAATTGGAAAGCTACTGAAAGAGCAAGAGAAAGAAAGACCAAAGCAAATTTATAACAATATCACATTCTTTTTCATGAGAGGTCAGCTTTGAAAACTAATCAAATGATCTGTATAAGAACTCTATCATATGTAATTTGCTATCAGAGATTAACAGATATATTAAATGGAACAGTTTGGAGATTTCTGTATAATGAACATTCTATTAAGTTTTGGAATAGCACTAAGGAAAATGTCTATAAAATATGCATTTGTCTTCAAATTGATAAAGGTTAGAGAATGATAGGGAGCATCACCAGAGCACATTTAATCATATCTATGAACTTGTTATCTGAATTCTGAAAGACTGGAATTTTTCCTCTATTTCTTGAAATATATATATATATATATATATATATATATATATATATCAGCCAACTAAATAAATGTGAGTTAACAGATAGTTCTCAAAAGAAATTTAATGGTCAAATAAGTGTAAGCATTTAGAACAAAGGAAAAGAATATCCAAATGAATTTATTTAACCTCATAAGAGCACATTTTCTTTCTGACACAAAACAGATGAATTACACTCTAACAGTGATCTTAATTTCATTGTGCTAAAAATATAGTTCAATATTCTGTCATTTTTCCTCACTCCTTCTCAACAACTGCAGATGGTAACAGTTCTCTTGTAAGTGATTTCCAAAGAGAGATATTGGGTCTGTCTCCTTTGCAATATATTCTTTATAGATAGGTATTTTTATCACCCTGTTATATATTCCATTTTCCCAGTATACTCGATTGAGGTGCATATTGGCAGAATTTTGGTCATCACTTGACTCATAACTTTAGTTCAAGTTGCCTTTTCAACATGATAAAATGATCAAAAATATGACTACATCACATTTTCCCTATAGAAAATTACTGTGATATCCAAAGGGTATTTTGTGCTTTACGAGGATAATATATTTCCCTAGGAAGAATATTTATTTCTTCAAAGTTAAATGTTATTAATAAGTTACAGAAGCCCTCAGAGAATGTTGTTTTAAGTGTAATTAATTTGAACTCCACTAAATCACAACGAATGTTATTCTGAACTTTCATTGAGTTAGTCTGTGCTTGACTTGTACTCTCTCTTTGGGAAATAGTTCATTAATTAAATGGTATCGATAGTATTAAGGGAGACTGTATAGCCCACTAAAAAAATATGCTTAAAAGAATATTTTAGTAGCATTCATTCAAATAAAAACTCTTAGAATATTAATTACACTTCTGTTTTTGTGCTTTTATTTATATTGTTTCTCTAGTAGTTGGTGGATTTTTATGCACTTAGAGATACAACAACGAAGTTTATTACAAAACTTGTTTTAATTAAAACTAGGATTTTCACCAAGGTATTCTGAATTCTGAGATTAAAAACATTTAGCTAAAAATGTGACTTTTTATAAATTTTACACACACGCACACACACACACACACACACATTGTGAACAATCTCCTGTTTATCTAATTGGGTATAATTACATTTAGTAGGTTTGGATATATGTTTTCTGTTTGTTGTAGCTTGTGAATAGGCTTTTTTCAAGTCATGAATGTTACTAACTATAGCAATACCCATTACTTAAAGGACAAGACAGAGTTTTTTTAAGGACAAATAATATCAATGTTTCTGGTTATTTATTAAAACTCTACTGCCAAATTGACAGAGTCTCTATTCAATTAGTATTTATGTGGTTTATCTACTATAAGCCAATTAGAGTTAAGTGAGAAAATAAAAAAGATGTTTTGGATTAGTGTCAAGGTGAATTATTGAGAAAAGTTCTAGAGATGTACTTAATTACCTATATTTTATAGTAAATATCATTTGAACAATAATATTACATTGTTCCATCACATATTTTGGAAGCACTTTATGTGAAGTATCGTCTGTCCATCTAAAATATCATGTGTCAGCTAGTTTCCAAATTCTTCAGAAAATCTGTCAAATTGTGAAAAACACTACAATATTTTATATGCATAATGAATTTTTTAAAAGCCCTTACCTTTTGGCTTTTTAATTTTTCTTCAATTCTGTATGTATTTGTTACTTAATTTCCCAAGTTTTCAAGAACTCTCTAATTTTGTTAGTCAAAATGTTAGTATTGAATTCAATTCTTAGCATGCTTTGTTTTATTCTCTATGGATGAAAGCTATCTAGTTGGAAATTATTGATTTCACTTGGTAAAGTTAATGCTTAACTAGAGACAGAGTGACAGCAAGTGAATTCAGAAGGTGGATGGTTCCTAATAAATTAGACTTCTAAAACTTGAAAGATGCTTGTTTAAATATATAGAAATAGATCTTTTGAGAAGAAGGGGCAATATGAATGGCTGCCATTTAGCAACTAGAAGACAACAAATAGTGCTGGGAAAACTGGATATCCACTTGTAAAAGAATGAAGTTGCACCCTTACCATATACCATATACAAAATTTAACTCAAAATGGATCAAAGGCTTAAATGTAAGAACTAAAACTATAAAAATCTTACAAGAAAAAATATGGGGAAAAAACTTTATGACATTGGATTCGGCAAGATTTCTTGGGTATGACACCAAAAACACAAGCAATAAAAAAAATAGATAAGTTGGGCTGTATCAAAATTAAAACCCTTTGTACAACAAAGGATCTGGTCAACAGAATGAAAAGGAAACACACAGAATGGGAGAAAATATTTGCAAATCATATATCTGATATGGGACTTATATCCAGAATATAAAGAGAATTCTAACAACACCAAAACAAACACTCAACCAACCCAGTTTAAAAATGAGCAAAAAACTTGAAGACATTTCTCCAAATGCAGTATACAGATAGCCAATAAACACACGAAAAGATGCTGCTCATCACTAGTCATTAGGGAAGAGCTAATCAAAACCACAGTGAGATGCTACTTCACACATATTAGAATGGCAGTTATTAAAAACACAAACACACACACACAGAAAATAACAAGCTTCAAGGGGAATGTGGAGAAATTGGAATACTTGTGTATTGCTGGTGAGAATATAAAATGGTGCAGCTGCTATAGAAGATGTATGGTGATCCCACACAAAATTAAACATAGAATTACCATATAACCTAGTAATTTCATCCCTGGATATATACCCCAAACAACTGAAACGGGCTCAAATATATTTGTACACATGCATTGATAACAGCATTATTAAAATTATATATATATATATAATTTATATATATATATATATATATATACACACACACACATATATATATATGACAATAACAGTATAAAAGGGGTGGGTAGGAGCAAAACTGAATTGGAGTAACAAAACAACATCATATGGTAACTCAAAATACACAGAAACAAGCAAACAAATGAAGAGAACCAGAAATGGCAAATAAGAATGTTAGTAAAAAATAATTGATAATTATTTATAAAACTTGCACTCCCATCCTTGTTTTGGCTTCATTAAAACAAATAATACATAAAGTAACAATTATAACAATATATTGAATTTTTACATACATATGTGTTATATATATGTATATATATATGGCACAATAAAGAGGAGAGAAAATATAGATATATAGGAGTAATATTTCTATTTCTCACTGGAATTAATGTATAATAAATCTGAAGTAATTGTAATAAGCCCGCACAATCTAAAGACCAGTAAGAGAATGACATACACACACACGTGTGCACATATGCGTGCATAAATAAGTATACATATTTACATGTAACATTATATACACTATATATTATATATACATATGTAGTCAAAAATCATTAAAAGAATTACATTAAACTAGAAAGTATTCACCTAATGCAGAAGAAGCTGTAAAGGAAGAATAGAGGAACAGAAAAAGACATGAAATACATAGAAAACAAAAAGTAAAATGGTAGATATAAATGTACTATATCAATAAGACCATTGAAAATGAATTGATTAGAAACCCCAAACAAGGAAGAATTGTAACACTGAATTTAAAAAATCAAATCCAAATGTATGCCTACAGGATGCAGGCCTTAGTTTCAAAGATACAGATAGATTAATTATGAAATGATGGAAAAGTTTTATCATGTACACAGAAATCATGATAGAGTGACTACACTAATATCAGACTTATTTAAATTAGAAAAACTTTAAAAATGTTACTAGAGATAAAGAGGGATATTTTTTCATGATAGAATGGTCAAATAATCAGGAAGATATAACAATTATAAACATATATGCATCTAACAACAGTGCTCTAAAAATCATGAAGCAAAAACTGACATAATGGAAGGGAGAAATAGACAATTCAATAATAACAGTTGGAGATTTCAATATTCCACTTTCTATAATAGAAAGAATAACCATGTAAAAGACCACAGAGGAAATAGAAGAAGTGATCAGTACTCTAAGTAAATTAGACCTAACAGACATCTGCAGAACACTCCAGCCAATAAGAGCAGAATACATAGTCTCCTCAAGTGCACCTGCAGCATTGTACAGGATAGACTATATGCTACGCTATAAAACAATTCTCAATAAATTGAAAGAAATGCATTCACACAGAATATATTCTCTGGACACAATGGAACGAAATTAGAAATAAAATAAAGAAATTTGGAAAGTTAATATGTATGGGAAAATTAAACCACACACTCCTAGATAATCAATTGGTCAAAGAAGGAATCACAAGAGAAATTAGAAATTATTTTAATGGTGAAATACTCTGTTTTCCCCTAGTATCAGGAATAAGACATAGGATGTCCACTTTCATCACTGCTATTAAACATTATACTGGAGGTTTGAGCCAGAACAATTAGACTATATATATATATATATGGCATTCATACTGCAAAGAATGAAGCAAAACTATCTCTATATGCAGATGATATGATCTTGTATAGAGAAAATCCTACAAAATCCAATAAAAACCTATTAAAACTAATCAAGCTCAGCAGTGTTACAGGCTTTAAGAGCAATATATAAAAATCAAGTGTATTTCTATACTCTAGCAATAAATATTCCAAAAAAGAAATTAGGAAAACAATTCGATTTGCAATGGAATAAAATACTTAAGAGCAAATTCAACAAAAGAAGTGCAAAGTTTTTACTCTCAAAAATTTGAAATAACTATTGAAAGAAATTAAAGATATAAATAACTGAAAAGACATCCCATGTTCAAAGACAGGAAGATTTAATACTGTTAAAGTTCAATACTTCACAAAATGATCTTCAGATTCAAAACAATACTTAACAAAATTCAAACTGAATTTTTGCAGAAAGTTAGAAGAGGAATTGGAACTTTCATGTATTTCTGATGGCAATGTAAAATTGTGCAGCCAATTTGGAAAACAGTTTGGCACTTCTTCAAATTAAACATAGAGTTGCCATATGACTCAGCAACTCCATACACAGGTACACTCCCAAGAGAAATGAATAACTGTGTCTACACAAAAACTTTTTTTGTTTGTTTGTTTTTCATTTTTTACATCTTTATTGGAGTATAATTGCTTTACAATGGTGTGTCAGTTTCTGCTTTATAACAAAGTGAATCAGTTATACATACACATATGTTCCCATATCTCTTCCCTCTTGCATCTCCCTCCCTCACACCCTCCCTATCCCACCCCTCTAGGTGGTCACAAAGCACCGAGCTGATCTCCCTGTGCTATGCAGCTGCTTCCCACTAGCTATCTATTTTATGTTTGGTAGTGTATATATCTCCATGTTACTCTCGCGCTTTGTCACAGCTTACCCTTCCCCCTCACCATATCCTCAAGTCCGTTGTCTAGTAGGTCTGTGTCTTTATTCCTGTCTTACCCCTAGGTTCTTCATGACATTATTTTTTCGTAAATTCCATATATATGTGTAAGAATACGGTATTTGTCTTTCTCTTTCTGACATACTTCACTCTGTATGACAGACTCTAGGTCCATCAAACTCATTACAAATAGCTCAATTTCGTTTCTTTTTATGTCTTAGTAATATTCCATTGTATATATGTGCCACATCTTCTTTATACATTCATCCAATGATGGACACTTAGGTGGTTTCCATCTCCAGGCTATTGTAAATAGAGCTGCAATGAACATTTTGGTACATGACTCTTTTTGAATTATGGATTTCTCAGGGTATATGCCCAGTAGTGGGATAGCTGGGTCATATGGTAGTTCTATTTGTAGTTTTTAAGGAACCTTCATACTGTTCTCCATAGTGGCTGTACCAATTCACATTCCCACCAGCAGTGCAAGAGTGTTCCCTTTTCTCCACACCCTCTCCAGCATTTATGGTTTTTGATTTTCTGATGATGGCCATTCTGACTGGTGGGAGATGATATCTCACTGTAGTTTTGATTTGCATTTCTCTAATGATTAATGAGGTTCAGCATTCTTACATGTGTTTGTTGGCAGTCTGTATATCTTCTTTGGAGAAATGTCTATTTAGGTCTTCTGCCTATTTTTGGATTGGGATGTTTGGTTTTTTGTTCTTCATCTGCATGAGCTGCTTGTAAATTTTGAAGATTAATCCTTTGTCAGTTGCTTCATTTGCAAATATTTTCTCCCATTCTGAGGATTGTCTTTTGGTCTTGTTTATGGTTTCCTTTGCTCTGTAAAAGCTTTGAAGTTTCATTAGGTCCCATTTGTTTATTTTTGTTTTTATTTCCATTTCTCTAGGAGGTGGGTCAAAAAGGACCTTGGCTGTGATTTATGTCATAGAGTGTTCTGCCTATGTTTTCCTCTAAGAGTTTGATAGTTTCTGGCCTTACATTTAGGTCTTTAATCCATTTTGAGCTTATTTTTGTGTATGGTGTTAGGGAGTGATCTAATCTCATACTATTACATGCACCTGTCCAGTTTTCCCAGCACCACTTATTGAAGAGGCTGTCCTTTCTTCACTGTACATTCCTGCCTCCTTTTTCAAAGATAAGGTGACCATGTGCACACGGGTTAATCTCTGGGCTTTCTTTCCTGTTCCATTGATCTATCTTTCTGCTTTTATGCCAGTACCATACTGTCTTGATTACTGTAGCTTTGTAGCGTAGTCTGAAGTCACAGAGCCTGATTCCTCCAGCTCCGTTTTTTGCTCTCAAGATTGCTTTGGCTCTTTGGGGTCTTTTGTGTTTCTATACAAATTGTGAATTTTTTTGTTTTAGTTCTGTGAAAAATGCTAGTGGTAGTTTCATAGGGATTCCATTGAATCTGTAGATAGCTTTGGGTAGTAGAGTCATTTTCACAATGTTGATTCTTCCAATCCAAGAACATGGTATATCTCTCCATCTATTTGTATCATCTTTAATTTCTTTCATCAGTGTCTTATAATTTTCTGCATACAGGTCTTTTGTCTCCTTACGTAGGTTTATTCCTAGATATTTTATTCTTTGTGTTGCAATGGTAAATGGGAGTGTTTTCTTGATTTCACTTTCAGATTTTTCATCATTAGTGTATAGGAATACCAGAGATTTCTGTGCATTAATTTTGTATCCTGCTACTTTACCAAATTCATGATTAGCTCTAGTAGTTTTCTGGTAGCATCTTTAGGATTCTCTATGTATAGTACCATGTCAGCTGCAAAGAGTGACAGCTTTACTTCTTCTTTTCTGATTTGGATTCCTTTTATTTCCTTTTCTTCTCTGATTGCTGTGGCTAAAACTTCCAAAACTATGTTGAAAAAGAGAGGTGAGAGTGGGCAACCTTGTCTTGTTCCTGATCTTAGTGGAAATGCTTTCAGTTTTTCACCATTGAGGACAATGTTGGCTGTGGGTTTGTCATATATGGCCTTTATTATGTTGAGGAAAGTTCCCTCTATGCCTATTTTCTGGAGGGTTTTTATCATAAATGGGTGTTGAATTTTGTAAAAAGCTTTCTCTGCATCTATTGAGATGGTCCTATGGTTTTTCTCCTTCAGTTTCTTAATATGGTATATCACCCTGATTGATTTGCATCTATTGAAGAATCCTTGCATTCCAGGAATAAACCCCACTTGATCATGGTGTATTATCCTCTTAATGTGCTGTTGGATTCTGTTTGCTAGTACTTTGTTGAGGAAATTTGCATCTGTGTTCATCAGTGATATTGGCCTGTAGTTTTCTTTCTTTGTGACATCCTTGTCTGGTTTTTGTATCAGGGTGATGGTGGCCTCGTAGAATGGGTTTGGGAGTGTTCTTCCCTCTGCTATATTTTGGAAGAGTTTGAGAAGGACAGGTATAGCTCTTCTCTAAATGTTTGATAGAATTCTCCTGTCGAGCCATCTGGTCCTGGGCTTTTGTTTGTTGGAAGAATTTTAACCAGAGTTACAATTTCAGTGCTTGTGATTGGTCTGTTCATATTTTCTATTTCTTCCTGATTCAGTCTTGGCTGTCGAGCCATCTGGTCCTGGGCTTTTGTTTGTTGGAAGATTTTTAACCAGAGTTACAATTTCAGTGCTTGTGATTGGTCTGTTCATATTTTCTATTTCTTCCTGATTCAGTCTTGGCAGGTTGTGCTCTTCTAAGAATTTGTCCATTTCTTCCAGGTTTTCCATTTTATTGGCAGAGTTGCTTGTAGTAATCTCTCATGATCTTTTGTATTTCCGCAGTGTCAGTTGTTACTTCTCCTTTTTCATTTCTAATTCAATTGATTTGAGCCTTCTCCCTTTTTTTCTTGCTGAGTCTGGCTAATGGTTCATCAATTTTGTTTATCTTCTCAAAAAACAAGCTTTTAGTTTTATTGATCTTTGCTGTTGTTTCCTTCATTTCTTTTTCATTAATTTCTGATCTGATTTTAATGATTTCTTTCCCTCTGCTAACTTTGGGAGTTTTTTATTCTTCTTTCTCTAATTGCTTTAGGTGCAAGGTTAGGTTGTTTATTTGAGATATTTCCTTTTTCTTAAGGTAGGATTGTATTGCTATAAAGTTCCCTCTGAGAACTGATTTTTCTGCATCCCATAGGTTTTGGGTCGTCGTGTCTCCATTGTCATTTGTTTCTAGTTTTTTTTTTTATTTCCTCTTTGATTTCTTCAGTGATCACTTCATTATTAAGTAGTGTATTGTTGAGCCTCCATGTGTTTGTATTTTTTACAGATCTCTTCCTGTAATTGATATCTAGTCTCTAGCGTTGTGGTCAGAAAAGATACTTGATACAATTTCTATTTTCTTAAATTTACCAAGGCTTGATTTGTGACCCAAGGTATGATCTATCCTGGAGAATGTTTCATGGGCACTTGAGAATAATGTGTATTCTGTTGTTTTTGAACAGAATGTCCTATAAATATCAATTAAGTCCATCTTGTTTAATGTATCATTTAAAGTTTGTGTTTCCTTATTTATTTTCATTTTGGTTGATCTGTCCATGGGTGATAGTGGGGTGTTACAGTCCCCTACAATGAATGTGTTACTGTCGATTTCCCCTTTAATGGCTGTCAGTATTTGCCTTATGCATTGAGGTGCACCTATGTTGGGTGCATAAATATTTAAAATTGTTATATCATATTCTTGGATTGATCCCTTCGTCATTATGTAGTGTCCTTCTTTGCCTCTTCTAATAGTCTTTATTTTAAAGTCTATTTTGTCTGATATGAGAATTGGTACTCCAACTTTCTTTTGGTTTCCATTTGCATGGAATATCTTTTTCCATCCCCTTACTTTCAGTCTGTATGTGTCTCTAGGTCTGAAGTTCGTTTCTTGTAGACAGCATATATATGGGTCTTGCTTTTGTATCCATTGTGAGAGTCTGTGTCTTTTGGTGGGAGCATTTAGTCCATTTACATTTAAGGTAATTATCGATATATATGTTCCTATTCCCATTTTGTTAATTGTTTTGGGTTCATTATTGTAGGTCTTTTCCTTCTCTTGTGTTTCTTGCCTAAAGAAGTTCCTTTGGCATTTGTTGTAAAACTGGTTTGGTGGTGCAGAACTCTCTCTGCTTTTGCTTGTCTGTAAAGGTTTTAATTTTTCCATCAAATCTGAATGAGATCCTTGCTGGGTAGAGTAATCTTGGATGCGGGTTTTTCTCCTTCATCACTTTAAATATGTCTTCCCAGTCCCTTCTGGCTTGTAAAGTTTCTGCTGATGGATCAACTGTTAACCTTATGGGGATTCCCTTCTGTATTATTTGTTGTTTTTCCCTTGCTGCTTTTAATATGTCTTCTTTGTATTTAATTTTTGACTGTTTGATTAATATGTGTCTTGGCATATTTCTCCTTGCATTTATCCTGTATGGGACTCTCTGTGCTTCCTGGACTGGATTAACTATTTCCTTTCCCAAATTAGGGATGTTTTCAACTATAATCTCTTCAACTATTTTCTCAGTCCCTTTCTTTTTCTCTTCTTCTTCTGGAATCCCTATAATTCGAATGTTGGTGCGATTAATGTTGTCCCAGAGGTCTCTGAGACTGTTCTCAGTTCTTTTCATTCTTTTTTCTTTATTCTGCTCTGCAGTCATTATTTCCACTATTTTATCTTCCAGGTCACTTATCCGTTCTTCTGCCTCAGTTATTCTGTTATTGATCCCATCTAGAGTATTTTTCATTTCATGTATTGTGTTGTTCATTGTTGTTTGTTTCATCTTTAGTTCTTCTAGGTCCTTGTTAAATGTTTCTTGCATTTTGTCTATTCTATTTCCAAGATTTTGGATCATCTTTACTATCATTATTCTGAATTGTTTTTCAGGTAGACTGCCTATTTCATCTTCATTTGTTAGGTCTTTTGGGTTTTTATCTTGCTCCTTCATCTGCTGTGTGTTTTTCTGTCTTCTCATTTTGCTTATCTTACTGTGTTTGGGGTCTCCTTTTTGCAGGCTGCAGGTTCATAGTATCCATGGTGTTTTGTGTCTGTCCCCAGTGGCTAAGGTTGGTTCAGTGGGTTGTGCAGGCTTCCTGGTGGAGGAGACTAGTGCCTGTGTTCTGGTGGATGAGGTGGATCTTGTCTTTCTGGTGGGCAGGTCCACGTCTGGTGGTGTGTTTTGGTGTGTTTCTGGACTTATTATTTTAGGCAGCCTCTCTGCTAATGGGTGGGGTTTTGTTCCTTTCTTGCTAGTTATTTGGCATATGGTGTCCAGCACTGTAGCTTGCTGGTCATTGAGTGAAGCTGGGTGCTTGTGTTGAGATGGAGATCTCTGGGAGATTTTCTCTGTTTGATATTATGTGGAGCTGGGCAGTCTCTTGTGGACCAGTGTCCTGAAGTTGGCTCTCCCACCTCAGAGGCACAGCACTCCCTCCTCGCTTTAGCACCAAGAGCCTTTCATCCACACAGCTCAGAATAAAAGGGAGACAATGTAGAAAGGAAAGAAAGAAAGAAAGAAAGAAAGAAAGAAAGAAAGAAAGAAAGAAAGAAAGAAAGAAAGAAGGTAAGGAAGAAAGGAAGAAAGGAAGAAAGAAGGAAAGGAAGAAAGAAAGAAAGGAAGGAAGAAAGAAGGGAGGGAGGTAGGGAGGGAGGTAGGGAGGAAGGAAGAAAGGAAGGATGGAAGCAGGGAAGGAAGGAAATAAAGAAAGGAAGAAAGAAAGAAGATAAAATAAAATAAAGTAAGATAAAATAAAATAAAGTTATTAAAATAAAAAATAATTATTAAGAAAAAAAAGTTTTTTAAAGAAAGAAAGAAAAAAAAACTGACAGATAGAACCCTAGGACAAATGGTGGGAGCTAAGCTATACAGAAAGAATCTCACACAGAAGCATACACATACACACTCACGAAAAGAGGAAAACGGAAAAAATAATAAATCTTGCTCTCAAAGTCTACCTCCTCAATTTGGGATGATTTGTTGTCTATTCATGTCTTCCACAGATGCAGGGTACATCAAGTTGATTGTGGAGTTTTAATCCGCTGCTTCTGAGGCTGCTGGGAGAGATTTCTCTTTCTCTTCTTTGTTCTCACAGCTCCCAGGGCTCAGCTTTGGATTTGGCCCTGCCTCTTCGCGTCGGTCGCTGGAGGGTGTCTGTTCTTCACTCAGACAGGACGGGATTAAAGGAGCAGCTGCTTCGGGGACTCAGGCAGGGTGGGAGGGAGGGCTATGGAGTGCAGGGCAAGCCTGCGGTAGCAGAGGACAGCATGACGTTGCACCAGCCTGAGGTGCACCGTGCGTTCTCCTGGGGGACTTGTTCCTGGATCCCGGGACCCTGGCAGTGGCGATCTGCACAGGCTCCTCAGAAAGGGGCTGTGGTTAGTGACCTGTGATCACACACAGGCTTCTTGGTGGAGGCCTCAGCAGCCTTATCGTCTCATGCCCGTCTCTGTGGTCCGTGCTTTTAGCCGCAGCTCGCGCCCGTCTCTGGAGCTCCTTTAAGCAGCGCTCTTAATCCCCTCTCCT
This sequence comes from Aethalodelphis obliquidens, assembly GCF_003676395.1. NCBI lineage: Eukaryota > Metazoa > Chordata > Mammalia > Artiodactyla > Delphinidae > Aethalodelphis > Aethalodelphis obliquidens. Next base: position 5,841,375 of record NW_020837998.1, read on the forward strand.
CACGCACCAGGAAACAAAGAGGGAAGAAAAAGTCTCTTGCCTCTTCGGCAGGTCCAGACTTTTCCCTGGACTCCCTCCCGGCTCGCCATGGTGCACTAACCCCCTGCAGGCTGTGTTCATGCTGCCAACCGCAGTCCTCTCCCTGAGCTCCGACCGAAGCCCGAGCCTCAGCTCCCAGCTCCGCCCACCCTGGTGGGTGAGTAGACAAGCCTCTCGGGATTGTGAGTGCCGCGCGGCACTGATCCTCTGTGCAGGAATCTCTCCGCTTTGACCCCCGCACCCCTGTTGCTGCGCTGTCCTCCACGGAGAAGAGCTTTCCCCCTCCGCCACCCACAGTCTCCACCCGTTAAGGGGCTTCTAGTGTGTGGAAACATTTTCTCCTTCACGGCTCCCTCCCACTGGTGCAGGTCCCATCCCTATCCTTTTGTATCTGTTTATTCTTTTGCCCTACCCAGGTACCTGGGAAATTTCTTGCCTTTTGGGAGGTATCAAGTCTTCTGCCAGTGTTCAATAGGTGTTCTGTAGGAGTTGTTCCACGTGTAGATGTATTTCTGGTGTATCTGTGGGGAGGAAGGTGATCTCCACGTCTTACTCTTCTGCCATCTTCCCCTCCCTCAAAACTTTTATACAGTGTTGATAAAGCATTACTCATGATAACCAAAAAGTAAAAACAACCCAAATGTCCATCAACTGATGAATGAATAAATAAAATGTGGTATAATCATACAAAGTGTAATCTTGAGCAATAAAAAATATAACTGAAGCGCTGATACATGCTACAACGTGGGTGAACATTAAAAACATTATGCTAAATGAAACAGGCCAGTCACAAAAGACTTCATTTAAAGGATTCCACTCATATTACATGCCTAGAATAGGCAAATCTATTGAAGAAAAAGGTACATTAATGGTCACTTAGGGCTCTGGATTTTGGGGGGAAGTGGCCAGTGACTGCTAATGGATACCAGGTTTCTTTTGGGACTGATAAGGATGTCTCAAAATTGATTGTGGTGATAGTTGCACAACTATGTGAATATACTAAAAACCATTGAATTATTCACTTTAAATGAGTGAACTTTATGGCATGTGAATTATATCTCAATAAAGCTGTTAAAAAAGGAATTTCTATAAATCATATATTTCAGTGAAAATGACTTGGTATGTTTCCTCATCATAAAGAGGCAAATAACTCAATGTTGAAATTATGATATATTCTTGTGTTGTAAAATTTAAAGCTGCCAGATCAGTTGCTTTTCTGATGGTGAGGAAATTAAATTTTGTTTTAAAGTATAGTTGTATGTATGTTCATATATTTCCATGCATGCTTTTATGATTTAATGTCACCCGAAATATATAACACTCTACCTTTCCAAATACTTCCCAAATATAATTGTGCAAAAATATAGAATATTTTAAATGTTAAGCTCATAGGGACATTTTTAAAGTGCCTTCTAAATGAAGAAAAGTAAATGGTTATCTAATGGAGAAAATTAGCCTTATTAATGAGAATCACTTCTGATATATACTATTCTTTGGCTTTAAGTGTGATAGTATAATGCCAGTACCTGGACTCTATATCCTGTTGAGGACTTATAGGAACGTGAATTCTATTTTTAACTTTTAGGATTGTTATGTCTTCTTAGAGAAATGACCTTTTTTTAAAAAAAAAGTCATGATGTAATATCCTTCACTATCGCTAGTAGCATTCTTTGCTTTAAAGTCAACTTTTACATTGATATAGCTACTCTATCTTTACTTGGCTAGTCTTTGTATGGTATACTTATTGATATTTCATACCTATGGAAATTTGAAAATGTTACAGAAATCTTATAAAGGAGTTTTAAAAAGTATTGTAGTTTAGAGCTAAGTATTTTGGATCTGTAATTAATTATGTTGCTAAACTGATTTGCCATGATTTCAGAAAATGAGGAATACAGAAATCAATTGTCTCTAAGATAATTACAGCTATATTTCATTCTGGAAACTAAAAGACATATCTTAGAGTTCAATAAGCTATGTTTCCAAATTAACCTAATTGATTCTTAGATTTATTCTCAGATTAATTAATTAGATTCTTAACCAAACCGTTAGCTATAATTGGTTAGTTAATTACATGTTTCTGTGACTGGTTTTTCCATTTACCATTCTGTGACTGGTTTCACTCATGTCGTCTCTTTGTGTTAGGACCATATTTCAACTGACTTGTGTGTAGAGATCAATGACCACAGCTTCCATTCCCAGCCACAAACATAATTTAAAATATCTACATTTGGGAGACTAAACCAAAGTATCCTAATTATAGAAATGAAATGCCATCCTCCCACTCCTGGCTATTTATGTTACTGCAAGAATTATTTCTTGACAAATCAAGTACCAATCGTGAAAATATTAGAAGTCTCTGATGCATTTATATACAGATTATTAAATGTTCCTGTAACAATATGATTTATTTTAAGTAGCTATTAAACATATGCCTTTGAAACATAAATTTTATTATTTGTTTCCCACCCTAACAGCTGCAGAAATAACTGTTCAACCAACCTTGGAAGAGGCCTCTGACAACTGCACTCAAGAATGTCTCATCTTGGGCCACTCTGATGCCTGCTGGATGCCAGCTTCTCTGACCCATTCCAGCCCTTTACAGGCACAGACCTCTGCTCTGTGCCACAGCCCACCCCTGACGCAGACCACTCTTCGCCGGCGCAACCCTCCAGTGACACAGACCGTTGTGCTCTGCCACAGTCCGCCGGTGACCCAGGCTATTGCACTGTGCCACAGCCCTCCACCAGCACAGACCTCCACTCTGTACCACAGCCCACCTCTAGCACAGGCTACTGCTCTTCGCCACAGCCCTTCACCAGCACAGGCCTCTGCCCTCCGCTACAGCCCTCCCCTGGCACAGGCTGCCACAATCCACTGCAGCCCTCCTCTGCCACAGGCTGCTGCCCTCCATTGTAGCCCCGCACAACCACCAATGGGTCTGCAGCAAGGTTGGGGGCAAAGTGCTGGCCCTGATGGACTACTTTCTCTTGATCAGGGAGCACAAGGTAGTACAAGATCTCAGTTTTACGCCATGTCTGAAAGACTTCATCCTAGTGATGATTCAATTAAAGTCATTCCCTTGAAAACCTTCACTCCAGGGCAGCAGGCCAGACCCTCTAGGGGTGATTCTCCCACTATGGAAGAACATCCTTTATAAAACTAAAACAGCTACTTCACATTTTCCAACAGGATGTATATAATCAAAGTTTAAGATCCAATTTCAATGAATACTTCAAATTATTAGATTTGTAAATAGCTATGTAAATAGAAACCAATACCAGAATCAAGTCTAGAGCTAGACCCTTAGTCAAAAGTTAAAAATAAATTTACAATTTGATTAATTCAGAATGTATATTTAAAAATAAAAGAAATTGAAAAAAAAGTTGCACCCTTTTGTACAGAAAGGCTTATCATGGCATATATTAATATATAGTATATATTATTTCTGGTGCACTGTATTTTTTCATTTATTTTTACCAACATGTGCAATATTACTGATTTTTTTCCATTCTGTTTTTTGTGGACCCAGTACATAGCTAATGGAAAACTAACAAATATCTGATTTTCCAAGAGTACGTTTATTCTATCTAAACTTTTGTTTAGACTGTTAGAAGGTTTAAGTATGGTGGCATTTTTGTTTGTCTTTTTGTTTGATATTTGTTGTTGTCTCCACTTTTTTGTTATTAGTTTTTCTGCAAAAATGACCAATAGGGGGTGGAGATATCTCTTATATTTTTTGTTTCTGTCTGTTTTTTATGTTTTCTACCTTTATTTTAAGAATATATTGTTGATATAATTTGTATATACATTTTTAGTAAAGAACTTATAAAAACTGTACAGATTTACATCTATAACCTATTTCTCTACTCTTTAGTAGAGTTCGAGACACTGAAGTGCAATAACTGTGCCCAAATTAGGCAATTATTTGCTAAAAAGGGCCTCTTTCTTTTTGTGTTAAATTTATCTTTGTAGTTTAGTGTAAAGTGCATCAGAAATCATGTTGTATCTGTCATTTTAAGCCTATATTCCATTATTAATTGGGTCTTTATCTTCTGAAATTTGTATATAACAGCTTAGAAAATCATAAAGAAGGTGGATGTATTCAACTCCTAATTAAAATAAACATAACTGTAGATAAAACCACATACTAAACCTATAAGACTAAGGGATTTTTGTCATTCTAGCTCAACCTACTGAAGAAAACCACTGATAACAAGATGAAAGTCAGGAAGGAACTTTTCAAGAGATATAATTATAAATCTACATCAAATGTGTTACAGTATAGAATTTTAAGGAGATGTGCAGAGGGAGAAATGGGGTTCATGACTGCCTCTTGGGGTTGAAAAGAAATACCCCAATAACACACACACACAAAAAAATAAACCAACAAAATCTCATATATGAAACAATATATGTCATTCTAAGCAAAGAATACATGAGTATTCCTAGGGAACATTAGTTTCCTTCTGTTGTCTGTTCTTTATTTTATTTTTTATCCTCTTAACTGTCCGTGGTCTTCTATGTGCACATTTGATCAATTTACCGAAACACCATCAACTTAATTTTCATCCATAGCAAAACTGAAAATATTTATTTCAGTATTACGCTAAACCAAGAGACAATTGATGTTTTAGTTGTGGTGTGGGGGGGGAGTGAATATTTCTTCTTGCTTAAATTAGATGTAGACTTTGTAATGTGTAACTTGAAGATATGTAATTTATGATTAAACTGTGTGTAAATGTTGTATTATAAACTGTGGTAAATGTATAGTTTCATTGGTGAAAGTTTCCATTGAATGTTGAGAAAGCTTCTCTTCATGTGCCCAGCAGGTTACGTAGCATTTTGAGAATATATTGTTCCCATTATGAAGCTCTTTAAATCATATCTGATTTGGTGTGTAGAACTTCTTAACTTTTAACTACTAGAGTTTAATTACTGAAATTTCAAATTAGTTAGTATTACTGATTTTTTCCCTCATTTGTGTTTGTTATATTCAAAGGGATTTGGAGCATCCTGGTATTCCAGATGCAGGTGAGTCCTGAAGGACTGATGATGTTTGAAAGTGAAGATATTGAAATATGATGACGTATATGTGTTGGTATTCTTGTTGCTATGGTTAATGAAGATTTTATACCTGGGGAAGATAAAGAAACCTAGAATGACAAAATTGGTGCTTCCAGTAGATTTTAGAATGCTTTTTCCTCTAAAGCTTGCAAAGATAATGTGCTATTTTTTTTCTTTTTTTAGTTATTTCTACATTTTCTTCTCCACATTATTAGTTAAGATCTACACACACAAAAAGAAATAAATGAAAAAGAGATAAAAAGGAGAAACTGAAAGACAAATAATGTCAGTAGTATGAATAGTTACTATCTATGTTAATGAAAATCAGAATAGAAATCAATGTTAGATATTTGGGATTTTTTTTCTGATAGTGTGATTTATTGAGTTATATGGGTGGCTCTTAAATCCTCATGTAAAATTTGTGAAGTTTTGATACCTTTCCTAGAGATATAGGAATGAACAAATATGCTTTTATTGTCCTTTCTAACTCTGATTATACAGTCAGACTTAGATTGTGTTTAGAATATTAAATGACTGGGCACCCTCTTCTGTGTTTGTACCAGAGAGGCTTTGAATGGAAGCAGGCTCAAAGTAGCCAAAGAGGCAAGGGGTGTGAGCCCAGTTATGCTCCCCTATGCATTCTCTTCCTAAGCTTCCACTGGGTCTGGACTTGGCAACCTGTAACGTCCAAGGTTTCAGATCTGATGAGATCTTTCTCATCACATTGCAAATTCTTTCTTTGAGTGGATGGACAGAGCTGTAGGTTGACAAAACTCACAGATGGCTTTTTTAATGTGCAAAAATTTAGTCCTGGAACTCCAATAAGTCTTATTTTACCATCAACCAAAAATATTTCCCTTGAAAAAAGTAAGATTTGATTTAGTTGGAAATAAGAACTTATAACTGAATGACAAGGATGGTAATAATATGTTTAGTCAGACTGGTTGTTCTATTTTGTGGCCATGTTCAGTTACATGTGATCATTAATTTACTAGTTATAATGTTAATATACCACATTTGTAAATATGTATTCAAACACTGTGTATCTTATATGCTAAGTGCATACATATTTTTTCCTTGAACTTTATCTTCAAGTTTTAGCTAATACTGTGTCAGTGTACTAAAAACAAACTTACATATGGTACAAACAATGTAATACATTTAGAAGGTACATTTTGTGTAGTCTCATCTAATTATTTAACATTTTATTTTTGGTAATGTAAATTTGGTTAGAAAAAAAAAGGTTGCTAAATGATTAGTGCTATTGTGTACTGGTGACAGTTATGAAGAGCCTCTGCCTTCTCAAACCAATATTTGTCACACACTTTCATTAAAGTCATGGGAAAATTAAGTTTTACTCACATGTATATTTCAACATTAGATTTTTGTTGTTTATATTAAGTCTGAATGTGCGTATATCTCCTAATCCACATTTGTGAACACCTATTTGTTTAATCTTTTCTCTTTTTATATTCTTCTGATGTATATTTTCCACTATAGTTATCATTTCCTGTCTTTCCTCTTTCATATTTTTTCCAAACCAAATTTATGGTTATATATAGATGAACTTTTTCTCACAATCATTAGACTATTTTGCCTATTTCCAACTGGCACAATTGCCCTGGAAAACATGGGAGAAAGAGAAGCTGAACTATATTTGGACAGGAAACTTTTTACATTAACATGCCAATTATCACACCAGAGCAATTTTATGCAGAGGCCTTAAAATATTCATTCATAGTAGCTTTCTTACACTAACCATCCATATGCTTTCAGTAAATATGATTTTTAAAAGCAGTACAAGTTGACATCAGTAAAAGTAGTAAAATGAAAAGGCCACTCAGAAAAATGTGTGTGCACAAATGAAAACAAAAATAATGAAGGCAATTGTTTAGTGATTGTCTGTGATACTTTTACAAATAAAATGTGTGAAATTTATGCTATCCCTGCTTAAAATACTTGGAATTTTATGAAATATGTATTTATGTTTGTATTTCGAGAAGATTCCTCCTCTGTGACATCATACAGCATCTGAAAGTGAACAGTATCCCAAAGCAGCTCTAGCCATACTTTGGAAGTGAGACGGTTGGATATTGTATGGCCCAGGATGGCAGTATGTAGTCCAGTGGCAAATGTGTATTAATTGTTCAATATCAGATTCTGTATTGCATGCTTTCTTATTCATTAATATAGGTATTAATAAAGCTCTGAGAAATGAAGATACATATTCATTGTGTGTGTTTATTAATTCAAAAGTCAAAGGTTTTATTTTATTTTAAATAGTTTTCTAAATCTATCTAGAGTAAAATACACCTTTTGGTGGAACATTTTGATGAGCTAGCTTACTTTTTTGTTTGCTCAGTCCCTTCAATATAGTTCTTTGAAATGCACATCTTTTCACCCACTTTTCAAAGTTGGTAAGCAATATTGTAGTCTTTTAGAACACTTATTTTGAATCTTACAAGACAAACTTGAGATATTTATTTATTTCAGAATAGGCCTATTGTCTCATTTAATGTAAAAGCCACCTAAGGATTTCCCTACACAACCCTTGAGGATCCAAGTGAAATAAGATTCTGGAGAATGTTGATAATATTTGTGGAACAAAATAACTTCACTCCTGGCTTCACTTTGGCTAAATGGAGAGAATTCCAGTACTTTGAAACCTCTCAGGCTACACAGGATCAGTAAATACTCCATTGCACTTGGTATTTTTATCAGTCCTGAAGTTTGATTAAGAGTTATAGAGCAATAATCTAGAGCTTTTTGTCTTCTTTCTTTTCTCACCCATTTTTCTGTAATTGTGATATTAATGTACTCATTCTTACCAAAGGTTGGCTGATGAAGGAATTAAAAACAAAAAATTAAATCAAGCAAATATTTAATTTCTGGCAAAAGGAGATTGGAGATTTAGAAGAAGTATAACATATGTGTAGGTTAATTTGTGTTATTTCTCAGCTTGACTCCAGCCATTTGGGAAAAAACACAAGCTGTAGTGAGTAATATGTAGATTAGGAATTACCAGATTAGAGATAGACACTATCATAATAACCTTGGCAAGAACTCTAAAAACCTGAAAAAGTGAATATGGTGAATACACACTGTGTGAATGGGGGAAAAGTGCCCTACTGGAAAAGAATGTTGAAAATTTATATTTCAACAAGTGGAAAAATTAGTGAGCTAATATTTAGTTTGATTAAAACCATTATTGGGGCTTCCTTGGTGGCACAGTGGTTGAGATTCCGCCTGCCGATGCAGGGGAAACAGGTTCGTGCCCCAGTCCAGGAAGATCCCACATGCCGCGGAGCGGCTGGGCCCGTGTGCCATGGCCGCTGAGCCTGCGCATCCAGAGCCTGTGCTCTGCAACGGGAGAGGCCACAACAGTGAGAGGCCTGTGTACCGCAAAAAAAAAAAAAAAAAAAGACATTATTGAACTTGCTGCTTTCATTGCTAGAACTGGTCACAGTGATTGATAAAATAAATTGTTAATGGTGTAATGGAAATGGCTTCAAACAAAACAAAACAAAACACAACTGTGAAGCAGGCAAGTAGGTACAGTATTTAATTTCTGTAAGTTGGGTTACAAACTCAATAGCCATTTCAAGTATCTGAGAATCTACAGCTGCATAAAAACAATAGAAATTTAACTTGTACGCAGGCTTAATTCCTTTATTGTCTATCAAAGTGTTCTAAAGTTAATTGGGGAAAACAAAAGTAAAAGACAAAAATAAAGAAAACCATAAATGGAAGCTTAATCCTGTCAACAATTTAAGTATATCAGGGATCTATTCATTGTACATTTTCTTCATAAACAGTTTTGAAGAGTTTTAGATTTACAGAAAAATTGCAAAGATGATACAGCTCCCAAATACTCATCTCCCAGTTTCTCATGTTATTAACATAGCTAACATGGCATATTTGTTACAATTAATGTGCCAATATTGGTACATTATTATCAACTAAAGTCCATAGTTTATTCAGTTTTCCTAAATTTTCTGCTACTGTCCTTTTTCCATTCCAGGATCCCATCCAGAATTATACATTGCATTAAGTAGTCATGTCTCTTTAAGCTCCTCTAGACTGTGACAATTTCCCTGACTTTCCTTGTTAATGATGACCTTGACAGTTTTGAATACTGGTGTGGTATTCTGTAGAATGTCCCTCAGTTGGGATTTATCTGGTGTTTTTTTCTTGATTAGACTGGGGCTATATGTTTTTGAGTGGAAGACCATAGAGGCAAAGTGCCTGTTTCATCACATTTTATGAATTGTACATGATAGTACATTATTTAACTTATACAGTTAGTGTTTTGCATCATCTCACTTTCTGCTTAGGTTTCACTCTTCACCATTGAATCAGAGACCCACAATTTTTCAAGTGTTTGGTGCACGGAGGCTCAGGATATCCTGACAACATTCCTTCCATGCTCTTGAAGTCCATGGGATAATTTAAGATATGCTCTTTCCCAAATTACCACTTTTCACAAAGATTACTATCGTAACATTTCATTTTAATTTTTCAGTGTCTAATGGGGCAATTTTAACTAAAGTATTAATAGAAAATAATAAGTAACTGTGTTCCCCTTCCCACAGTTACTAAATAGTAAATGAGTGCTGTGGTGATATTCCACTAATGATGAAAATTTCAGGAATCATGTCTATGATATTGTGATTTGTAATAAGAAATACATATATATTCGTATCTGTCCCTGGTTCCTGCCACAGAGATCCTAAAACCCTTGTGAATTCTTAAGTGATAAGAGCAGTAAGAACATCTTTTGTTTCAGTATTTGGCCTCTGACCCTGGTTCCTGACACAGAGCTCCTGAAACCCTTGTAATTTCCTGAGTGGTAAGATTGTCTTTTGTTCTAATGAGGCAACTCTGAGTGGACTCCTGGATGAGAGCTGGTCATCTAAAAGACCAAGGCATGATTAGAAGCTTGAAATTTTCAGCCTCGCCCTTGCCCCCATTCTCTTGAGAAGAGAAAAGGGTTGTAAATGGAGTTAATAATCAACCATGGCTATGTGATGAAGCCTCCATAGAAACTCAAACATGACCAGGTTGGTGAACATGTGGAGGTGCTGGGAGAGTGGTGTGCCTGGAAAGGGCATGGAAGCTCTGCACTCCTTCCCACATATCTTGCCCTATGCATCTCTTCCAAAGGGATGTTCAGTGTATCCTTTATCATACCCTTTAATAAACTGGTAAAGGTAAGTAAACATGTCACTGAGTTCTGTGAGCTGCTCTAGCAAATTAATGGAACCTAAGGGAGGAATCTCCAATCTGTAACTGGTCAGAGGGAAGCACAGGTAACACTCTGTGCTTACTACTGGTGTCTAAAGTTGGGGGTGGGGACAGTCTTGTAGGACTGAAAATTTAACTTATAGAATCCTATGCTATCTGGATATCTAGTGTCAGACTTGAGTTGAATTGTAGCACACCCAGCTGGTGTTGCATGCAGAGAAATGCTTGGTGTGGAAAAAAACCTCCACACATTTTGTGACTAGAAGTATCTGAAGTGAACTATTCTGTGTGAGTAGTAAAGGAGATACATAAGAAAGAGAAACACAGAAGGAGGTGGAAAACTGAGATTTTACCTTTTTTAATGACAAGTAGAAGACATTGAGCACCTAGACACACATAGAACAAATACAATACAATAGGTAAATATCCCTTATTTCTGGGGTTGGGGACAAAAATTGCTGGATTCTAACTTGTTTTACTTGTCTTGGAGTTGTGAAGAAGTGTAGATAAATTGATTATTATTTAATAGATTGGTGCTTTGAAGCTCAAGTTTATCTACTAGGGGATATTCACTAGACATTGTCAAGGGAGAAATGTTATTGAAGATTTATCTAATGAGAGAAAACTGTTGGCCCTTTTCTTAAGTCTTTTTAAATTTTACACCTAAACCAATTGGCTCTTTGATGCCATATATCTGGTAGTTACAAAAATTTATTACCAAACAATATACTCAATGTGTGAGAGGGAATTGATTTTTCATAAACTAAAGGAAAAAAAAAGTTGTGGCTTTCAATTTAGAATGCTTCTATAAGAACAGTTCAAATTTATAAAGCAAATTACCCTGCGATAGCCCAAGGTAAATTTTTTCCACTGCATTCTTTATTCATAGGAAGAGAAAAAAATCAATTACTAGATGACACATGTGAGTGCCTTTTAGGCACAAAGATGATAATGCTTGTCACTGTATATTTTTCTATGAAAGCATTCACGTGATCAAACACAATGAAACTAAGAGCCTAAGTCATACACTGCCCATTTCCAGTACTTAAAGTCATTGTCTTACATATTACAATACAGTTATATGCCTAGAAGGGAGCATTTGTTTAAAGGGTCAGCCAACGACTCTCCAAATAGCTTTAGTTTTACCTAGCTGTGTTCGGTAAGGTGTCAAGAAAGACTGTCTTACACACAAGTCTGTTTCTCAACCAGGAATGACACTGAAAGAAGCTGAACTTTAAACATGAATTGTAAGGATACAAAGTACTTGTCTTGCCAGCCATCCAATTGGAGGAATTATCCAATCATCCTATTATTCTTGTCTGCAATGTGCTGCTGAGCAAGTGGAAAAATCCAGGAAATGTATTACTTAGAAAATCTTATTGTCTATGTCTCTGGTTAAAATAGTTCACACTAGATTTTCCAACAAAATTGATTCTAGCAATTAGATTTGATAGGTAACCAAGGCAGAGTACTGAGATTCTTTGTTGGTTAATTTTATGTGCCAAGTTGGGTAGGTCATAGTACCAGAGATTTGGTCAAACACTGGTCTAGATGTTGTTGTCAAGGTCTTTTTTACATGAGATTAACTTTTAAATAAGAAAACTTTGTTAAAACAGATTATCCTCCACAATGTGTGGTGGGTCTCATACAAACAGTTGAAGGCCTTAAGAAACAACTCCTATCCTCCCTCTGAGGAAGAGGGAATTCTGTCAGCAGACCACATTCAGATTTGAACTATAACATCATTGCTTCCCTGGGTCTCCAGCTTGCCAGCATACCTTCAGATTTTGGACTTGCCAGCTTCCACAACTGTGTGAGCTAATTCCTTAAAATCAACCTCTCTGTCTCTGTCTCTGCCAGGCTCTGTCTGTCTGTCTCTGTCTCTCTTTCTGTCTCTGTCTCTCTCTCTATATCTATCTATCTATCTACCTATCTATCTATCTATATGTACTTTTTTTTTTTCTGGAGAACCCTGATTAATACAGGTTTTAATTTTAAGCATATCTTAACTAAGATCTGTCATACAAGATCAGGCCTGATGAAGTGCTGTTTCATTCAGTATTCGGGTTCTGAGAGAAGTATATTCTTTTGACATGCAGGTGGTCTTAGCTAGAATTCTATCTGCCTCCAGTAATTGTTTAGTAGTTAAGTTCTAAAATCATACAAATCTAGGCCCAAATCCCAGTTTTTCCACTTGAAAGCTAGATTACCATGGGGCAATATTTAAGCCTCATTTTTCTTTCTTGTAAACTGGGGTTAATACAGGTATATTATAAGCAATCATGGCAATAAGTGACTTATGAACTTTGACTGGAGAAGGGAACAACTAAAAGGACAAATAAAAAAGTGAAAAATATTTCCTCTGGAGTGACACCTATATATAATTCACCTTACTAGATTTTTACCTCTTTCCATTCAATGGGGAAGTGAAATAAAGAAAAATGAACTAGTCAACCCTCCTCTGTCCTTAGAGAAGGTGCCTCAGCCCTGAGACACTTGAAATCTAACCACCTGATGAAGTGAAGTTGTTAGTTACCTGAAGAACACAAGGGCCTCTCATCCCATTGGCACTGAGGCAATGCTTATGGGCATTTTCAAACACCTAACCTGATCATGGCCATCATATTATTACTAAAGTTTTATGCTTAGAACTTTATTAGTGAGGAAGATAGCAGTAAAGGAAAGAACTTAAAGAAACAAATATTTAGAGAGTGAGATAATGAGGCAGGGAAGGAAATAAGAAAGACAGGCTTGAAAGAGAGAATTGATAATTCGGTGGGTATTTAATGAGTGCCTATGAAGTGGAAAGCACTGTTCTAGTCACTGAAGATACAATCATGAGAAGAAAAATGGTTTCTGCTCTTCTGGTGCTAGTGATCTAATGATATGTAGGGGACAGGCAATAAACAAGAATACACATACATTTATTAGAAAATGTCTGATAGTGATCAGTGAGGAAAATCCAACAAAGTAATATGATAGAGGCCGACTCTTTAGTATGTGTATTAAGATGTTTTTAGCTCCATATAATAGAAAACCCTGACTCAAATAAGTTCAAAATGAGAAATTTCATTATTTGACTTAACACCATATCTATCCTAAGGTGAGGATGTTTCAGATGTGGTACATCCAGGCTCTAACTTTGCTTCTCTGTTAATTCCCTTGGTTTTACCTACTATTGTTTATTGGCTTCATCCTCAGGCTGCTAGTAAGAAAACGGCTGCAATTTCATTGTCACATCTAAATACAGCAACATCCAGAGAAAGAAGAAGAGATGCCATATTTCAAGAAACAGAAAAATCTTCCTCAGGGACCTCCCAGCTGACTATTTTATTGGCCAAAATGAGGTCACATGTCCCTAATGAAACAATCACTGGTAAAGTGCATGAAGTTGCCATGAATAAATTAAACTAGAAGAAATAGATTTGGTTTAGTCAAATACGGAGCCAGTTTTGTTGTGATTTTTGTTAAATTAACATTTGTTACGTAAAGCCCTGGGGTACCAGTCGGTGAACCACCTGTTCAAAGAAGACTACAAGGGAAAATGAAATACAGAAGGTTATTACTATTCTAGAGATGTAGAGAGTACATCCTGAGGGTCCAAATGGGAAGGGCAGGGCAGAGTACAGGCAGAAAGCAAGAAACAAGACCTGGGGCATTTGCCTTTGTTAGGGTCCATGGGTTGAATGCTTTTGGGGTTCCTGGACTAAGGCTAGATTGGTCAATTCAAATCAAAAAAGTGGGGTTTTGGTAAGTTCCACAGCGGTCTTACCTAAAGGGGACACAAGAGGAAGGAGTTGGGAGGCAGGAGTGACTGTTTTATCACCAGAGGTGTTGAGGAAGTCATATCAGGAACTTGCACTTACTTGTGACTCTGAAGGCCATTATTTAGGGCATGCACTAGTGAGTAAGACTAGTGTCAGTTCAAGGCCCCTGTAGGCTATTAGCGATGCAAAATGGGTGCTGAGGTAGTAATATCATGGAGTGGCTTAGCTAAATTCTCAGCAACCTTAGAAGGCCTCTTTGAGAAGACATTTGAGGTGAGATGAGATATGGATGATAAAAGAGGCAACAAAGGATGAATTGAGACTGGGAGGTAGAGATAATAAATATGGAGAAAACAACAAGAGTAGTTTTGTAGAAGTCAAAGAAGGAAAGAATATCAACAAAATGTGAATGTTTGACTCTGTTAATTGTCAGAACTTTGTTACTGTTCTTTCACTTCAAGTGGACCTTAATGCTGCCCAACAACCATACCATATTAGTGTATTTTTTCTTCTACTCTTCTAGATGATTCACTCATCCTTGGTTGATAATATTGTTGCTTATTTTAATGAGAACATTGGAGCAACTCAAACAGAATTTTCACAAGCTCCTACCACAAATTCCTATTTCCAACTGCCTGCATCTGTGACCATATAGTCTTCCTTCTCTCTTGTTATAACCCTGGAGGTGCCTTCTTCGTTGTCTCTTTCCCTGGTTGTCGCTCATAAAGTTCTAGCTGGTCTATGGTTTGGTGAATTTTCTCATGGAGGCAACAGAATTGCTTACCATTAAAATCTGCATTACTTTCAACAAATTTCCTAGGCTTAAACATCCCCACAGTCCGTTCTAAATTTAGCCTGATAACTTGGGGTGAGCTTCAGAGTTTTCTGTTCTTACAACTTGTCTCTATCATTGTGCAAAATCTTTCTGCCATTGCTCCAGACCTTGTGACCATGACAGTGGCTCAATACTCTCAGGCTCCCCTACACCATTCACACCCAAAGTGGATGGTAGCTTCTGGTTTTCTCAGTTTGCCTCCTTAGAATGGCTCCATCTTATGAGTAATCTGAAGTGAAGGTAACTAGGCCCTAGTATCCTCAGCCTGCCATACCAGGAGAAGAGCTAGTACCACATGAGTTAGGGCTGAGTAGAGAAAGAGATTCCCAGAATCAGTCTTGCCTGGAATGGAGCTTCTGCAACACAGATCTGGGAGGGGTAAGATATACTGGTAGCCCTCCCATCCATGGAAGACACAGAAACAATAGATTGGAAGTCGGTGGTGGGGAGGGAACCCTGTGTTCTTAGCTGATCCCAGCATGAGTGGACCTCCCATGATTCTAGAGAAAGGGAGTGGGCTGTGGCTCAAACGCCATATAGACATTCTGTTCTTACCAGATTTTCTTGGGAAAAAAAAAGTGTATTATATGCCCTTGGAACAATTTCCAGAGACTTTAAATGGTTATTTATTTTTGTTTTTCAATAACTTTTACCACTTATGGTTGTTTTATTGGAGCAAGCTCCTCACACTACTATTCTAGAATCAATTTCCCTAAACCTTAATCTTAAAAATTGAAGAAATGTCAAATGAAACCAAAAGTTAATTCTTAAAAATACAAATAAAATAGGTAACTTTCTGTCTAAACTTAGTAAGCATAATAAAGAAAGTAAAATTATGTCATATAAGAAAAAAATGTAATCATGGATATGGAACTTATTTTAAAAAATTAATGTGGAATACTACTCAAATAATTTTAAAATCTGAAGGAAAAAAAAAATATTTCATTGCAAATATAAATTACCAAAGTTGACCAAAGAAATGATAAACTACCTAGACATAAAAGTAATCTTAGAAGACAGAAGAGAGGCAATTAAACACCAACCTATTTAAAAAGAAGTCCAGACTTAGATGTTTTCCTGTTCAACTATATAACTTTTAAGACACTTAAAACTCCTATAGTTTTCAAACTCATTCCATTTTGGGGGAAGAAGAAATTTTTCTCTACCTTTCTAGGTTCTTGTGGCTGGTCTAAGAGTTAAATTGACATGAGACAGATTAACAGGAGAAAATCAAACAAAAACTTAATAACATTGATACATGAGAGAGACTCAGGAAAACTGAGTAACTCACCAAAATGGCTGAAACCCTCACCTTAAATACCATCTTCAACTAAAGACAAAAGAGGATGTTGGCGGTAGTGGTTTGGAACTTCAAAGGGGAGGAAGGCAATTCACATGGAGATGAAAACGCAAATGTTTTCTGGGCCAAGCAGAGAAGGTGGGACACAGAGAAGAATTTTAACAAACAGACTTTGTAGGTTCCTCTATTTCTATATACCTAATTCATACTATAGTTATCTATGGTGATAGCTGCCTGCCTGGAACAGGTCCTCTATCTACATTCTTTTAGGCAGTTAGGGGGAAGGTCAAAGGTTCTTCCTGGGTCTTTTGCACCTTAAAATTAATGAGCTTAAATGAATCCTCATACCAAAGAGATACATTTTGGGGTGGCAAATTTTGCTCCCCTACACCATTCATTAAAAAAAACAATTAAAATTTCCATAATTTATTTTATGAAACCAACAAAACTTTACTGCTTAAATATTAAACCTCAAAAGTAGCACAAAAGAAGAAAATGTTAAACAACGTTAAATTATGCATAAATGAAAAAATCTAAAAAATAGTCATCCAAATTAAGTAATACATGAAGAGAACAATACACCAATATACCATGATGACAGAGTATGTTCTACTCCACATATGCAAAATTGGGTTCTTTTTAGAAACTCTATCAATAGAATTCACTCTAACAATAAATTAAAAGGGAAAATATATGATTGTATCAATAGAAGCTGAAATTAAACATCCAACTCAAATAAAAATGTAGGTAAATAAAAATTAAAGGGAACTACAAAATATGGTAAATACATTTTGCAATAAAACTAACAGACATAAATAGTAATGAAATACTAATTTCCATTATTGTCAGAAAAAGACATATACATGCTCTCTTCACTAATATATGACATTCTTTTTGGAGATTTTATATAGTAGAATAAGATAATAAAATGAAACTTTCAGTATAAATCTTAAAAACTTAAAGTTGTTTCCAATAAATATTGAAAAAATGTTATTTCCAAAAATGTTCTGGAATTCCACAGACTCTTCTATGAACTAGTAAAAATATTAAGATAATTTGAAGGCATATTTGGAATCAAATTAAAAGGAAAAAAAAATTAAAGGCCAATAGCTTTTCTGCAGACCACTCAGATAAAGGTAGGGGGCTTCCCTGGTGGTGCAGTGGTTGCGAGTCTGCCTGCCAATGCAGGGGACACGGATACGTGCCCCAGTCCGGGAAGATTCCACATGGCATGGAGTGGCTAGGCCCGTGAGCCATGGCCGCTGAACCTGAACGTCGGGAGCCTGTGCTCTGCAACGGGAGAGGCCACAACAGTGAGAGACCCGCGTACCACAAAAAAAAAAAAAAATCTTCCAAAAAACAAAAGCCCAGGGTGAGATGGCTTCACAGGTGAATCCTATCAAACATTTAGAGAAGAGCTAAGATCTATCCTTCTCAAACTCTTCCAAAATATGGTAGAAGAAGGAACACTCCCAAACTCATTCTATGAGGCCACCATCACCCTGCAACCCAAACCAGGAAATGATGTCACAAAAAAAGAAAAATACAGACCAATATCAATGATGAACACAGATGCAAAAAACCTCAACAAAATACTAGCAAACAGAATCCAACAGCACATTAAAAGGATCATACAGCATGATCAAATGGGGTTTATCACAGGAATGCAAGGATTCTTTAATATACACAAATCAATCAATGTGATACACCATATTAACAAATTGAGGGAGAGAAACCATATGATCATCTCAACAGATGCAGAAAAATCTTCTGACAAAATTCAACACCCATTTATGATAAAAACCCTGCAGAAAGTAGTTATAGAGAGAACTTACCTCAACATAATAAAGGCCATATATGACAAACCCACAGCCAACATTGTTCTCAATGGTGAAAAAATGAAACCATTTCCAGTAAGATCAGGAGCAAGACAAGGTTGCCCACTCTCATCACTATTATCCAACATAGTTTTGGAAATTTTAGCCACAGCAATCAGAGGAGAAAAAGAAATAAAAGGAATCCAAATTGGGAAAGAAGAAGTAAAGCTGTCACTGTTTGCAGGTGACATGATACTATACATAGAGAATCCTAAAGACTCTACCAGAAAATTACTAGAGCTAATGAATGAATTTGGAAAGTAGCAGGATACAAAATTAATACACAGAAATCTCTGGCATTCCAATACATTAATAATGAAAAATCTGAAAGAGAAATTAAGGAAACACTCCCATTTACCACTGCAAAAAAAAAGAATAAAATATCTAGGAATAAACCTACCTAAGGAGACAAAAGACCTGTATGCAGAAAACTATAAGACACTGAAGAAAAAAATTAAAGCTGATACAACAGATGGAGAGATATACCATGTTCTTGGATTGGAAGAATCAACATTGTGAAAATGGCTACACCACCCAAAGCAATCTACAGATTCAGTGCAATCCCTATCAAACTAGCAATGGCATTTTTCACAGAACTAGAACAAAAAATTTCTCCATTTGTATGGAAACACAAAAGACCCCAAATAGCAAAAGCAATGTTGAGAAAGAAAAACGGAGCTGGAGTTATCAGTCTCTCTGACTTCAGACTATACTACAAAGCTACAGTAATCAAGACAATATGGTACTGGTGCAAAATAGAAATATAGATCAATGGAACAGGATAGAAAGCCCAGAGATAAACCCATACACATATGGTCACCTTATGTTTGATAAAAGAGGCAAGAATATACAATGCAGAAAAGATCGCCTCTTCAATAGATGGTGCTGGGAAAACTGGACAGCTACATGTAAAATAAGGGAATTAGAACACTCCCTAACACCATACATGAAAATAAACTCAAAGTGGACCTCCTAGAGAAATGGAAATAAAAACAAAAATAAACAAGTGGGACCTAATGAAATTTAAAAGCTTTGCACAGCAAGGGAAACTGAAAACAAGACAAAAAGACAACCCTCAGAATGGGAGAAAATATTTACAAATGAAGCAACTGACAAAGTATTAGTCTCCAAAATATACAAGCAGCTCATGCAGCTCAATATCAAGAAAACAAACAACCTAATCAAAAAATGGTCAGAAGACCTAAATAGACATTTCTCCAAAGAAGGTATATAGATTGCCAACCAACACTTGAAAAGTGCTCAACATCACTAAACATTAGAGAAATGCAAATTAACACTACCATGAGGTATCACCTCACAGAGGTCAGAGCGGCCATCATCAAAAAATCTACAGGGCTTCCCTGGTGGCGCAGTGGTTGAGAGTCCACCTGCCGATGCAGGGGACGCGGGTTCGTGCCCCGGTCAGGGAGGATCCCACATGCTGCGGAGCGGCTGGGCCCATGAGCCATGGCCGCTGAGCCTGTGCATCCAGAGCCTGTGCTCCACAATGGGAGAAGCCACAACTGTGAGATGCCCGCGTACTGCAAAAAATAAAATCTACAAGCAATAAATGCTGGAGAGGGTGTGGAGAAAAGGAAACCCTCTTGCACTGTCGGTGGGAATATAAATTGATACAGCAACTATGGAGAACAGTATGGAAGTTGCTTAAAAAACTAAAAACTACCATATGACTCAGCAATCCCACTACTGGGCCTATACCCTGAGAAAATCATAATTCAAAAAGAATCATGTACCAAAATATTCATTGCAGCTGTATTTACAATAACCAGGACATGGAGCAACCTAAGTGTCCATTGCCAAATGAATTGATAAAGATGTGGCACATATATACAATGGAATATTACTCAGCCATAAAAAGAAACGAAATTGAGTTATTTGTTGTGAGGTGGATGGACCTAGAGACTGTCATACAGAGTGAAGTAAGTCAGAAAGAGAAAAACAAATGCCATATGCTAACACATAAATATGTAATCTTAAAAAAAGAAAAAAAAGTTTCTGAAGAACCTCAGGGCAGGACAGGAGTAAAGACGCAGATGCAGAGAATGGGCTTCAGGTCATGAGGAGGGGGAAGCCTAAGCTGGGACGATGTGAGAGAGTGGCATGGACATATACACACTACCAAATGTAAAATAGAGAGCTACTGGGTAGCAGTCACATAGCACAGGGCGAGAAGCTCTGTTCTTTATGTCCATCTAGAGGGGTGGCATAGGGAGCGTGGGAGGGAGATGCAAGAGGGAGGAGATATGGGGATATATGTATATGTATAGCCGATAACATGTTATAAAGCAGAAACTAACACACCATTTTAAAGTAATTATACTCCAATAATGATGTTAAAAAAAAAACTAAACTAAAAGCATATAGAACAAACTGTGAATTTTCCTTGAGATGTTTTAAGGGTTTTGACTTTTTAATGGCTGTTATTGGAGAAATAAATAAAATGCAAGTCATGTTCTGTTGGTTTCCCATTCATTTATGTGTTTGTATTGGAAGGTAAATACTCTAGGAAATGCCTAAATAATAAATCATTTTTTGTTTTAGTGTCATGTGAATAGATACAGAAAAAGAAAACCTTGTAAAGTTATGAATCTGTCAAATAAAGAATGAAAAATTAGA
The DNA here is from genome assembly GCF_003676395.1 of Aethalodelphis obliquidens. Lineage (NCBI taxonomy): Eukaryota > Metazoa > Chordata > Mammalia > Artiodactyla > Delphinidae > Aethalodelphis > Aethalodelphis obliquidens. The sequence continues at coordinate 5,862,141 of NW_020837998.1, forward strand.
TTTAAAAAATTATGTAATGAAACAAAAATAAATTTCTCCTCATCCTTTTACAATCAATTATTTTTACAAAGAAATATACGGCTCTGAAATGGAGTAATCATTGCTCTGAAATGGAGTAATCATTTTAGTAGATTCACTAAATATTGAAGTCCATGATGTGGGGTGTGGCAATGGTAGCAAAAATACCTCATGTGAAGAAATTTGAAAGCATACTAACCTGTTCAGAAACTAATGTTGTAATGTGCATAAGTTTAGAATTCTAACATTCTGTAATTTCCCAATTTTAGATATATGTGCTTGAAGTGCATTCTACTGAAGTCAACAGTCTTGCCTCTCAGCTTTGGCAGGAAACAAGAGGGCTCAAAATTATTGAATATAAGTAGCTAGAATAACAGTTGAGGATTGAGTCTAGCTTGGACAGAGTAGAACCAGTTCAAAATATTTTGGCTCTTCGTTTGCCCTCAATACTGCTTGCATTTTCATTACAGACCACTGTCACGGGAAGTCTAGGATTTATATTCTGATATATGTGGGAATTGGATGGAGGATAATGTTAGTGAATTATAGAACAAATTGAAATCTACTTTCTTCAGCAAGTATTATTCAAAAGGCTCTTGATTTAGGTATAGACACTGTTGTACCTTTATCATAAGAAAACAAAAAAACACTGTAGAAATAGCACTTTTATTTTTCTCCCAGTTCTCTCTTTCTTAAGCACTGCACTATCAGAGAAATGTTGCTTCTTTTGCTTTATTGTTTTTTTCCCCCCACTGTGACAAATACTTCATGCAGGTCATTTAAACTTCCTGTGTACAGGAGCAAAAGTAAGAGAAAAAGAAAAAACATTATAATTTTTTGTACTAAATGCAAACCTTAAATTAAGCTCAAGAGAGTTCTAACTTTTGAATTTAAAAAAGCCTTTAAAATGTCTCACAACATGTGTAAGACTATGAGGAAAATTTAGCGGATAACACTTAGTGGATATTTCATGATATTAAGGAATTATTCATTTTAAGTTTGATGATTCCATTGTGGTTATATTTTTAAAAGTCTTAACTTGCAGAGGCATATACTTAAGTATGAAATAATTATGTAATTTTCTTCAAAATAATCTCAGTTATGGGTGGGGCAGGGGACTTGTTGTATGTAGTGATTCAGCAAGTTAGGACATGAATTGTTGATGAATAATTTGAACAGTTGAATAGTTTTTAAGTTTAGTGGTGAGATCATGTGGCTTCATTGGAAAATCCTCTACTTTGCATAGGTTTGAAACTTCTCATAATGAAAAAAAGTATAATCATACAAAATTAATTGATTCATTTATTACTGGCTTTTAAAGGAAATATTTTTGTTGTAAATTTTGAATGGATTAGTATAATTTGAAGCGAAGCTCTAATACATTAAAATATCCTGCTCCTTTGACATCCAGGGCCTTCTCCAGCTATTCAAACCTTGGATTTCCAATATCTTCTTTGAACACTAGGTAGAATTTTTTTAGAGACTCTTGAATCTCCTAGCAGTATTTCCTCAGGAGAGAAGAAAACAAACATATGTGTTCCGTTTTCATCAGGAACTTCACAATACATTTAAAATGTTAGAAGTTTGGGTGACAGAATTGTAGAAATTAAAAGTATCACAACAATCACAAATCAACAGTAGTTATAAAATAATCATTACTACAGTATAATATTGACTCAGAAGGTACACAATATCATCAGCATTGATCACTCTATTGACTTTTGTGTTCACTTTAGTTAAATAATTACAGATTTTTACTGACTTGACCTTACCCTTTTATACACTCAAGAGGCAAATTTCACTAGTGTTTCATGGAGTAAAAGATTTTCATCTGACAACGGCTTGGTATTTGCTATACTTCTTCCTTCTTATGTTGTATCTTACAACTGCTCAGCTCAATATTTCTTCTGACAGATTTTGCCATGAAATACATATTCTCAGTTGTAACAAAAATAAAATTTACACTTTGGAAAATATTTGGCAACACATTGGGAAGGGGTTACGGCACATGTGACTTGTTGAGAATCCATATCTTGATGGAATTCAATATAATCTGTTCATTATAGAGGTCCTGTAGGTGTTTTCTAAGGTACCTAAGAGCACCAAATTGGCTATTTTTCATTTAGTGTGACTGATCAGTCATAGAAGTAGAACTTCGTGAAAAATATTAGGAAGGCATAGTAACATTGAATTGTGTCTGAGAGTGCTATGAGGATAAACCATAATCTCGAAGACATTTTACCCATATATATGTACCTAGATAAAATCCAGGGAAAAGATTTCATTCTAAAATCATAGAAAAGGTGTATTTTTATATGGCTGTGCTTGTCAGAACACTAAATTCTCTTATCAGATCCATCCAGATTGCTCTTCATATCATGCTGTGGCTACCTGGCATTAGTACATCTGTGATTTTGAGTATTACTTTCCCTGAAAATTTCCTACTGCTTTCCCGAAAGAAAGATTTGTGAGTGAAGTAATAAATTATTAATGCTACATGTCATAAAGTAAAATATATTCTTTTTCAGATTTTGATTCACTAATCAAGAATAAATGAATGCATCTGAATTATTCAAAGAAACTAAAAATATACAAAATATACTCAAATTGAATATTTTGAATATTCTATTCAAAATGTAACAAAAGGGATCACTCTTCACATTAACCTATACTTTTACAAGGTACCAGTCAGGTTCTTACATGAAACATTTAACAGTGCATTCTTTATGAATTAAAATGAAAAGAATGTCTTATAAATTGGAAATCTTGCATCAAATGCAGAGTAGAAAGTCAGTTATCTTGACATTAAAAGGTTACTGTGCTAGGTTGAACCTCAAGAGGTCAGATTCCAAAGCATCCCATTCCATACCTTTAGTCACACTTCAATCAATATTGCCATGACAATGTAATAACTCTCTGTATTAAGTGATATTTATTACTTCTTGGTGGTTTACAATGACTACTTAAAAACTGGCCTTCTGAAAATGCTACATATTAACAACAATGCTTTGATTCAGTCTGTCACACTTATGAAAGACCAGAGCTACATTAATTTATAGGAATCTAGGATTAGAGGTAACCTACTTTTATGATGTGTAGTCTTTTTTGTTTTTGCCCCAGGCCCTCAGTCTATGGAATGGATATGTTAAGTGTATTTTAATGGAGCTTATGTTGTTATTAGTTAATTGCTTAATCTGTTTTAGTTACAAAATTATTCCACTGTATTGAAGACAAAAATAACATCAGAATTATAGGCTTTTTGTGTTATAGTAAAATAGAGGGTTACTGTGGAGATTAAATTATTTGAATAATGCAAATCATATTGCTTGACAACAAATAATAGTAGCTAGTGCTGTTATAATTATAATTCACTCATCTACATTTACACAAAACAGTTCTGCCATCCTTTAAAAGGTCTATTATCTGCAGCTTACAGGACAGGCTTATACTATTTCTTCCATGATAAGAATCCCATTTCTGTAAAGATTCTGTCTCTATTTTCATTATTTCTTTCAAATTTGTAAACAACACTTTCTTTCACAGCAAATTCTGCAAACCTACACAAATTTTACAAAGTTATTCAAAATTAGAAAATATCTTGGAGTGCCTAGGCTCACATCTATAATCGAAGAAGTTATTGAAATACCTGTGGGCATAATCTTCTATTTCTCTTTCAGGTAGACAAGTTTCACACCATCATGTGTGCTCTTTCTATGTACTCAACCTTTCTGGAGTTCTTCAGTGCCTACTGTTACCTTTTCTACTAGATAAAAGCGTTTTAGAAAAAAAATATGTGACTGAAAATGTGAAATTGATTGAAAGACTGAACACTGACAAGTAAATTTCCCATTTGCTCTCCCTCTCCTAAAAAAGAATTGTTACCTCCCAAAGTCTGTCTTCCAGATACAATCAGTTTTTCTAATCAAAATAAATTGAACTATCCCAGAGTGAAATTTTCCAAGTTCCAACATGTGGGCATCCACAAACATAATGACCAAATCTCAGTCCAATAAAAGAAAGCTCTCACTAAGCTCATCAGTAAGCAAGTCCCATCAACCTATACATAGCTTCAAAATAGTTTTAGTTCCTGATTCTTACCTTTGGAATAGATTCTGACTTTTGAGGAAAACTGGACTATAAGTCATCAATTAAAATAACAAGGGAATGATGTCAGCAAGATGGCAAAGTAGGAAGGCCTAGTCCTCGTTCCCCAACAGAAACACCAATTTAACAATAACATATGGACCAAAATACCTTTATGAGAGGTCTAAAATTCAGTTAGGAAGTTGCAGTACTCCAGATGAGCACAAAACAAAGAACAGCCACATTGAAATGAGAAAGAAGAGTAGTTTTATTTAACTTGAGCCAGCCCTTTCCTCAAGTTGCACATAGAGACAACCTTGGCCTGCAACTTCTCCAATCAGGGAAAAGATAGAATGGAACATGCCTCAAATATCTTGGTGCTTACATGCATTGCTGGAGAAGTTGGTTTCTGTCTTGCCTCATATGTAGTCCTGGTAAAACTGGCATAGTTCAGATGCCAGGGGGAAGTTAAGAAAAAAAGAAATGGGGCAGACAGCCTGCTGTGGCTGGCACTGCTCTGTGAGATTGCAATCAAGTAAAGAACCTGAAACTTCTCCCCTTAGAGGGAGGAGAGGAGTAGAGAATGCATCCAACATTCTGGTCTTTCACTAAGCTGCCCAAGAGGCTCATTTCTGTCACCCCTCACAAAGGACCCTGGTGGAACCAACTTAGGTTTATGGAGGCAATTAATAAGAAGGAAGAGTGAAGGGTGGCTTGCTGTTCCCAGCACCGCTCTGCAAAATTGGGAAAAGGGGCCGATCTTAAGACTCCTCCACAAGGAAGGAGAGAGGGAAGTAGAGCATGCCTCTAATGTCCTAGCCTACAGTATAGCAGTCAGACACCAGAAGGACAGAGGAGCAGGAGATTATAGAGTCTTGAAAAAGAAAGAAAGAAAGAAAGAAAGAAACCAGTAAATCACTCTAATTCACAATCTACATGCACAAGTTCAAGGAAGATACATTCATAGAAAAGGTTTGAGTGGCTCCCAGAATGCCTAGCCAGGCTGATTGGTGAAGGTCTTTCCTTGTCAAAGCCAGTCTGTAAAGACTGGAAGAGGCAGCAGTTTCTTCAAATGTACAGACATCAAAGCAGAGCTACAAGGAACACAAAGAATCAGGGAAACATGATACAATAAAGGAACAACAACAGCAAAAATGTTTAGTAATGGACCCTAAAGAAATGGAAATCTATGAATCATCTGACAAAGAATTCAAAATAATCATCTTTTTTTATTTTTGGCTGTGCTGGGTCTTCGCTTCTCTGCGAGGGCTTTCTCTAGTTGCGGCAAGCAGGGACCACTCTTCATCGCAGTGCGCGGGTCTCTCACTATCGTGGTCTCTCCTGTTGCGGAGCACAGGCTCCAGACGCGCAGGCTCAGTAGTTGTGGCGCACGGACCTAGTTGCTCCGCGGCATGTGGGATCCTCCCAGACCAGGGCTCGAACCCCTGTCCCCTGCATTGGCAGGCAGATTCTCAACCACTGCGCCACCAGATAAGCCCCCTGGCAGGAGTTCTTTAGACCCAACCAAGTTGTCAATTACTTGCCGCGCAGTCTTAATTTGGATGTTCGGTGGTCGTCTGGGTGGATCTTTTCAAGTCCAAAGAGATAGAGCAATAGGAGAATGAGAAAGACTGAGGGGGAAAAGCCTTGGCCTCAGTGTGCTTCTTAGCGGCCAGAGAAGTGGTCTCTGCCAGATCCTGCAGGCGACGTCAGCTGCCACTTAATGGGCTACTTGAATCTCCATGGCTCAGAATAAGTCCCAGCCACCCTTCAGAGGGGAGCCATAGCCCAATAGGCGGATCGAGATTATGGCCTTTGAGGCCCCGCATTGGGTGCCAGAAAAGATGTTGCAGGAAAGAGAGTGGGGTGCGAGAGGATGGTCACATCCCAAGTCATGTCTGAGTCCCTGGGATGGCCACCAAGTGTGTGTTCTTGGCTTTGTGCAGGCAAGAATTCAAGAGCAAGACATAGTAAAGTGAAGGAAGTTTTATTCAGGGAGATACACACTCCATAGAGTGTGGGCCATCTTGGAAGGCAAGAGGCCCAAAATAATCATCTTAAAGAAGTTCAGTGAGTTATAAGAGAACACAGATACACAACTAAACAAAATTAAAAAAGCAATACATGAATAAAATAAGAATATCAGCAAAGAGAAACTACTAAAAAGAACTGAACAAAAATTCTGGAACTGAAATATATAATAACTGAACTGCAAAACTCACTAGAGGGTTTCAACAACACACTTGATCAAGCAGAAAAAAGAATCAGTGAACTTGAATATAATCCCACTTCTGCGTATATATCCAAAATAATTAAAATCAGGATCTGAAAGACATATCTGCACTCCCATGTTCATTGAAGCATTATTCACAATATCCAAGATATGGAAATAATCTAAATGTCTGTCAACAGATGAATGGATAAGGAAAATGTGACATATACATACAATAGAATATTATTCAGCTTTCTGAAACTCCTGGATCTGAGACAAGGGTAGTTCATTACCCACAGCAATAGCAGTAGCAAGAGTATCATATTTTGCACTGGTTTTCTGAGCCTCAGTTCCCACAGGGTGATACAAAAAAAGCTATCTGAAACCTGCATACACAATGAGATGTATTATAGATGATAAACTTTGAGTTTACGGAGCTCAAATCTTTTATTGGGTTTTAAGTATGCCTGCTCTTTTCTCTGGAGGGAGACACTACCAAGGCTCTTCTCTCTGCAAACATCCTTGATAAGCTAGTTCAGAACAAGAGACAGTTAGTACTTCCCTCACAAGAGATGTAGAAATTCAAGAGGCCCATTGAAAATCTCCCAACAGTGACTATTTTAAATTTAATAAAATTCTAAAATTCTGTTCATAAATTGCACTAGTCACTTTTAAAGAATTCCATAGCCATATGTGGCTAAAGGCTACCATACTGAACAATGAAAATACAGAACATTTCTATTAATAAAGAAAATGCTATTGGATAGAGTGGCTCCATTTCATACAATAGCAATAATAATGAATAATAATAATAGTAGTAGTAGGTAATATTTGTTAAGCATCCACAATGTGCCAAGCACTTTAAATGCATTATCCCATTTAATGCTCACATTAGCCCTAAAAATTAGAAGTTGTTATCCCCACTTTGTAGATGAGGAAACCATGCCTTAGAAACGTAGAACAATTTACCTACCTAAGCTCATACTTGTGGTTATTGTCAGAGACTGAACCATACTTAACTACTCTCTTATGTTACTTTTCTTAGATTCCTATAGCAGATAGTATTTTCCAACAACTGCAACAATATTTACAGTCCCACATGCTCTTCCACATTTTCACAAACAACTCTATCAAGAGATAGAAACTATATTCCCTCCTCTTGAACTTGAGTGGGTCTTTCTTACTGGCCTGATGGAAATGATATTACATATAGTGTAAGTAATGTTACTGTATATGAGGTTCATGAATAGGTTATATTCTTGATAAGAGTTCATATCATTGACAACACAATAGAGCTTCTACCTGTTTTCCTCATGGGACAGTAACTACCAGAAGTCAGCTGTCAGGCTATAAGGAAGCCCAAGCCACATTGAGAATCCTTGTCAAGATACATCAGCTGACAGCCATCACTGAGGTCCCAGGCAGCAGCCAACATCAACTGCCACACATGTGAGTGAGGAAGGCTTCTAAATGACTCCAGCCCCTGTCATCAACTGATTGTAACCTGGGAGGCCCACAAAAGAATTGTCTACCTGATCCAAATCAACCCTCAGAACCATAAGTGATGATAATAATAGAATTGTCTACCTGATCCAAATCAACCCTCTGAACCATAAGTGATGATAATAATAACAATAATTAATAATATATTAATGCTCTTTTGTATCATTAAGCTGTTATTAGCAATAGATAGTTGAAACAATGCACCTTCAAACTGATTATGTAAAGAGCTTTATTTTAGTCAATTAGTTAATATTTATATGCTTTATTTGTGCATTGATGCATTAGTAGAAATAAATGAACATATAAGTGGGTTATTCCTTCTACATTCTGCCCGACCTTTTGTAGAACTAGATTTGAAAAGGAAAATTAAAATAAAATTTTTGCTTATATGAAAAAATAAAACTATTGACAAAGATGAATTTTGTCCAAAGCAAAATTGTTTCTTAAGTAGCTCTTCACATTTTGTTAGATATTGCCATATTTGAATTTCATACCCTAGACTTCTTTCATTTATTTATTCTGGTTGCTACATAAGTTGCCTTACTTGATTTTTTTCCAAAAATATGAAAAAAATTAATTAAAGCAAATATATTTAATCCTTTTCTCTGAAAAAATACAAACTATTATACTAATGATAACATTCAAAAGATCATGAAAAATAGTCAACGAAGACATACGACTTTATTTATCATATCCTTATAATCTAGATTCAATCTTTGCATTGCCATATACTCATCATACATCTAGGAAAGATCATATGAATTTTTGTAGAATTTACAATTTTGTAGATTTATATTTATTTTTGTTGTTGCAGTAATAACACAATATAAGATCTACTGTCTTAACAAAAATTTAAGTGCACAATAACATATTGTTAACTATAGACACTATGTTGTACAGCAGATCTCTAGAACTCATTCATCTTGTATAACTGTAACTTTAAACCCATTGAGCAACAAAATTCCCCATTTCCCCTTACCCCAGTTCTCACAGATTTATTTTAAGTAAGCCTAAGATTTTCCAGAGATTATTTTTATTTAGAGGTAAAAATTGCTTACAATCAAACTTTGAAAATGGATATTCCCTTCTTTCCAGCTTGATCAATTCTTGAGGAACTGGCAATACTCTCATAATAAAACAGGTTAGAAACTTTATATGCTATTGCTTTAAATCATCTCAAGGAGTTACAATGTCCGTTCTCGGCAGCATCATTTGTCCTAAAGCATAGAGGAAGGACAAGGAATCAGGAGCTAACAGGCTGGAGGACACTGGAGTTACATTTAGAGATTCTTGCTTGTTTTTTTGGTGTAGTTTATTCACTATGGCTTAAGGCGCAAGCAAGCATTCACCACTCACTACTCTCATTATTTTCAAGGCTGTTTAGTAGACAATAACAAATACTAAGCAAATAAATCTTTTGAACCATTTAAACCTAGTTCTGAAGTTTTAGGTAACAAAAGCTTACAGAGTTGACCCTAGGTGTTTATTTCTATATCTACATATATTTTTCCATCCGTCTTTATTTACATATAAAACTGGGAGAACACCCGCCATACCTGAGGTATTCTCTGAACAGGGAAAAGAAAAGCAAAAGTATTTGGCATGAGAAGGCAGTCCCATCTAAGAATTTGAATTGGGTATATTTAAAATAACTGTAATCTCAAATCTGCTGCAGTTTTGCATGGTTTAAGGTTAATACCTCAAGAGACAAAATTTTGTTTTGCAGAATGTCCTAATACACTTAGTTTCTTAACTGTAGGCCTCAGAGTTTACTCTGCATTGTGAACAGCAGCTATAAAATGTTCTACTCCTGTAGAAGACAGCAAAGCACGTGGAAATATTTCTGTACACCTATATTTATCCTGGGAATGAATCAGAATAGTTATATGAAGTCACTTAGAGAGACGGGTCCCTTAGAAAGCGTCCCATCTCTTAGACTCCTAGTAGCAGCCCTTCTAAATAAGAAAGCTACAGAAACTGCACGATGAGACTTCTCAAAATTGTCTCATTTGGGGAACTTTATTCCCAGTCACATAGCAAGAGGAGGCCTGTATACTCCTGATCTTTACTCCTCCTGGAATAGACATACAGCAGTTCACACCAAACCACACACATACACTTGCCGGAAAATGACTCAACCTGCCCTCTTGTTTAGTTAGCCATCTACAGACATTTATAACTATTTGTGGAAAAGCCTCCAGGCTTGCAAGGAATAATGTGCAGTCCCATCACTACCTGAGTGAAGCAAATACCCTTAAAGCTTCCACCTGCCCTAGTCGGCCCATTCTATTCATTCCCAAGTGTATAAGGGAAGAGATTTCATCTACTGTTCATCTGTTTCAGGGAAGAATGTGAAAAATAAATTTATATACATTTGGAAGGACTCACACCCATTAACAACACCGATTCACTTAGACCAGAAGTAGCAAACTCATCAGAAAACAATCGGGAAATGTAACTATGTGAAGCCCTTTGGGTGGAAAATATTAAGTGATTATGGGGACTCCAGTGAACATGAAAGTAAATCCACTGTACCAAACTATAGGCCCCCAGTTTATGGCTTATTGATCTGGAATAGAATACAAAATTAAAATCACTGGATATATCAGTATATTAGCTCAAAAGAGAAAATTCAAATTGTCAATTCAGGTCAAATGGATCAACATGTTAAGAGGCTTCAACCTGTTAAGAGGCTTCATAGAAAAAAAAAAAAGGAGAGAACTTTGAAAAAAATCTTTTGAAATATACTTTAAAAAAGAGTGCAGACTTCCACATAAAAAGAATAATTTCTCAGTGTTCTAGGATGTTTAAATTGCCAAAAATTATATGAAGAGATGCATTCAGTTGCAGAATAGATACTGGCAAAAGCATATCTAGCTCTAGATCTATCTATCTATCTGGTATTTTTTAAACAGAAAATGTGCATTGTCTTCAAATGTTTATGGCACATTTCAAATAGTGATCATCTATATAAGTCACAAAGAAAATTACTTTTTTCCAAACATTTGCTAAGTGCTTTTCACATATTTAATCCTCAAAAGGACCCTGTAAGCTTAATACTATCATTCTCTGTATTTTAGAGATAAGGAAGAAATACTTTCCCAAGAACACAGAGTTAATAAATAGTGGAGCTGGTTATGAACTCTGCCAATCAGCTAAATTTGTGAAAAATTGTCAAAGACCTACTCCCCAAACCGGAATTGTGGGACTAGATTAAAGTGAATATAAATTCTACCAAACTTTCAGGTAATAAATAATTCATGTTATTTAAACCAGCTCATAGCATAGAGACAGAAGGAAACCACCAGAATTCATTTATGAATCTAGAGTAATGCTGATAATAAAACATGATAAATTTAGAAAAAAATTAACAATAACCTTGTCTCACTTATGAATAAAAGTTCCTTCTTTATTTGATATATATTTGACTGTCTATGATGTGCAAGGCTCTATGCTAGGAACCAAATGAAAATTAACTAATGTAATATTAACCAGATAATGATATAGAAATTTCCACATCTAGCTTGTTCACTACTGTAATACCAAATGTGGTGCCTGACACATGTTAGAAATTCAAATATTTATTGAATTAATAGCTTAATGAAAGTGTAGGAATAGTTAAGCAATTTATGGAAAAAAATTAGGACTTTCACTAAAATATAGCAAAACTTATTTTAAATCTCAAAGGTTCAAGAGTTTTGAACTTAAGTAGAAAAATTGATAAATGCAACAGAGTCCAGAAGCAAAATAAAACATAAATAAGAATTTATATAGAAAAGGTAATATTTCAGGTAATTGGAGAGAAAGGATGAATTACTCAATAAATTATGTTAGAATAATTAACCATTTGGAAAAAGAATACAGTGAAATATTTAGCTTATATCACCATTTCCAGAAATAGATTCCAGATGGTGGAAAGACCTAAATGTAAACCAAAAGAATAATTTTAAAAATTGTTTAAGTTTTAAAAGAAAATATTAGAGGATATGTACATAAACATGATTCAAAGATTAAAAATTTTAAAAAGAAATTCAGGCAAGTTTGAATGCAGAATTATTTTTTAATCTATGTGAAAGAAGACACTATAAACAAATTTAGAGAATAAGTAGCAAATTGGGAAATTTACAAATATATGTGACAAACAAGAGACGTGTCTATAATATATGAGAATCTATAAACCAGTAAAACATGAATACGTCATTTAAAATAAGTAAACACAAGAACTAACAAAAGAATTGTAAATTGCTCACAAACATAAGAAAAGAAACATCAAATTTACTAATCAAACAGATGCAAATCAAAACAAGTTCTCTTCACTTTTTCAAAGATTTAAAATATAAAAAAAAATTTAGTGCTAACAAAAGCATATTTATACAATGTTGGTACAAGCATAAATTTTTGGAGCATATTCAGAACCATAGAAATATTAATTAAAATGTAAATTCCACAAAACCATTGAATTATAAAATCCATTTGTCCATTTTTTTTCTGAGCAAGCATTTGTACAAATGCAAATAATATTCAGAGACAATATTTTAATAAAATATTGGAAGCAATAAAAATGCCTATCTATTTCGACGTCTGAATTATGTAATTCTACATAATGGACCACTCTGCAAATATAAAGCAGAATATCATTATAAGATATCCAGTTTAAATTTGTAAGTACAAATTCAAGTTACAGAAAATAATAGTATAGAATGATAAGTTTTTATAAACATAAATTATTTAGAATATTTACATTGTTTTCACTGTTGTTTTTTAACTTATGAAGTATTTCCAAAATATAGTAGAAAAAACAGAGAATGAGATAATACTCCAATTACCTACCACCTATATTTAATATGTTTACTTCTAAAATACTTTTTAGTAAACAAAATGTTATAGTTACAGTTGAAATTCACTTATGCCTTGCCATTGACCACCCCCACTCACCACCTTTCCCTTCTCTTATTTTAAGAAGTATTATCCAAAAGTTGTCGTTATTCCTATTCATGTTTTTTTTACGTGTCCATAAAATGTAATGTACTGTGCTTTTAAATTTTACATAAATGATATTATATTAGTTATCTTAGCTGTATGTCAAATTACCCTACAACTTAGTGACTTAAAAGAACAAACATTTATTATCTCACAGTTTCTGTGGATAAGGAATCTAGGCGTGGCTTGACTGGGTGCCTCTGTCTCAAGGTCTCGCATAAGCCTGCAATCAAGATATTGGTCATAGGGGATTTCCTGGTGGCGCAGTGGTTCAGAGTCCACCTGCCGATGCAGGGGACATGGGTTCGTGCCCCAGTCTGGGAAGATCCCACATGCCGCAGAGCGGCTGGGCCCGTGAGCCATGGCCGCTGAGCCTGCGTGTCCGGAGCCTGTGCTCTGCAATGGGAGAGGCCACAGCAGTGAGAGGCCCGCGTACCGCAAAAAAAAAAAAAAAAAAAAAGATATTGGTCATAGCTGCAGTGTCACCTAACAGCTCAACAGAGGGAAAATCTGCCTTCAAGTTCATTCACATGGTTGTTAGTAGAATCCTGTTCCTTTTGAGTTGTTGAACTGAGGGTCGCAGTTCCTCACTGGTCATTGACCAGAAGCCTCCTGTATTAGTCAAGGTTTTTCAGAGAAACAGAAACTATAGGATAGATAGATAGAGATAGATAGAAATATGAGGACATTTATTATAGAAATTGGCTCACATGATTATGGACCACAAAGTCCCATGATCTGCTCTCTGCAAGCTGGAGAACAGGAGAGTGAGTGCTGTAATTCAGTCCACGTATGAAGGCGTGGGAACCAGGGAAGCCAATATTGTAAGTCCCAGGCTGAGTTCAAATGCTTGAGAACCAAGAGTGCATATGTCTGAGGGCAGGAGAAGATGAATGTCTTAGCTCAAGCAAGGAAAACAAATTGTCCCTTCTTCCACTTTTTTGTTTTATTCAAGCCCTCAGTGGATTAGGTGATACCCACTCACATTGGTGAGGGCACTCTTCTTTACTCAGTTTGCTGATTCAAATGCTAATCTCTTCCAGAAACACAATCACAGATACACCCAGAAATAATATTTTACCAGCTATCTGGGCTTCTCTTAGTCCCCTCATGTTAGCACATAAAATTAACCATCATACCCTCCCTATGTTTCTTGACCCATGGACTTCCAAATAGGGCAGCTCACAACATGGAAGCTGACTTCCATTGGAGCTCCCAAGTAAGAGAGCAAGAGAGTGCAGCCAAGACCAAAGCCAGAGTCTTTCCTATTCATTAGAAGCAAGTTATTAATTTCAGCCCACACTCATGTGGAAAGGATTACACAAGGACATAAATATCAGGAGGTGGGAATCATTAGAGGTGATCCCAGTGGCTGCCTACCACCTTTGCTATCATACAAAGCATTCTTTTCTGCAACATTTTTTGGTTATCATGTTTTGTAGATTTATCCATGTCAATCCATCATTTAATCATTTTCAGTATTATATAGTACAATTTATGTAATGATTTTCATCATGTTAAGAGGCTAACATAGTTTTAACATTTTACACTCTTATCAGAATTGTATGAGAATATATATTTCCTTCAACTTTGACTTTCTACATTTCTGTATTATTTTCACTTAGTAGAATGAGCAGGTATGACTTCCATACTTTAAAAATATTTTAAAAATAGCATAAATTAAAATATGCATAATCCAAATCTGTGAGAGTCGTTGTGGTCAACTCTATCATGTGATGTGATGTAGATGGAAACCCAAAGTCAATGACCACAAAGTCCTGGAAAACAATTTAAATCATCATTGAATAATTTCAGAGAAATGCATGTGCATGACACACATCTAAATGTACTAAAATTATTCATCTCTCATCTCAGTGTCTAACTCTTCACAATTCTATTTTACAAACTCCTCTATATCCACTACTACCTCAACTTTACCAAGAATTACTATAAATTTAAAAATTTTAATCTACTCCTCTTCCTGTCAATTGTACCTCAATATATTATTTTACAGGCCATTATAGTACTTCTGGACTTCACTCATGTGTTTTCTTCACCCATTATCCTATTTGCACAAAGTGTCCCAAATATTAACATTATAGGCAAACACAGGGATTTTCCTGGGTGAGGGATGGGTTTGGTATGAATAAGGGAGATTGAAAGGGAAAATCTGTAAATGCATTAATAAGTCTTTAATTGTCACACAAAAACAAAGTCTACCTTGAGAAAAAATATATATATAAAGAATCAACCTAGTTTAGTACATTAAACTGGTAGTTTCTGGTAGTGTCAAAATTTAAATCAGTTGCTATGATAAAAATAATTCTACCCAATGTATGTTAATGGCACAATATCAGGAAAACTGTAAATTTCAAATTCCTTTTGAATTCTCTGATCCATCTGTACTTGTGTTTCTTGTTTTTTTCAAATTAACATTATGTTAGTATGTTTATCTTAGTAGATATACTAAACTTGTTACATTTTAGTCAAAGACAATTTATCTACTCAATTAAAACAAATGTATGCATATGAATCATTCCTGCCCTAAGCGAGATTATATATTATGTTGACTAACCATTCTAGTTGGCGTTACAGTTATTTAGAAGTATTAAGGGGAGAAGTAAACAGTCATTCCTAACTCATCTAAATAGGATCTTCAAAACCAGCATGCATGCCAGTTAGGTCTCAAGGAATCTGGCATACTAGCAGGATATGAGTCTTAAAATTGTGAGTGTTTTTAGGCTACCTACCCTCTCTCCCTCCATTCCTTCTGCTAGAAGTAGGGCCTGCTTCTATTTGATGCATAACTCGCAATGCTGTTATATGAGAATCAAGGGCCACGTTTTAACTGGATTACTTAAATTTAAATTGCCCTAATTAGAAGTAGATGCCCAATTGTTAGCGATTCAACTCTTTTATATTGCTTAATGAGATAAAGTTTAGTAATAGTAACTAAAATATTCTTTAGGCCATATAAACAATGACTAGTATATGGTGTTTGTTTTGCTTTGTTATGATACTTGCAGGTCATTAAAAAAAAAAAACAACTTGATTTTGTTCTCCTTTACACATTCCCCAAAGTGAAATAATCACAAGCAGAATTTTAAGGTATTTCTTATTTTAACTTTAATTTTCATCACAATATTCCCATTAATTATTTTGGTGTCTGCACATTCATCTCAATTATTTTTTTCAAATTTTCCTAATATTCAATAGTTTTTTAAGAAATAATTTCTCTCTTCACATCTAGACACTTTATTCATAGACATCAGAGTCTTGATCTGAAGGAGCTGACAAAAGGGAAGGAGCACAATTAATGAAAACAAATATAGAATAGAAATATATGGAAAGAAAATCAGTTAAAAATTATAATATATTTGTAAAAATAATTCGTGCATTCTTTAAAGATAGATCAGATTTTTCTTGGCAATGTAAATAATGACTGGTACAAATAATTCTTGAAATAAAGTTTATATATATATTTGGATATGAAAATTATATTTGCACTACAATAAAATATTTTTTAAATACCCATAAATATAATAATAATTTACAATTTGTGAGAAGGGTGTAAAGTTCATTTGCATTTAATTTGTTTGGAAATTATTTTTCTTCTAGGGAATATTTAATATGGCAGATAGATATCTACAGCACTTCCGTAAAATCTTATTTAACTTCTAAGGTCCCTTAAGTATTGTTCTAAACAGATTGTAGCACAAAACATTATATTATGTTTAACAAAGTTTCTATGGAAAAAAATGTTCAGAGTTTCAAATTAGACTTTCAGGAATAATCCTTCCCTTACTGAGGTAGGGTCATTGTGCATAGTAGATAACATTTATTGAGTACTCACTTTGTGTTGCAAGAGGACACAATGCTAATTGCTTTACATACATAAAGGAGGATGACTTTTTCAATATTTCCCTAGATGGTTTTTCTTCCGTATAATTCTTTTTTTTTTAACCTTCCACCATTAACACTAAAACTAGAAATTGAGATTTATTTTCTTCAAAGAAGAAGAAAAATAAATTTTTATTGAGATAATTATAGATTCACATGCAGTTATAATATACAACAGAGAAATCCACTGTGTTATCTTTGACCTGGTTTTCCCAGTAGTAACATTTGCAAAATTATACAACAATATCACAACCAGGATATTGACATTAATAAAACCCAGTGATCTTATTCAGATTTCACCAGGTTTACTTGTACTCATTTGTGAGGTGTGCATGTGTTTGTGTGTATATTTGTATTTAGTTCTACAACATTTTATCACACCTGGAAGTTTCTGAATCCACCACCACAGTTAAGATACTGAACATTTCAGTCAAAAAGAATCCCTGATATTGCCCTTGTATAACTGCACCCACCTCTTCTCCCCTCCCTCCTGTCCCTAGCCCCTAGAAACCTCCATTGGTCCTGCATTTCTAAAATTTGTTATTAAAAAATGTATATAAATGAAGCAATATGGTATGTAACCTTTTGGGATTGATTTTTTCACTCCACATAACTCCATGGCAATTCAACAAGGTTGAATTAGTATGTTTACTTTTTTAAATTGCTGAGTAGTTATTTGTATGTATCGTTTAATTGCTGAGGTAGTATTCCATGTTATGCATGCACCACATCTTGTTTAACCATTCACCAGTTGAATGAGTTCTGAAAAATTTGGCTCTTACAAATAAAGCTGTTATGAACATTTATATACAGGCTTTTGTGTGATCATGAGTTGTCATTTCTTTAGATAAATGCCCAAGAGTGAATTTCTGGATCATATGGTAAGTGCATGTTTAGTTATATTAGAAACTGCCAATTTTTCCTAGATGGGTTTATCATTTCATATTAACAATGTATGTATGCTCCAGTTTCTCTGGATATGGATGTGTCAGAACTTGGTGTTGTCACTATTTTTTATTTTAGCTATTCTAATAAACGTGTAGTGATATTTTATTGTAGTCTTTGATTTGCATTTCCCTGATGGTTAATGTTGTGGAACATATTTTAATGTGCTTATTTTACATCTACATATGCTTTTTAGTGAAATGTCTGTTCATGTATTTCACTTATTTTTAATACAGTTCTTATAAATGTTTAGTATTAAGAATTCTTTATGTACTCTAGGCACAAGTAGGATATATAGATTTTGTAGGATATATAGATTGCAAATGTTTTCCCCTAACTTGTGACTTGTCTTTTTATCCTCTTCACATCGTCTTTCACAAAGGAAAAATATTTTTAATAAAATAAGTTTAAATATAGGTTTAAAAAAATTTTTGAAGTCCAATTAATCAACTTATCTTTTTATGGATCATGCTTTTGGGATCAAGTCTAAAACCTTTTTGCCTAGCTCTGAATCATGAAGATTTTCTCCCATAATCTTTTAAAAATTTTATACTTTTCCTTTCTCCACCTAAGTCTGTAATCCATTTTGAATTTTTTAATTACTCCATGACCATTTGTAGAAAAGGTTATTTTTCCTCATTGAATCATTTTTGCATTCTTTCATTCTTGTCAAATGTCATTTTTTTTTTACATCTGTTTTGGAGTATAATTGCTTTACAATGGTGTGTTAGTTTCTGCATTATAAAAAAGTGAATCAGTTATGCATATACATATGTTCCCATATCTCTTCCCTCTTGCATCTCCCTCCCTCCCACAATCCCTATCCCACCGCTCGAGGTGGTCACAAAGCACTGAACTGATCTCCCTGTGCTATGCGTCTGCTTCCCACTAGCTATCTACCTTACGTTTGGTAGTGTATATATGTCCATGCCTCTCTCTGGCTTTGTCACAGCTTACCCTTCCACCTCACCATATCCTCAAGTCCATTCTCTAGTAGGTCTGTGTCTTTATTCCTGTCTTACCCCTAGGTTCTTCATGACATTTTTTTTCTTAAATTCCATATATATGTGTTACCATACGGTATTTGTCTTTCTCTTTCTGACTTCACTCTGTATGACAGACTCTAGGTCTATTCACCTCATTACAAATAGCTCAATTTCGTTTCTTTTTATGGTTGAGTAATATTCCATTGTATACATGTGACACATCTTCTTTATCCATTCATCTGATGATGGACACTTAGGTTGTTTCCATCTCCGGGCTATTGTAAATAGAGCTGCAATGAACATTTTGGTACATGACTCTTTTTGAATTATGGTTTTCTCAGGTATGCTCAGTAGTAGGATTGTAGTAGGAATCCTAGTAGCAATCCTAGTAGCAGGATTGCTGGGTCATATGGTAGTTCTATTTGTAGTTTTTTAAGGAACCTCCATACTGTTCTCCATAGTGGCTGTAACAATTCACATTCCTACCAGCAGTGCAAGAGTGTTCCCTTTTCTCCACACCCTCTCCAGCATTTATTGTTTCTGGATTTTTTGATGATGGCCATTCTGACGGGTGTGAGATGATATCTCATTGTAGTTTTAATTTGCATTCTCTAATGTGTTGTAGTTTATCTTATGACAGGGCCGAAAGTAAGCTCATCACATGACATGAATTGTGTCGAAGCACAGCAGTAGAGGGCTGCCGCTCGCTCAGGCAAAACAGCACCATCTGTCCTGTTGTGGTAGCTTTTATTAAAGCATTATCTATGTTTACATTTTAAGACTTGTTTTTTAATATTTTAGAAATGCCAAAGCAGTAACATATGCTTCTACTGATTATACAAGCAATAATGGGCTTTCTTGAAAACATGTCGTGCTTCACCTTGAGCACAAAAGCAGCATAAAGTTCCCACCATTATTTTGATTATACTGAAGTAGCACAAGGACATTTCCTTGCGTTCTCACCATTCTGATTATACTGAGGACATCTCATGGATCAGTGCCCAAAGCACTCAATGCTTATTCACAGGCCCCCGGTTTGCTGGGGGGGGGCGCTCAAAACATTTAGGACTGTTTACAGTTCTGGCTTATTCACATACCCCCGGTTTGTTGGGGGGGCTCAAAGCAATCAGGAATGTTTGCAGTTCTGGCTTATTCGCCAGCCCCCAGTTTGCTGGGGGGGGGGGCTCATGGGTCACGTCTCCTTTCCATGTCCTCAGTTATTCTACTACATTTCCCCCTTTTTGTTTTGTAGCTTGTGTAACATCAAGGAGAACACAGCAGCTTGTTGCAATGTTGTATGGTGGGTAGCTTTTACTTGTCGTTGGACTACAATTAAACATATGATTATTATTATAATGAGCATTAGCAATCCTGCAGTAGAACCAAATAAAGCATGTAATTCAGACATGGGATTTAGATTATTAAGTCCTTGAATAATTCTAGTTCATACTTCTTGTGAATTAAGTTGTTGCAATCTCTTCTGAAAAGTTTGTTGAATTTTCTCTTGTAAATTTACAATTTCTTTTGTCAAATTTTTGTGATGTAATAAATGCTTTTTAGTTTTTGTCCAGGGGAATGTAGACTGATTATATGGAATTGAAGTGACACAAAAGGCACTTTGATTCCAGTCACAACGTAGCTTCATTTGTCTTTGTAAATTCACAAGTTGGTCCCCCAACATAACCACAGCTTATTGTAAATCTGTTATTTCCGAATGTATTTCCGAATCAATTTGTTGTTGAGAGGACCAAAGCATTTCAGAATTTTTATGCCAATCAGTTATATAATCAACGGTCTGAATAGATTGTTCTAAAGCAACTCCAGCTACTGCAGCAGTAGCTGTTATGGCTATAATACCCATGACAGCTGTAATCAACATTCCTACAAATCTTTTACCTTTTTTTAATGCATCAACTAAATATTGCAAAACAGTCTTAGGAAGAGATTTTTGCCATTTCCTTCAAAGATTGACAGGAAGCCAAAGACCTGTCCGAGCTTGTAAGATATACAAACTTTTAGTAGATATGTTAAAAGATATACTAAAGTTAATGCAGGTATACAGAGAGCAATTTTTACACATTATAATACCTTGAGTCTCATTCCATACAGCTGGTCCCTTTAACAATATATAAGGTAATTTCACATAACTACGAGTATACCGAGTAACATTTTTATGAAAAGTCAAACTATGATTTCCAGATTTGTTAACCATATGTCCTACCCAAGCATTAATCTTTTTCAAAGCTGTCATAAGCTTTCACAAATCCTTTTGGATAGGATATCCATTTAAATGAGGACCAGGAGGAGAAAACCCTCCTGCATGTCATACTATGGTATCGTTAATAGTATTGTTATAAATAGTGTTATCCTCTCTATACCAGTGTAAATTTTTTAGACCCCTTTATCCTCGGGTGGAGCCAAAAGGGCTCCAATCAATGACACTTCCCCAAGAAGTATTAACAAGAATCCGAGCCATTTCTCCTCGGCATTGAGTCCAATGGACCCAATCCAATAATCGATCCACAAGAGGCACCTGGCATGGAGGCAAGTAAGGTGCGGAAACATTCTCATTAAAAGTGGAATTAGAACTTTTAAAGCTATAAGCACTCAAAAGATATAACCCATGATATCTGTTTTCATTTTTGACAACACTTAACCATGCCTGATAATTCATTTTAAGGCAATGATCTCCCTTTCCCATACAAATAGGAGGTCCATTAACACCCACTGTGTAATTTTTTATTATCCTTCCTTCTTTTTTCAGCTTCAAAGGGCCTCTATCATTAAAAGGACCAGGCAACCATCCAGACTCATTTACATATACAAGAATTGGGGCATCCCACCAGGTAACCCCCATATTAAGAGGAGGGTTAGGAATATAAGTCCAATAAGTATGGTTAGTACAATTTATCTCATTGGCTGATATGCTTATTACCTGTGTAGACAACACTGCCATCATGGCCACAAAAAGATTGGTGCTAGTGAGGGGTTTACCCTGTGAAATGGCAAGATTTTTAGCAGTGCCTGTAAACTTTTTCATTTGCCCCCAGGTCAATGGAGGTGTCTTCTTTTTTCCACCAAGTCAAGAACAGTCTTGGCAAGTGCCTCCCAATCTTGAGGAATTAATATGTTTTCGGAAGCATACCTAGACAAAAGACCTTGAATATAATTAGAATGCATCCCATATGCATTAATGGCTTCTTTTAGCATTTTTAAAATTTTACATAATGATGGTTATACTCAACATTTACATATCCATTCAGAAATTGATCATTAGCAGACATAGCTTGTCTAACAATAGGGAAAGCAAAAAATGATTCAGAATATTGCTTTTCCTCCTTATTTATCTCTTCTTCCAACAATAGTCTATTAGATTCAGGTTTTAGAGGAAAGCGAAACTGACAAGAGGCTCCAACAGGATAAGCTGCTAATTCTAAAGGAGGAGCAGAAGGAATAGTAGGACATGGCTCCTGATATAAAAGAGTGGTAGCATTGTTTTTATTTTCTTCCAATTTAACCATCAAATTTTTTAACTTTGAAAGTATATCAGAAATCTCATTCTGTTGAGAAAGTGGCATCTCATTTTGTTTGCTAGCCTGCTCCCGATCTTTATCATCATCAGAAAAAGCCCCTTCATCACTGGAACCTGAAAAATCCTCTCCTGTCTCAGACACAAGGGGAGGAGGAGGCGGAGGAAGGTCCTCTATAGGAGACTCACGAAACAGAGTACGAAAAGCAGCAGAATGATCGGGAGCAGAATTCGGACGCAGAGGGTGCGCCCCATTTTCACTTTCAGTCTCAGATTGTAATGGTTCCAGGGCAAGGGAAATTAATTTACAAAGAGATCAAACACGGACAGATATAGGGTCTCCATGCTGATGAGCTCTTCTTAAGGCTCACATAACCTGTTTCCAAACTTTTAAATTCAACTGGTTATGACCAGTAGGTTGAAACCAGTAACAATGTTTACATTCCAGCGCAAACAATTCATCAAAAGATTCTGGCTTTACTTTCACTCCTGAACTCTGTAATAACTGTTTCAGGAGTCTAATGTATTGAAATTCTATTGAATGGGAATTCCCCATTACAGTTACTCTACTGCTCGCAAAGGTTTCGCTTACTCTTGAGCGGACCAATTTCCCCTTCGGTCCCGCAATCACGTGATTACTTACCTTCAGGTCCCTGTTCGGGTGCCAAATGTTGTAGTTTATCTTATGACAGGGCCAAAAGTAAGCTCATCACATGACATGAATTGTGTCGAAGCACAGCAGTAGAGGGCTGCCACTCAGGCAAAACAGCACCGTCTGTCCTGTTGTGGTAGCTTTTATTAAAGCATTATCTATGTTTACATTTTAAGACTTGTTTTCTTAACATTTTAGAAATGCCAAAGCAGTAACATATTCTTCTATTGATTATACAAGCAATAATGGGCTTTCTTGAAAACATGTCGTGCTTCGTCCTTGAGCGCAAAAACAGCATAAAGTTCCCACCATTATTTTGATTATAATGAAGTAGCACAAGGACATTTCCTTGCGTTCTCACCATTCTGATTATACTGAGGACATCTCATGGATCAGTGTCCAAAGCACTCAATGCTTATTCGCAGGCCCCAGGTTTGCCGGGGGGGGGGCCCTCAAAGCATTTAGGACTGTTTGCAGTTCTGGCTTATTTGCATGCCCCTGGTTTGTTGCGGGGGCTCAAAGCAGTCAGGACTGTTTGCAGTTCTGGCTTATTCACCAGCCTCCAGTTTGCTGGGGGGGAGGGCTCATGGGTCACACCTCCTTTCCATGTCCTCAGTTATTCCACTACACTAATGATTAATGATGTTGAGCATTCTTTCATGTGTTTGTTGGCAGTCTGTATATCTTCTTTGGAGAAACGTCTATTTAGGTCTTCTGTCCATTTCTGGATTGGGTGGTTTGTTTTTTTGTTATTGAGCTGAATGAGCTGCTTGTAAATTTTGGAGATTAATCCTTTGTCAGTTGCTTCATTTGCAAA
This sequence comes from Aethalodelphis obliquidens, assembly GCF_003676395.1. Lineage (NCBI taxonomy): Eukaryota > Metazoa > Chordata > Mammalia > Artiodactyla > Delphinidae > Aethalodelphis > Aethalodelphis obliquidens. The sequence continues at coordinate 5,885,766 of NW_020837998.1, forward strand.
TATTTTCTCCCATTCTGAGGGTTATCTTTTGGTCTTGTTTATGGATTCCTTTGCTGTGCAAAAGCTGTGAAGTTTCATTCGGCCTCACTTGTTTATTTTTGTTTTTATTTCCTTTTCTCTAGGAGGTGGGTCCAAAAGGATCTTGCTGTGATGTATGTCATAGAGTGTTCTGCCTATGTTTTCCTCTAAGAGTTTGATAGTTTCTGGCCTTACATTTAGGTTGTTAATCCATTTTGAGCTTATTTTTGTGTATGGTGTTAGGGAGTGATCTAATCTCATACTTTTACATGTACCTGTCCAGTTTCCCCAGCACCATTTACTGAAGAGGCTGTCCTTTCTCCACTGTGCATTCCTGCCTCCTTTATCAAAGATAAGGTGACCATATGTGCGTGGGTTTATCTCTGGGCTTTCTATCCTGTTCCGTTGCTCTATCTTTCTGTTTCTGTGCCAGTACCATACTGTCTTGATTACTGTAGCTTTGTAGTATAGTCTGAAGTCAGGGAGCCTGATTCCTCCAGCTCCGCTTTTCGTTTTCAAGATTGCTTTGGCTATTCAGGATCTTTTGTGTTTTTTCATACAAATTGTGATTTTTTTACTTCTAGTTCTGTGAAAAATGCCAGTGGTAATTTGATAGGGATTGCATTGAATCTGTAGATTGCTTTAGGTAGTAGAGTCATTTTCAAAATGTTGATTCTTCCAATCCAAGAACATGGTATATCTCTCCATTTATTTGAATCATCTTTAATTTCTTTCATCAGTGTCTTATAATTTTCTGCATACAGGTCTTTTGTCTCCTTAGGTAGGTTTATTCCTAGATATTTTATTCTTTGTGTTGCAATGGTAAATGTGAGGGTTTTCATGATTTCACTTTCAATTTTCTCATCATTAATGTATAGGAATGCAAGAGATTTCTGTGCATTAACTTTGTATCTTACTACTTTACCAAATTCATTCATTAGCTCTGCTAGTTTTCTGGTAGCACCTTTAGGATCCTCTGTGTATAGTATCATGCCATGTGCAAACAGTGACAGCTTTACTTCTTCTTTTCCAACATGGATTCCTTGTGTTTCCTTTTCTTCTCTGATTGCTGTGGCTAAAACTTCCAAAACTATGTTGAATAACAGTGGTGAGAGTGGGCAACCTAGTCATGTTCCTGATCTTACTGGAAATGCTTTCAGTTTTCCACCATAGAGGACGATGTTGGCTGCGGGTTTGTCATATATGGCCTCTATTATGTTGAGGAAAGTTCCGTCTATGCCTACTTTCTGCAGGGTTTTTATGATAAATGGGTGTTGAATTTTGTCAAAATCTTTCTCTTCATCTACTGAGATGATCATATGGTTTTTGTCTTTCAATTTGTTAATATGCTTTATCACGTTGATTGATTTGCATATATTGAAGAATCCTTGCATTCCTGGAATAAACCCCAGTTGATCATGGTGTATGATCCATTTAATATACTCTTGGATTCTGTTTGTGAGTATTTTGTTGAGGAATTTTGCATCTATGTTCATCAGTGATATTGGCCTGTAGTTTTCTTTCTTTGTGACATCCTTGTATGGTTTTGGTATCAAGGAGATGGTGGCATCGTAGAAGGAATTCGGGAGTGTTCCTCCCTCTGCTGTAGTTTGGAAGAGTTTGAGACCGATAGGTGTTAGCTCTTCACTAAATGTTTGATAGAATTCGCCTGTGAAGCCATCTGGTCCTGGGCTTTTCTTTGTTGGAAGATTTTTAATCACAGTTTCAATTTCAGTGCTTGTGATTGCTCTGTTCATATTTTGTATTTCTTCCTGATTCAGTCTTGGCAGGTTGTGTATTTCTAAGAATTTGTCCATTTCTTCCAGGTTGTCCATTTTATTGGCATAAAGTTGCTTGTAGTAATCTCTCATGATCCTTTGTATTTCTGCAATATCAGTAGTTACTTCTCCTTTTTCATTTCTAATTATGTTGATTTGAGTCTTCTCCCTTTTTTTCTTGATGAACCTGGCTAATAGCTTAATAATTTTGTTTATCTTCTCAAAGAACCAGCTTTTAGTTTTTTTGATCTTTGCTATCATTTCCTTCATTTCTTTTTCATTTTTTCTGATCTGATTTTTATGATTTCTTTCCTTCTGCTAACTTTTTTTTTTCTTTCTCTAATTGCTTTAGGTGCAAAGTTAGGTTGTTTATTCGAAATGTTTCCTGTTTCTTAAGGTAGGATTGTATTGCTATAAATTTCCCTCTTAGAACTGCTTTTGCTGTATCCCATAGGTTTTGGGTCATCGTGTCTCCATTGTCATTTGTTTCTAGGTATTTTTTTATTTCCTCTTTGATTTCTTCAGTGATCACTTTGTTATTAAGTAGTGTATTGTTGAGTCTCCATGTGTTTGTATATTTTACAGATCTTTTCCTGTAATCGATATTTAGTCTCATAGTGTTGTGGTTCGAAAAGGTCCTTGATACAATTTCAATTTTCTTAAATTTACAAAGGCTTGATTTGTGGCCCAAGACATGATCTATCCTGGAGAATGTTCCATGAGCACTTGAGAAAAATGTGTATTCTGTTGTTTCTGGATGGAATATCCTATAAATATCAAATAAGTCCATCTTGTTTAATGTGTCATTTAAAGCTTTTGTTTCCTTACTTATTTTCATTTTGGATGATCTGTCCATTGGTGAAAGTGGGGTGTTAAAATCCCCTACTATGAATGTGTTACTGTCGATTTTCCCTTTTATGGCTGTTAGTATTTGCCTTATGTATTGAGGTGCTCCTATGTTGGGTGCATAAATATTTACAATTGTTATATCTTCTTCTTGGATCGATCCCTTGATCATTATGTAGTGTCCTTCTTTGTCTCTTTTAATAGTCCTTATTTTAAAGTCTATTTTGTCTGATATGAGAATTGCTACTCCAGCTTTCTTTTGGCTTCCATTTGCATGGAATATCTTTTTCCATCCCCTTACTTTCAGTCTCTATGTGTCTCTAGGTCTGAAGTGGGTCTCTTGTAGACAGCATATACATGGGTCTTGTTTTTGTATCCATTCAGCAAATCTGTGTCTTTTGCTGGAAGCATTTATTCCATTTACATTTAAGGTAATTATCGATATGTATGTTCCTATTCTCATTGTCTTAATTGTTTTGGGTTCATTATTGTAGGTTTTTTTCCTTCTCTTGTGTTTCCTCCCTAGAAAATTTCCTTTAGCATTTGTTGTAAAGCTGGTTTGGTGGTGCTGAACTCTCTCAGCTTTTGCTTATCTGTAAAGGTTTTAATTTCTCCATCAAATCTGAATGAGGTCCTTGCTGGGTAGAGTAATCTTGGTTGCAGGTTTTTCTCCTTCATCACTTTAAATATATCCTGCCAGTCCCTTCTGGCTTGCAGAGTTTCTGTTGAAGGATCAGCTGTTAACCTTATGGGAATTCCTTTCTGTGTTATTTGTTGTTTTTCTCTTGCTGCTTTCAATATGTTTTCTTTGTATTTAATTTTTGACAGTTTGATTAATATGTGTCTTGGCATATTTCTCTTTGGATTTATCCTGTATGGGACTCTCTGTGCTTACTGGACTGGATTAACTATTTCCTTTCCCATATTAGGGAAGTTTTCAACTATAATCTCTTCAAATATTTTCTTAGTCCCTTTCTTTTTCTCTTCTTCTTCTGCAACCCCTATAATTCGAATGTTAGTGCATTAAATGTTGTCCAAGTGGTCTCTGAGATTGTCCTCACTTCTTTTCTTTCTTTTTTCTTTAATCTGCTCTGCAGCAGTTATTTCCATTATTTTATCTTCCAGGTCACTTATCCGTTCTTCTGCCTCAGTTATTCTGCTATTGATCCCATGTAAAGTATTTTCCATTTCATTTACTGTGTTGTTCATCTTTGTTTGTTTCATCTTTAGTTCTTCTAGGTCCTTGTTAAATGTTTCTTGCATTTTGTCTATCCTATTTCCAAGATTTTGGATCATCTTTACTATCATTATTCTGAATTCTTTTTCAGGTAGACAGCCTATTTCCTCTCCATTTGTTAGGTCTGGTGGGTTTTTATCTTGCTCTTTCATCTGCTGTGTGTTTTTCTGCCTTCTCAATTTGCTTATCTTACTGTGTTTGGGGTCTCCTTTTTGTAGGCTGCAGGCTCGATGTTCCCGTTGTTTTTGCTGTCTGTCCCCAGTGTCTAAGGTTGGTTCAGTGGGTTGTGTAGGCTTCCTGGTGGAGGGGACTAATGTCTGTGTTCTGGTGGATGAGGCTGGAAATTGTCTTTCTGGTGGGCAGGTCCACGTCTGGTGGTGAGTTTTGGGGTGTCTGTGGACTTATTATGATTTTCGGCAGGCTTTCTGCTAATGGGTTGTGTTGTGTTCCTTTCTTGCTAGGTGTTTTGCTTAGGGTGTCCAGCACTGTAGCTTGCTGGTTGTTGAGTGAAGCTGGGTGCTGGTCTTGAGATGTAGATCTCTGGGAGATTTTCTCCATTTGATATTACTTGGAGCTGGGAAGTCTCTTGTGGACCAGTGTCCTGATGTTGGCTCTCCCACCTCAGAGGCAGAGCACTGACTCCTGGCTGTAGCACCAAGAGCCTTTCATCCACACGGCTCAGAATAAAAGGGAGAAAAAGTAGAAACAAAGAATTAGTTGAATTAGAAGGAAAAAAAGAAAGAAACAAAGAAAGAAAGAAAGAAAGAAAATTAACAAAAGAGAGAAAGGAGGGAGGGAGGGAGGGAGGAAGGAAGGAAGGAAGGCTGCAAGGAAGGAAAAAAGAAAGAAAGAAGGTAAAGTATAATAAAATAAAGTAAGGTAAAATATAATAAAGTTGTTAAAATAAAAAATAATAAAGAAAAAATAGAAAAAAAAGAAAAAAAAAACAATAGACACAACCCTAGGACAAATGGTGGAAGCAAAGCTATACAGACAAAATCTCACACAGAAACATACACACTCACAAAAAGAGGAAAAGGGAAAAAAATCATAAATCTTGCTCTCAAAGTCCACCTCCTGAATTTTGGATGATTTGTTGTCTATTCATGTATTCCACAGATGCAGGGTACATCATGTTGATTGTGGAGCTTTAATCCACTCTTTCTGAGGCTGCTGGGAGAGATTTCCTTTTCTCTTCTTTGTTCTCACAGCTCCCAGGGTCTCAGCTTCAGATTTGGCCCTGCCTCTGTGTGTAGGTCACAGGAGGGCATCTGTTATTTGCTCAGAGAGGACGGGGTTAAAGGAGCAGCTGCTTCGAGGGACTCTGGATCACTCAGGCCGGGGGGAAGGAGGGGCATGTAATGCAGGGTGAGCCTGCGACAGCAGAGGCAGGTGTGATGTTGCACCAGCCTGAGGCATGCTGTGCTTTCTCCCGGGGAAGTTGTCCCTGGATCCCAGGACCCTGGCAGTGGAGGGCTGCACAGTCTCCACAGAACGGGGGTGTGGATAGTGACCTGTGCTCGCCCACAGGCTTCTTGGTGGTGGCAGCAGCATCCTTAGCGTTTCATGCCCGTCTCTGGGGTCCACACTTTTAGCCACGGCTTGCACCCTTCTCTGTAGCTCCTTTAAGCAGCACTCTTAATCTCCTCTCCTCACACACCAGGAAACAAAGAGGGAAGAAAATGTCTCTTACCTCTTCAGCAGGTCCAGAATTTTACCCAGACTCCCTCCTGGCTAACCGTGGTGAACTCACCCCCTGTAGGCTGTGTTCATGCCACCAGATCCAGTCTTCTCCCTGCGCTCTGACTGAAGCCCGAGCCTCAGCTCCCAGCCCCACCCGCCCCAGTGGGTGAGCAGAAAAGCCACTTGGGCTGGTGAGTGCCAATCAGCACTGATCCTCTGTGCGGGAATCTCTCCGCTTTTCCCTCTGCACCCCTGTGCTGTGCTCTCATCCACGGCTCCAAAGCTTTCCCCCTTCACCACCCGCAGTCTCTGCCCATGAAGGGGCTTCCTAGTGTGTGGAAACCTTTCCTCCTTCACAGTTCCCTCCCACTGGTGCAGGTCCCATCCCTATTCTTTTGTCTCTGTTTATTCTTTTTTCTTTTGCCCTACCCAGGTACGTGGGGAGTTTCTTGCCTTTTGGGAGGTCTGAGGTCTTCTGCCAGTGTTCAGTAGGTGTTCTGTAGGAGTTGTTCCACATGTAGATGTATTTCTGGTGTATCTGTGGGGAGGAAGGTGATCTCCGCGTCTTCCTCTTCTGCCATATTCCCGTCATCCTGGGCATATTTGAATGGGTCTATTTCTGAGTTACTTTTCTGTTCCATTAATCTTTTGTCTATCCCTCCATACCAATCTTACACTTGATCACTGTAACTACATAATAGGCCTTAATATAGAGTGGATAATACCTCCCCATTCTTTTTTCTTTTCAAAATTATTTTAGCTTTTCTAGGTCCTGTGCCTTTCTATATATATTTTAGATTAAGCTTGTTTACATCTTCAAAAATCTGTGCTCTGATCTTGATAAGAATTGCATTAAACCTGCAGACCCATTTTGGGACAATTGACTTTGTGACCATGTTGAGTTTTCCAATTTATGGATATGGTATGTCTTTCCATTTATTTAATCCTTCTTTGACTTATTTCATTAAAGTGATTTCTCTTAATTTCAAAACCTGTGTATTTTTTTTGCAGTATATACTTAAGCATCGAATTTTCTTTGGAAAGATTAAAGGTAATATTTTGACTTTAATGTTAGTTTCCAAATGTTCATTGTTAGTATACAGAAATGCAATTTATTTTAAATTTCATATCTTGCAACCTTGCTAAACTGATGAATAAGTTTTAGGTGGTTTTAGTAGATTGCTTGGGATTTTCTGTGTATACTATCATGTCATCAGGAAATACTGACAGTTTTGTTTCTTTCCTTCCAAACTGTACAATTTTTATTTCATTTCCTTGCCAACTGCACCTGCTGGAACATTCAGTACTATGTTGAGTAAGAGTGGTGAGGGTGGACATCCTTTCCTTGTTCCTGATTTTAAGGGGAAAGCATATAGTATTTAACCATGAAGTATAAAGTTAGTTGTATGTTCTTTGTAAGAGTTCTTTATCAAGATCCCTCTATTACTATTTTTCTGAAAGCCGTTATCATGAACAGGTGCTGGATTTTTCAATTATATTTTTTTAATGATATTAGTTGTAGGATTTTTGTAGCTGCTGTTTATCATATAGAGTCAGTTTTCCAGCTATTCCAACTTCTTGAAAGTTTTTTATCGAGTGGGATTTAGATTTTTGTCAATTATTTCTTTTACATCAATTGATAGGATTATGTACTTTTCTCCTAAGTTATTAGCATGGTAGATGACATTGATTGATTTTCAAATACTGAACCAGCCTTTATCCCTGGAATATTCCTTTTGTTCATATTTTATAATTATTTTTATATATTGTTGAATTCAATTTGTTATTATTTTATTAACAATTTTTGCTTTATATTCATGAGAGATAGAGGTAGAAAATACTCAGTAGAGTTTATATTAATTCTTCATTAAATGTTTGGTAGAATTCACCAGAGAAGTCATTTGGGCCTGCAGATTTCTTTTTGGGAGACTGTTTAATTATGAATTAAATTACTTTAATAGTTATAGGATATCTATTTCACACTAGATGAGTAGTGGTAGTTTGTGCCTTCTGAGGAATTGGTACATTTAATCTAAGTTGTCAAACTTTTGTGTGTATCATTCTTTATACTATTTCTTTGTTAGTCTTAAGAAGTTTGCAGAGTCTGTAGTGATACTCTTTGTTTCATTTGTGATATTAATAATTTTGATCTTCTTTTTTTCTTTGTCAGCCTCACTAGAAGTTTGCTAATTTTATTGATCTTTTCAAATTATACATTACAATCTTTTTAAATTGTTTTTCTGTTTTCAACTTCATGGACATCCACACATATTTATTTTATGTACTATTTTATTATGTATATTATGCATATAATTTTGTGCATTCTTCTTGCTCTGAGTTCATTTTATTCATTATTTCCCTGGATTATGGTAGTTAATTTGTTTTTTGAGTTTATTTTTGTGTATGGTGTTAGGGAGTATTCTAATTTCATTCTTTTACATGTAGCTGTCAAGTTTTCCCAGCACCACTTATTGAAGAGACTGTCTTTTCTCCATTGTATATCCTTTCCTCCTTTGTCATAGATTAGTTGACCATGGGTGCATGGGTTTATCTCTGGGCTTTCTATCCTGTTCCATTGATCTATATTTCTGTTTTTGTGACAGTACCATATTGCCTTGATTACTGTAGCTTTGTAGTATAGTCTGAAGTCAGGGAGTCTGATTCCTCCAGCTCTGTTTTTTCCTTCATATGGTAGTTCTGCTAATGACAAATTCTTTTAGTGCTCTTTTATCTAAAAATGTTTTAATACCCCCTTCTTTCCTAACAGAAAATTTGACCAGCTATAGAATTCATGAATGACAGTTCTTTCCTTAGAGCACTTGAAAAATATTGTGCCACTCCCTTCTGGTCTCCATTGCTTAAGATAAATAATATGCTTTCATTTGATTTATTGTTCCCCTATATGTTATTCTCTGGCTACATTAGGGATTTATCCTGTCTTCTGTTTTCAAACGATCAATGGTGATGTGTCCTGGCATGGATTTCTGTGGGGTCATCCTGTTTGGGGTGCATTTGATTTTTGGGGGTAGTAGGTTTTTATCTTTTGCCAAACTTCAGAAGTTTTCAGCCATTATTCCTTCAAATACTTGTTCACCTTCACTCTGTCTCTCCCTTCCTAGAATTCTACTGAGAAGTTTTTATCTTTTGTTTTTTTTTTCTCACAGATTCCTGAGGATCTGTCCATTTTTTCAATGTATTTTTTCCCTCTGTTGTGTAGATTGGATGAATTTTATTGTTCTGTAATCACAAGTGTTCCAATTTCTCCATATCCATTCCAGCACTTGTTATTTTCTATTTTTTGATTACTAGTCTTCCTCATGAGTGTGAAGTGGTAGCTCTTAGAAGTTTTGATTTGCATTTTCCTAATGATTAAAGATGTTGAGAATATTTTCATGTGCTTATTAGTCTTTTGCATATCTTCATATCTTCTTTGGATAAATATCTATTCAAGCCATTTTCCCATATTTTAATCAGATTGTGTGTGTGTGTGTGTGTGTGTGTGTGTGTGTGTGTGTGTGTTTGATATCGAGTTGCAGGAGTTCTTTATATATTCTGGATATCTGAGCCAGGGAAAACTTTACCCCACAGGGTTAATTTGGCAGTGTCTGCAGACATTTTTCATTGTTAAATAAGTGGGGGTGCTACTGATATCTACTAGGATGATGCCAAACACCCTAAAATGAAAAGAATAGTCTCCCATACTAAAGAATTATCTTACACAAAACTTCAACAGCACTGCTGTTGAGAAACCCTGCTTCAAAATTTTTATCAAATTTGGGAAAATTTTCATGATTATTTCTCCAAAGATGTTTTCTCTTCTTCCCTGCTGAAATTCAAATTACACAATTTTTTTTTCTCTCTGTGTTCATTTTAGATAGCTCTATTGATGTGCCTTTGCTACAGCAGGCAGGTAGCTAGATATGAGCAAAGAAATGGGGGCAGGGAGCAGGTAGAAGAAATTCATGCATCTTGTAAACAATGGAGGTCCATGGGCAGACAAAGAAAATCAGGAACCTCCAGACTGACAGGAAATGACACATTTTGGGTGATAAGCGTCCTGGAGGCAGACAAAAGAAGGTGGGGGAAAGGCGGGAATCTCCTGCGTCCAGATGTAACCTGTTGCTCATTATGCTCTCATTACAATAAAATGAGCCTTGCAGCTAAGAAGTACCCATCGTTCACCGACACCATGACACTTCTGATCTAAGCTAAATAAAGGCAAAAATCCCTCCTCCCCTTGGGAAGATGGAGCTATGATGAAAATCAGGGAATACAACAAACTCCTCCTTCCCCAGTGAATATTCCACCCCTTCATTTGTATGCCCCCCATAACTGGCTTGCCAAAGAAACCCAAGGCGGCAGCTACTCACCTGTCCCCCTGCTCTGCCTCTGAGAGCATATTCTTGCTTAAATGAATTCTCACTTTACTTTCTTAACCTCCTTGTCTCGTCTCCAAGTTCTTTCCGCGTTGAGGCAAGAACCTTAAATTCACCTGGAACATCTTGGCGAGCCAGCCAGGAGCTCTTGGACCATTCTACATTTCCCCATTTGGTTTGAGGACAGGTAAGATTGGAGTATTATAGGAAGATTGGCATGGCACCAAAAGCCCATATTTAATTAATTTTGAGTTTAGGGGTTGGAGGCCTCATCGAGCCTCTGGTTTTATGGGGTATTGGCTCCTGAAAGGGAAGTTATTAGTTTCCTTTAAGGTTATTTTTACAGGAGTGACAAACTTTGCCTTCCCTGAGATTCCCTGGTCCCACACCTGTGGATGTAAAAGTTTTTCAATTTCTGGGGGGATATTTTGGGTTGGATTGTCTGTGTCTTGTATAACACATAGTCCAGCCAAAAACATTCCTTGGCTTTGGTTTTCAGGAAGAGTAAGAGTTGCCCCCAAGGCTGAGAGAAAATCTCTTCCCAATAACGGGCTGGGGCATTCAGACATGACAAGAAACTTGTGAGTTATGAGTCTTTCCCCAGGTGCAAGCTAGAGGGGTGGTGAAATGTTTTAGTTTTGGTTTTCCTTTGACCCCAACAACAGAGCAGGTTTCAGTGGCAAGTGGCCCAGCATGAGAAGTCAGGACAGAGTAAGTAGCTCCCATGTCCACTAGAAACTGGACAAGCTTACCTGCCATGTCAGTGGTCACCCACAGTTCCTCCCGTGTGATGATGACTGTCTTGGGAACCTTGGGAGATCATGGGTCCAGTCAATCAAACACTGCCGTGACAGGTGTGGGGGAATTTCCTTGCTCCCTTTGAAGCTGGGGGCATTCTCTCTTCCAGTAACCCATCTTCTTGCAGAGTGGGCATGGCATTTTGGGTGTAGGCTGGCACCTGTTTCCTGGCATTCCTTGCTCATGTTCGGGACCCCCACAGCTAAAACAGGCTCCCTTCCCTGGTGGAGGTCTTCTGGGAATAATTTTGGCGTGACCAGGAGGTGGATTAGGTCTTGTCATGACAGCTGCCAAAAGCCTGGCTTGCCATCATTCCTTCCTTAAGTCACGCTGTTCTTTCCTTTCCTTCTCAATCTAGTCTCTATTGTTAAAGACATGGAAGGCTGTGTCAATAGAAGGTTGAGAGGGGTTTGGGGCCCCATGGCAAGCTTTTGGAGCTTTTGAAGGATATCAGGGGCTGAATGACTAATGAATTGGGTTGCAAATACAAAAGTAGTTGGGTCTACATTTGTATACTTTCTGAGGGCATTTTCCAATCAGGTCTGAAATAGGGCTGGATTTTCATCTTGGCCTTGGGTGATCTCTTTAACCTTATCATAGTTAACAGGTTTAATTATACATTATTTCATCCCATCAATGAGGCAAAAGACCATGTGATCACTTCTAGTGATTCCAGGCTGGCCTGGTTGATAGTCTCAATTGGAATCCATTAGAGACACTGCCATTAGGCTCACAGGGTATTGATGTGGTTGGACAATGTGTAATCCATCAGCATATGTTTAAGCTTGTGCCCAAATATGGGCCTTTTCCTCAGTGCAGCAGTGGGAAAGGATAATATTTACGTCCTTCCAGGTAAGGTCAAAAGAGGGGGTCAGTGCCTCGAATTCTTCGATGAACTGGCTAGGTCCTCCAAGAATCTGCCTAAGAGGGTGCAGCACTGGTTAAGGTCAGGCAAAGAAAAAGGGCTGTGGACTCAGGTAATTCTTTGAGGCCTACTTACTACTCTCTGAAGGGGGCAAAGAGGTTCTGGCTGCATTTCTGGTACTGAAGGGTAAAGAGCCTTATAGGGTGGGGGAGAAGCTGAAGATGGTGAGAGTGTTAGGACTTGAATCTTCTGTCTGGGGCTCCTGTTGCTCCAGGGGTGCCACTAGAGAGGGCTTCTGTGTAGCCTTAATGGGTCCCAGCCGGCAAGGTTTCCTAACATAGGACTTCCATAGCTCTTAGCTTCTCTCTTAAGGCCATAGAAGCCTGAACATAAGGAACTTCTGTCCATTTCCCTTGCCTTTTGCAAAAGATGTCTAACTGTAGGATGGTATTATAGTTGAGGCTCCCATTTTCTGACCAGGCCTCATTGTCCTCAAGTTTATATTGGGGCCAGACTTCATTACAAAACAAATGAGGTTTTTTTCATTTTAAAGAATCTAGAGAAAACTTGTCCCAGTGAATCAAAATACACCTGAGGTGTGAGTCCTTGGGGATGGAGGAGGTGTTCCCCATCGTTCCTTCAGGGAGAGGATGCTCCTGTAACAGAGAGGATCATTAGCATTAGGAGGTCCCTTGGCGGCTGTCTAAGACAGAGCTGGTTCTAGGTGTCCCCGTCCACCTAGTCCTGCTGACCTTATCCATAATAGGAGTTAGCTACTCCTCCATGTGGCAGTCCTGATGGCTCTAGCATCCTGGGACCTGTGTCCTATCCTGGCATCTGCAGTACCCAGGATGAGTGACCTTCCTGTAGGCTTCTCTATAGATTCTATAGATTAATCCCTGTGTTCTGGGATATGTTCCCCTGCAATGGACATCCTCATGGTTCCAGGACCTATTTAGGTCCCAGCCTTTTTTTTTTTTCTCTAAAAAGGTGGTAAGTTCTGGAACATAGGCATGGCCATTAAGGGAGATGGTTTGTGAAAAAACCCTCTTTCTTCCTTTCCTTTTTGTGGGTGGCACCCCCCAGGTCCTTGGTGCCATCCTCCCCCTCACCCCTTCCTACATGTGCTCCAGGCAGTGGGAAGTGGGGATGGGTGCAGGGGCAGATATGGAGCCTGAGGCGGAGGCACCACATCTGCATTTGGGAGACAGAGGGCCCTGTGACTCTGGAAGGACACTCCCAATCCCATGACCCTGGAGGAAGCAAGCACAGCAAATGCAAGTCATTGCCTAGGCATGTATCCCCAGCGCACAGCCGTGTGCACAACCCACCCAGCATGAGTGGCCTGTCCCACCCCAACAGGGTGGGGTGGGGATGGGGTCAGGGTGGACCCTGGAAGGGGCCAGCCAAACACCAGGAGATGGGCATTGAACAATGGCAGCCCAGACTTTGTCCTACCACCATGAGTTCCAACCACATGGTGTGGAATATTCACTAGGGAAGGAGGAGTTTGGGGGTCATATTCCCTGATTTTCATCCCAGCTCCATCTTCCCGAGGGAAGGACTTTTGTCCTTATTTACCTTAGATCAGAAGTGTCATGGTGTCGGTGGATGATGGGTACTTCTTAGCTTCAAGGATCATTTTGTTGTAATGAGAGCATAATGAGCAACAGGTTACATTTGGATGAAGGAGATTCCCACCTTCTTTTGTCTGCCTCCAGGACACATCACCCAAAATGTGTCATTCCCTGTCAGTCTGAAGGTTCCTGATTTTCTTTGTCTGCCCATGGACCCCCCAGTGTTTACAAGATGCATGATTTCCTGCCACCTGGTCCCTGTCCCCATTTCTCTGCTGATATCTAGCAACCTGCCTGCTGTAACACTTTCAAATTCACTAATCTCTTCTTTTGCATTGTCTACTCTCCTTTTTTTTCTTTTTTTTGGCTTTTTCCAAATTTTTATTGGATTAAATTATCTAGGATACTTCCTAAAGTTTACATTCTATATTCTATGCTATTTATAATTGCCAAAAATTATAGCACAGAGAAATAAGAATAGTAAAATCCTCATAAAAACCTAATAATGACCTAATTTATTAGTGAAATGTAAAGTCCTAAAATTGATTTAGTTAACAATTATTCATTAGTTATCTTCAATTCAATTTTCATAGGAAAATAAGTCCCCTAGAAGAGACATTTCTTTCAAGAATAGTAAACATAGTTTATATGCGTTTTTTTTTCTACAAAAAAATCATAACAAATTTCTTAACATTATATCTGTGAAGAGCTCACATTGCCTAATTTTATTATTTTTCTGCTCCACATTTTATTTTTTACTGTAAATAGTCATTTACATTATTTTCTTATGCTTTCTTATTATGATTGCTTTCCTTTTTAAAAATTTTTATTGGAGTATAGTTGATTTACAATGTTGTGTTAATTTCAGGTGTACAGCAAAGTGAATCAGTTATGCATATACATATAGCTACTCTTTTTTTTTTTTTAAGATTCTTTTCCATATAGGCCATTACAGAGATTGAGTAGAGTTTCTCATGCTATACAGTAGGTTCTTATTTGTTATCTATTTTATAAATAGTAGTGTGTATATGTCAATTCCAATCTCCCAATTTATCCCTCTCCCCCTTATCCCCTGGTAACCATAAGTTTGTTTTCTACATCCATGACTCTACTTCTGTTTTGTAAATAAGTTCATTTGTACCCTTTTTTTTTAGATTCCACATATAAGCGGTATCATATATTTGTCTTTCTGTGTCTGACCTACTTCATTCAGTATGACTATCTCTAGGTCCACCCATGTTGCTGCAAATGGCATTGTTTTGTTCTTTTTTATGGCTGAGTAATATTCCATTGTACATATGTACCACATCTTCTTTATCCATTCCTCTGTTGATGGACATTTTTAGATTATTCCATGCCTTGGCTATTGTAAATAGTGCTGCAATGAACATTGGGGTGCATATACCTTTTTGAATTATGGTTTTCTTCAAGTGTATGCCCAGGAATGGGATTGCTGGGTCATATGGCAGTTTTTCTCCATAGTGGCTGTACCAATTTACTTTCCCACCAACAGTGCAGAAAGGTTCCCTTTTCTCCAAACCCTCTCTAGAATTTATTATTTGTAATCTGCCTTTCATTTCAACCAGTGTATTTTTCATCTCCAACAGTTTAATTTTTTTTTTATTTCCAGAAGTTCATTCTGTGTTTTTCTACATCTTCCATGTGTCTTTTATGTGCTTATTCTTTCCTTGAACTTCCTAAGCATATAAAATATGTCAATAATACTTATTACATGTTCTCCAGTATTAATTTTATCATCTGTTTTTAAGTCTATTTCTATTATTGATGTTTCTCAAAGTTACTAGTCAAATTTTCCTGCTTTTTCCATGCCTGAGAATTTTGTTTTCTGATGCCAAACATTGTGAATTTTTCATTGCTGAGTGCTTATGCTCTTTTTTAAAATTCATTTCAATAATTTTGGGATTTGTTCTGATATGAAGTTAAGTTACTTGAAAATAGTTTAATCATTTTGGGACTCTCTTGTAAGCATTGTTATGCAAAGCCAGAACAGTCTTTAGTACTAGTTTGACATCATTGCTGATGCAATATTCTACAGATATCTCTATCTGATGTGTGTATTAAGAGGTTTCTCCTTTCTTTGAGGAGCAGGAACTATTCCCAAACCTGTGTGTGCTTTAGGAGTTGTTTTCCCTGCTAATTTATTGTAGTTCTTTCTCTGTTCTCTAGTAATTTAGAAACCTGTTTTGCACTAATAAATGATAAACTGCACACTCAAGGGAATCTTCTGCAACCCTTTTCTGTGCAGTTCCCTTGGTAATCTTCATTGTCATTTCTACCTGGTGTGCTGTCCTTGATTGCTCAACTATGTCTATTCAACTCAGGGAGACCAGTGTGCTGTCTATGGGACTGCTCTCAATGTGCTTCAGCCTGGAAACTGGGTCAATGATAAGGCTAATCTCATTTGTTTGTCTTCTCCCAGTGATCACTGTCCTGCACTGCTTATTGCCCAATGTCTGTACAGCATTGTTTAATTTATTTACTGCATATTTTTATTGCATAAATTGGAAAGATAAACGCTTTTTTTTTCTCAATTGTCCCTGGAAACAGAACTCCTAAGTTCTAACACTGATTACTGATGAAAACCTTTAATAAAAAAATCAGTGTACACTTTTTTTAATGTGGTAATATAAATATATATTTTCTTTCTCAAACAAGTGTCTTAGTTAATGGAAAACAACAGAGTCATTTCCACTGTTGGATATAAACAAGGTAAAAAATCTCATTATTTCCAATACTATTTATCATTGTGTTTGAGTCATAAGGAAATGCAATTCAATAACAGGAAACAACCGGAAGCTTAAGAATTAGAAAGGAATAATTTAAACTATCTCTATATGTAGTGATTTTATATTATGTATGGAAAACACAAGAGAATCAATGTTTTTTTTCAAAACTCCCTCAAAATATAAAGAATTTGAATGAGATAGGAGGATAAACCATTAACATACAAAAGCAATGAACAACAGATGTCTGAGTAGCTGAAGATGCTGCTGAGATCTGCGTCTCCCCATAGGTCTCCCAGAACCAATATGAAAATAAAAGAAGCTTTCATGATCTTGGCATAGGCAATGATTTCCTAGATGGGACACAAAAAGTAAAAAATTAATTAAAAGTAAAAATTTATAAACTGTACTTCGTATAAAATAACAAGTTTTGTTCTTCATTAGATACTGTTAAAATGAAAATAAAAGCAATAGATTGGAAGAAAATACTCACAATATGTATATCTGTCAAATAAATTAGACTCTATGAAGAACTCTTACAATGAAAGACATACCACCCAATAAAAAACTGGTGAAGTATTTAAATGCATCATAGAAGAAGATGTACAAATGGCCAATAAACACATGAAAATGTAATCAAATCATTAAACATCAGAAAAATTCAAATTAAAATATCAATTACATACTCACTAGACTGATTAAAATAGTAACACTAATTTTATCAAGTGTTTGTTAGATTGTGGAGTTACTGGAATTCTCATATGTTGTAGTAATAAAAATTGTACAGTCATCTTGGAAAATAGTTTGACAGTTTCTTATAAAGCTAAGACTATACTAGCTGTACCATCCAGCATTTCCACTCCTAGGTATTTACACAAGAGAAATGGGGAAACACATCCACCAAAAGAGTTGTAGAAAAATGTTCATAGCAGCTGTATTTATAGTAGCCAACAACAAAAAAAATCAATCAACAGGAGAATAAATCAACAAATTGCCATATATCTGTTCAATTGAATGCACTTGAAAATTAAAAGGAACACTCATACATTCAATAACATGGATGAATCTCAAAAACTGTACACAGACAAAAACAGGAACCAGACAAAAAACAGTGCAAGCTGTATGTATGATTCCATTTATATGAAATTTTAAAATGGGCAAAACTTAATCTATATTGAAAGAAAATAGATCAGTTGTTGCTAGGACCAAGAGTTGAGAGGATTGACTGCAAAAGAGCACTGCTGAATGTTTTAAGTTAGATAGAAATAGTCTGTAGCCTGTTTCAGGTAGTGAGTACACAGGTTTATACACAATTGACAAAATGAATTGAACTCTTGATATCTGTGTTTTTTCTTGTAAAGTAAATTATACCTCATTAATGTTGATTTAAACTTTAAAATAATAATGCCAATTATGGGGTCTCAGCACTGGCCATCATCTTCTATTTGTTTACTGAATTCTTTACTTGGGAAATTATGATTGTAGCTCCTCAAGAGTCCTTTATTATTTTTCTATTTCAGTCTTCATCTATCTCTGTCAGCAAGTTTTCTTTCTTATGAATGTATTATATATTCTCACTGATGTCTCTATTTCTGGCAGTTTGGGTGCTTTAAATGAATTATTTAACTCGTTAGCTCATTGTAGTTTAGGTGTGGTTGTTGGAGTATTCTAACCAGTTTTTTGTACAAAGGGGGAAGGAAGAAGCACTTTAAATGTATCCCCTTGGGTTGGCTGTTTAGAAGCAGGCAGGCTGCTAGTCCTCTGCTGCAGCCCCTTTGATTTCCACATACTCTTACAGCATTAAGAACAATGAAGACTCAACAAAATATCAAATGACAAAGCTAAAACAAGTTAGTAACAAGCTTGATGTCCTTTATTCTAGGGAAAAATTTCATAGACTGGGGGAGTGTGGTGCCTCACAAGCAGTGGTGCACTCTTCCTGAGGGATTTTGGGCAAGAGTTTTCTAACAGCGTTAGAAGTGGCAACATGAAAAAAGGGCATGATTGGCTGGGGTTTTGTATTTGACTTATTTAGAAAGATGAAGGAACAAGAAAATATGTATGAGCCCAGAGCTGGCTTGGCATTTTGTGATTGGCTGATTGGACATACAGTTGACCCTTGAACAGAGGAGGGGTTAGGGGCGCAATCCAAATATAACTTTACTGTCCATATCCACATATTGTCCATATCCACATACTGTCCATATTTCACATCGGAAAATTCAACCAACCTGGGATCATGTAGTACTGTAGTACATGTTTATTGAAAAACAATCCACATATAAGTGGACCCACACAGTTTAAAACCACATTGTTCAAGGGTCAACTGCACCACATTTCTGATCAACTGCTTTTCCGGTCAAGTGTAGTGTTTATAGGAGTACAAAAGTTTGGTTGGCTGACATTGCATTCCAGGCAGGAGTGGCTCCATCTTGGGTCTAGAAATTTATTTCAACACAATATATTCAATGATTTTTGCCATTTGGTGGCCTTATTGACTATGGAAACACATATTAACTGATGGTTACCTGCTCCCTGAGAATCAACAGATCACTGTGCCGCCAGCCCTTTCCAGGATCGTTAATGTGCCTTAAGGTTATTTAATATGATTAATCCTGGGGAAAAAAAAAAGAGGAAAGTATAAATTAAAGGAGAAAAACATAAGAGAGATAAAATAAAATTTAAAAGTATAACTATTATTTCGATTCTTATATGAATAATCTATAGAATATGAATTGGTGAGGGAATTTGAACTGACAGGATAGTAATTTTTATTATTTGTTTTTATATGTGATACTGTTATTATGATTATAATTTAAAAGTTCTTATCTTTATACATTTAAAAATAACCTGGTCAGAAACCTTAGATTAATTAATTAATTAAGAATTTTCCCAAGAAAAATATATATTTTAGGTTGTAATCCAGGAGAATGGAAACTTTGTAAAATTGTCCTTTGTTCCACATAGATACTAAATGTTAAGTAGTGTGGCAGATACTGCAGAATGTCTACTCAAAGTCATTTAAAACTCACTTTTACCTTACTTTAATGACACCTAGAAACCTAAAATATTCACCTTTTCAGGTTCCTTCTTTTGCAGATAATAAACTGTAAGAGTAAGAAGTTTAGGAATGTCTTTTGGAATTCTTTTGAAAGGGACAAGATCAATGGCTATGTGGAAATAAACAAAGACCACCCAAATGAGAACAAGCAAAGGCTATTTACTCAGAGCTTGCTATAGCAAGTCTGGCAACATCACTTGTATTTAGCAGAGACTCAAAGATAAGCACAGGAGTGGGAAAGCTTTATAGTGGTAAAAAGGGAAGACTTCAGGTATGCTCTGATAGGAGGCTGTTGGCATGGGGGAAGCAGTAGGCAGGCTAACTAGAAGTGGGGCATCCTATGTGATTGGTTAAGGGTACATATTTAACTTCCTCCAGTTAGAAAAGAGAACAAAAATTAGAGTAGTTGTCAGCCATTAACCAAGTCCTGACCACTTGGGTCGGATTGTTTCAGGGCTCATTGTTTGGCTTCCTAAATTGGTTGCTAGAGACAGTAGACTGACTTCCTAGAATGGTTACTGTAGATAATGAGTTGCCTTTCCAGGCTGGTTGCTGAAGATTTGGGGTCAGAGTCCTATTTTTATATATGGTCTGCCATTCTCCACTTGTGTATTCAGTCTCTCAGCTGTTTCATTGACATTTTGCCTTTTGTCCTTCACCTTTCTTCCTCTTTGTAGGTGCATTAATTACATTGAAAACACAAGGACAAAAAACACATGTTGAGGATGGTAAAACATTAAATAGAGAGACTGGGCCCTTGATGACATTCTTTCTGAATTGCAAAGGTCCTGGACTGCCTAACTACAGACTTCTTGTTATATAAGAAAGCCTCTTCTTGCTTGAATCACAATTAGTGTAGCTATCTGTTGTTTGTAGCTAAATGAATTCTTAACTGGTAAAGGTAGGTCACTGATATGAGTGAGAAGACAGTCTAAGTGGATGGAGCGAACAGCAACCTAATGGAATCCTAAACACTCTTCCTGTAATACGGGATAAATAATCAAGATTTTCTGGGTCCCTCTAAAAGTACTATAGAAGCAGTTGAGAGCAGATTGGCAGTTAAATTATGTTTATACAGAGTGTGTTGAGTTTATTGCCAAACTTATTTATACTACCCATATTTGTTACTGAAGTTATATACATAAATAATATCATGCAAAGTTGGGAAATATGAGTGCAAAAAAAAAGAAGTGTTTCTATAGAAACTAAATTGAATGTTTTGGTAAGACTTAATGCCAGAGAAATACTAAAAATAACTGCTATATAATTAAGTGCACTTAAGACAACCTTTAAAGACTGGAGAACAAATCATAACAATTCAAAGAGTTTTCATATTCAGACTAATTCACAAGGATATATAAATTATTGCTCCAGTTTTAAAAAAATGAGACAGGAAGTTGTAGAAGTTGTACCATGGATAAGATTTAGATAAGAGAGGTGATGTGAGGGGGACCTCAATTACTTCTCCATACTTAAAATTATAACAATAAAATAACCATTGGCAGTATATCAAAAGAATGGTGAATGAATGTGTATTGGATTAACCAACCAACCTCTGTTTTTAATTTTCTTATTTACACATATGTTCTGTTGATATATTATGATTTCTTTCCTGAGGTTATTATAATTAAAAGGGTACGTTGAAAAGCCTAAATATTTAAATAATTTGATTACATTTTATTTGTTTATAGTTTTCAATCTAAAAAGGTTATGTATAAAGTTCTTATTTAAAATATCTAATGACAGCCTCTAATGACAGCTTATTGCATCATTTCAATAAAATATATAGGTATATTTTACAGGAAATATAAGTTATTTTTCTGTTTAGTAAACAACACAAATCTGTGTTACCTATTTATTAATTGTCCTCTTAGTATATTTTTTAGCTCATTAGTTCTATATAAATATATCTCATTGAAATTTTGCTTCCTTTTTTTTTTTTTTTGCGGTATGCGGGCCTCTTGTTGTGGCCTCTCCCCTTGCAGAGCACAGGCTCCAGATGTGCAGGCTCAGCGGCCATGGCTCATGGGCCCAGCCGCTCCATGGCATGTGGGATCTTCCCGGACTGGGGCACGAACCCATGTCCCCTGCATCGGCAGGCGGACTCTCAACCACTGTGCCACCAGGGAAGCCCACTTCCATTGTTTTTTCCATGCATTTTTATCCATTTTTCCGTGTATATATGTTCTTGCTGTTTTATTTCAGAAATATATACTCATTTTTTTAAAAAAAATATTTACTATAGCTTTTACCTTTGTGCCACTAAATTAGTCCTCTTGAATGGGGTTTCTTTATTTACACCCCCCTTTAGGCATTATAATTTTTACTTATGTTTTTCTTGCTATTTAAAAATATATCACAAACCCATATTTTATTCTACTTAATATTTTTCTAAAAGTGGCTCTTCCAGGTGTCACTATATTGCTAGATTTGTGATTTATCCCAATCTTCTTTTGATACAGGAAGTGAATATTCTGAATGTCATTATTGTTATATTTGGACTATTTTCCATTCTCTTATTTATTATTATTATTTTTTCTATTATGCCTGTTTAAATTATGAACTGTATACTGTTTGAGATATAGCTGAAATCTGCTAAGACAATGGAGTAAATTTGACGTTATTGGGAGGCATATAACTATTGCTCTAGATTCCAAAGGAAAGTGCTATGAATAACATATACTTCATGAAGGTAAATGTGGAAATTATAGGTTTCTAGGTGTGTTGGAGACCATAGGCTTTAAAACTAATTTCCTGTCAAAAGTTATACATTCTGTGAAAAAAATCATTGAGAAAGGATCAAGTATTATAATCTAGGAAATGTAGATTTCCTTGAAAGAGAAAAAAAACACCTCTAAATGAAGTTATTTCCTTCAATATCTTTTCTATGAGTTTCAGTCAAAAAGAATTTAAGGCAACTGATGGTACCTCTTTATGACTGTGTAACATCTAAGTGTGTGAATAAAATTTATTTACCACATTTCATTGTCGCAACAACTCTTCAAAGTAGATTCTGTTATTCACAGTGAAGGAACTAAAGCTCAAAAAGCTTAAATAACATTCCCAAAATTGTTTGGGAATTTTTAAATAACATTCCCAATGACTTAGAAAGTGGTGAAGCAGGGATTTAAACATAGTTCACTCTAACTCAACAACTCTCTCTCAAAAAAAAAAAACAAAAAATACCCACACCCAAAAATATATGTTCACCATTCTGAATCGTGTGTTAACAACAAAACCTGTGATAAGAAAAGATATGTTCCTTAAAATACAGACTTGTGGTTGCTAAGGGGGAGGGGGTAAGGGAGATATGGAGTGGGAGTTTGGGGTTAGCAGATGCAAATGATTGTATATAGATAAGTTAAGGTCCTACTGTATAGCACAAGGAACTATATTCAATATCCTATGATAAGCCATAATGGAAAATATTATGAAAAATAATATGTATATATATGTATAAATGAATCACTTTACTGTACAGCAGAAATTAACACAACATGGTAATTCAACTATACTTCAGTTAAAAAAAAAAAAGAAGATTGAGGAAAACGTTATCTTCCAAAAGAAAGGCAAGGTGCCTTTACCAAATGAAAGGGAAATAATTTAAACAAAGAAAAGAAAAGAAAGGAAATGTTCTTAAAGTACATCAGAATTTTATTGTAGCAAGCTGTAAAGAAATTCAGACTCTGATACAATCTAAATGTGATTTTCATTCCTATGTTTTCCTCATCTCAGTTGTAATGGATATCTATAGCTGAGCCATTTTCATCTTTCTTTTGGTCAAAATCTTATTGGGTATATGTATTCATAGATGTTTATTTTCATGTGTAATGACAAAGATGATCCTGGCAATTTCATTGTTGCACAGGCACATCTTATAGAAAAAATTTTTCCTACAGGTTTTTTGTTTTTTAAATTCCGATAATCTCCTAGCCTGTGATAAACCACAAAATGCTGCCTTTTGTAGCTTCTTTTACTCTTTGCAAAAAGGAAAGGCAGTGGCTATTGTATTTCTAGATACAAGGAAATCAAAGGTCACTTTATAGTGCTGATTGGTATTTACATAATAACATTAGAAAGATTAATGACAAAGGAAAATTTAAAAAGAAGTCAATTTTTTATATACACCTTACTTTTTCTTTCTCCATTGACCTGTAACTGATACAATCATTATTTAAAACAAAACCAAAATAATTTTTTTAAACCTACTGTTTTATATTTCTTTCATTTATCTAAAGACCATTGTGATACAATTTTGATATATCACAGAAAGTCCCAAGAGGAAAATATTCTGATTCTTCATATTTGATCTTGCATACAAATTGCCTCTTGAGTAATTCTACATGAATCAAAATTATAATTTGCAACTCAGAATAAAAAGTATTAAATATACTTACTTATTTTTTTCCTGAAAGAAATGCTGCCTAAATAGAAACATCATTGAAGAAAAAAGTAATCTTTCCTGGTTTTACCATGTTTAAATTTAGATACACTGTATTTGTGACTTCTGTAGAAGAAATACATTTGATTTGTTTATGTCTTTTCTCTGCATTATTTGAAAAGTAAATTTTAGAGGTGCCAAGTTTATTAAAAGATATGGCATTACTCAATGTAGTTGGAAGGGCTAAGTTTAAACCGCACTGAAAACTATAAATGGTCTAAGGCAGAAATCCTGTTTTGTCTCTAGTTTAGCAAGTTCTACTGATTTGCTCTTTGATATGTTTGGTGGTCACCCTCCATTTTTTTAAAGAATATATTTTTTAGAGCAGTTTTAGGTTCACAGCAAGATTGACAGGAAGGTACTGAAATTTCCCATATACCTCTACCCCCACACAGGTATACCTTCCTCCATTATCAACATCCCCAATTAGAGTGGTACACTTGTTACAATCGATGAACAAGTAACACATCATTATCAAACAAGGTCCATTGTTTACATTAAGGTTCACCCTTGCTGTACATTCTATGCGTTAGGACAAATTCATAATGACATGTATCCCCCATTATAGTATAATACAGAATAACTTCACTGCTCTAAAAATCATCTGTGCTCTGCCTCTTCATTCCTGCCTCCCCACTAATTCCTGGCAACCACTGATGTTTTTACTATCTCCATAGCTTTTCTTTGCCAGAATGTCATATAACTGGAATCACAGAATATATGGCCTTTTAAGAATGGCTTCTTCCTTATTTAAGTGTCCTCCGTGTCTTTTTGGGTTGATAGCTCATTTCTTTTTAGAGCTGAATAATCCACAGTGTGGATTAAAAGCACACAGTTACCACAGTGTGTTTATCTATTCACCTACTGAAGGACGTATTGGTTGCTTCCAAGTTTTGACAATCATGAAGAAAGCGACTATAAACATCTGTGCAAACTTCCCCGTGGACATGATTTTTCAACCCCTTTGGGTAAATATCAAGGAGCATGATCATTGGATCATATGGTAAGAGTATGTTTAGTTTTGTAAGAAGCAGTCAAACTGTTTTCCAGTGTGGCTGTAGCATTTTGAATTCCCATCAGCAATGAATGAGAGTACCTGTTGCTTCACATTCTCTCCAGTATTTGAATTTACCAGTGTTGCAGATTTCGGCCTACTAATAGTTGTGTAGCAATTTTAATTTGCATTTCGCTGAAGACAAATGATGTGAAGTGCTGTTTAATATGTTTATTTATCATCTATATATCTTCTTTGGTGAGGTGTCTGTTAAGGTCTTGGGTCATTGGTTAATCCAGTTGTTCATTTTGTTAAATCATTTTAACAGTTCTTTGAATAGTTTGGATAACAATAATTTATGTGATATATCTTTTCCAAATATTTTCTCCCAGTATGTGGCTTGTCTTTTCATTCTGTTGACAGTGCCTTTTGCAGAGAACAAATTTTTATTTTTAAAGAAGTCCAGCTTACCATTGCTTTCTTTCATAGATTGTACCTTTGATGTTATATCTAAAAAGTCATCACTAAACCCAAGGTCATATAGATTTTCTCCTATGTTATTTTCTAGGATTTATTTTCTAGTTACAGTTTTGAGTTTTACATTTATATCTGTGATACATCTTTAGTTAATTTTTGTGAAAATTGTGAAGTCTGTGTCTAGATTCATTTCTTTGCATGAGGATGTCCAATTGTTCCAGCATGATTTGTTGAAAAATTTATCTTTTCTCCCTTGTAATACTTTTACTCCTTTGTTGAAGATCAGTTAACTATATTTATTTGGGTCCATTTCTTGGCTTTCTATTCTCTTCCATTGATCTGTTTGTCTGTTCTTAGGCTAATATTACACACTCTTGATTATTATGCCTTTAGAGTAAGTCTTGAAGTCGAGTAGTGTCAGTCCTCCAATTTCATTCTTCTCCTTTTTGTGTTGGCTATTCTGTGTGTTTTGTCTCTTACTAAAAATTTTAGTATCAGTTTGTTGATATCCACAAAATAGCTTGGTGCATTTTTGAGTGGGGTTTTATGGAATCTACAGATAAAGTTTTGAATAAATGACTTCTTGACTATATTGGGTCTTCCTATTCATGAATATGGAATATCTCAGTATTTACTGTTCTTTGATTTCTTTCTTCAGAGTTTTGTAGTTCTCCTCATATAAATCTTGCACATATTTTGTTAGATTTACACTTAAGTGTCTTAGTTGGGGCTGCTAAAACAAAATACCCTATATTGAGTGGCCTAAAGAACAAATGTCATTTCTCAAAGTTCTGAAAACAGGGAGGTCCAAGACAAAGGTACTGGCAGATTCAGTGTCTGGTGAGAGTGCTCTTCCATGCTTGCAAATGGCAGTCTTCTTTTCTGTGCCCTTGGATTGTGAATAGACAGAGATCAAACTCTCTGGTCTATTCTTATAAGGGCACTATATTTCCATCATGAGGACTCCACCCTCATGACCTCATCAAAACCTAATTACCTCTCAAAGCTCTACCTCTTAAAGCCATCACATTGGTGCTTGGAGCCTCAATATATGAATCTCAGCAGGACATATTTAGTCTATAGCATTCTTCTGTTGGTCCCTCAAAATTTATTTCCTTCTCATATACAAAATGCATACATTCCATCCTAATAGTCTCAAAAGCCTAAATTCATTCCAGCATCAACTGTAAAGTTCAAAGTCTCATCTAAATGACATGTAAATAAGATATGGGTGAGACTCGAGATGAGATTCATCCTCAGGCAAATTCCTCCCCAGCAGTGAACCCCTGAAAGAAAACAAGTTATATGCTTCTTGAATACAATGGTGGAACAGGCATAAGATTTACAAGTCAAAACCCAGCAGGAAAAATCCCATTAGATCTTAAGGAGCAAGTAATCCTCTTTGGTTTTATGTTCTACCTTCCAGTTCCACTGTGGTGTCAATGCCACTCCCACTTGTGTGGGGTGCACCCTCTCCACTGTATGGCAGATCTGTGGCATGGGAAGGGCTCCCAAAGAGAGCCAAGGCAGACTCTGCAGAGTGGGGTTTCCACCTACAGGGCTCTGCTGGGTGGAAGTCTCACTCCCAGGGTTCTGAGTGGCCCAGACCCCATGGATTCAGATGGATGCTGTATTGCCTTTTGAAATTGTGGCAAAGGTCCTGGTGATCTCTGATTTGCCTTTGGGGCCACCCTTCCCTTTTTTTGGAGAATAGCACAAGTTCACAGCCAAATAGCTTTATCATCCTGTCCTGTGGGATCTAAGAAGTTCAACAGCCTTCCTTCATTCTGTCCCATTTACACCCCCTTTAGTTTAAACTGGACAGTGTTCCTGCTTGAGTGACTGTTTAGCTCCATGATTCACACCCATATTAATCTCCTTATCAAAGGTTCAGCACCACCCTTGCTATTCCCTTCTGAACAAACACACTGTCTAATTATTTTCAATATAAATAGGATAACAATTTTCCAAATCTTTAAGTTCAGCTCATTTTTGTTTAACAATTATTTCTTCAATTCATTTCTCTCTTCTCATAGTTTACTATAAGCAGTCAGGAGGAACCAAGATGCTTAGAACACAGCACATTGCTTAGAAATCTTGTCAGCTAAATATCCAATTTTAATCACTCTCAAGTTCTACTTTCCACAAAACACAAGAACAAACAATTCAGCCAGATTATTTGCTAGTTTATAACAAGAATTGCTTTTTCTCCATTGTTCAATCACATTTCTAATTTCTATCTGGGACCTCATTAGAATGACCTTAATTGTCCATATTTCTACTAGCATTGTCTGCATAATTATTTATGTATTTTCTAAAAAGATGGATGTTTTATTGACAGCTTTTCCCTTTTCTTTCTAAGTCCTCATCATAATCACCTTTAACAATTCTTTTACAGCAATATCAGTCCTCACAGATTTGGTGTATGGCTAGGATCTTCTTCCTAGCTTGCAGATAGCTGTCTTCTTTCTGTGTCCATCACATCATTGAGAGAGAGAGAAAGTTCTATGGTGTCTTCTTAAAAGTACTAATCCCGTCATGAGGACCACACTCTCGTGACCTCATCTAACCTTAATTACCTCCAGATACCATTGGGGGTTAAAGGCTTCAAGATATGAATTTTGGAGAGACATAAATTCAGTTCATAACATTAAGTGTTCCTCTCTTTTTGGATGCTAATGTAAATGGGAATGTGTTTTTTATTTTAAATTCCAGTAATTCATTGCTTGTTTATAGGAAAGCAATTGACTTTTGTGTATTAACCTTATTTCTTGAAAACCTGCTATAATTAAATACTATTAGTTCTAGGAGTTCTTTTGTCAATTCTCTTAGATTTTCTGCATAGACAATCATGTCATCTGCAAATAAATACAATTTTTCTTCCTTATCAGTATATCTTTTATTTCATTTTCTTGACTTATTACATTAGCTAGAACTCCCAGTATGATATTGAAAAGCAGTGGTAAGAGGGGATATCCTTGCCTTATTTCTATTCTTAGCAGATAATTGTCAATTTTCTCACCATTAAGTGTGATGTTATCTGTAGGTTTTTGTAAATATTCTATATCAAGTTGAGGAATTCCCCTCTATTCCTAGTGAACTGACAGTTTTTATCATGAATGGGTATTGGATTGTGTCAAATGCTTTTTCTGCATATATTGATATGATCATGTAATTTTTCTTTTCTAGCTTCTTGATGTGATGGATTACATTAATTTATTTCCAAATGTTAAAATATATATAATATAGATACTCCTGCTTTAATTGTTGTTAGCATGGTATAGCTTTTTCAATCCATTTACCTTAAATTTATATATGTCTTTATATTTAAAGGGGGTTTCTTGTAGACAACATATAGTTGGTGTTATAGACTGAATGCTTAAGTCTCCCCAAATTTCATATGGTGAAATCCTACCCCCCAATATAATGGCATTACTGGAAATGGACCTTTTGGAAGATAATTAAGATTAGATGAGTTCATGAGGGTGGAGCTCTCATAAATGTGTTATAAAGGATGAGACCTGAGAGAGTTTTCTTCCTCTCTTATCTCTCAGTCATGTGAGGATACAATGAAAAGATGGTCCTCTGAAAACCAGGAGGCAGGTCCTCAGCAAAAACCAGATCTGCCAGCATCTTGATATTGAACTTTCCAGCCTCCAGAACTGTGAGAAATAGATGCTTGTTGTTTGAGTCACCCAGTCTATGGTATTTCTGTTTTAACAGCCCAAACTGACTAAGACAGTTGGGTCTTATTTTTTTTAATCACTCTGACAATCTCTGTCTTTTAATTGGTACATTTAACTCATTGACATTCAAAATAATTATTGATATAATTGGATTAATATCTACCTTATCTGTTACTGTTTTCTAATTGTTGCCCTTTTTCTTTGTTCCTATTTTTGTCTTCCACTTTTTTCTGTCTTTTGTGGTTTTATTAGAGCATTTTATGTAATTCCATCTCTTTCTTCTCTTAGCATATAAATTATACTCCTTCTTTTACTTTTCTTTTCATAGTGGTTGTCCTAAAGTTTGTGATGCATGTTTACAACTAATCCAAGTCCACTTTCAAATAACACTATATCACTTCATGTGTAATGCAGGTACCATATAATAACAAAATTATCCTAATTCTTCGTTCACATCCCTTTAATCACAATTTTCATTCATTTCACTAATACATAAGCATATACATACACATACATATATATGAATACATAATTGAATATATTGTACTGTTGATGTTATTATTTTACAAAAATTATTACCTGTTTTATCCATTAAACATTTTTTACAAGTTTCTATTTTACCGTCATTTATTCTTCTGCAATGTTTTTCCTTTCCTTATGTAGGTCTGAGATTTTAATATAAATCATTTTCCTTCTCTCTAAACAACTTCTTTAAACATTTCTTGCAAGGTAGGTCTACTAGCAACAAATTCCCTCAATGTTTCTTTGCCTGAGAAAATCTTTATTCTCCTTCACTTTTGGAGGATAATTTTGCAGGGTACAGGATTTTAGGTGCGTGAGTTTTTTCTCTCAACATTTTAAGTATTTTATTCCATTTCTTCTTGCTTACGTGATTTCTGATGATATAACTCTTATCCTTACTCCTCTACAGGTATACCGTTTTTACCCTCTGGCTTTTCTTTGGACTTTTTTTTTTTTTACCTTTGACTTTCTGCAATTTGAATATGACATGCCTCAGTATAGAATTTTTTTTTTTTTTGGCATTTATCTGGTTTGGTGTTCTCTGATTTTCTTAGATCTGTGACTTGGTGTCTGACATTAATTTGTGGAAATTTTCAGTCATTATTGTTCTTCAAATATTTTTTTCTGTTCCTTTCTCTTTCTTCCCTTTGGTTTTCCTATTATGTGTTTGTTTGTTACATCTTTTGTAGTTGTTCCACAGTCCTTGGATATTCTGCTCTGTTTTTTTCAGTCTTTTTCTCTGTGCTTTATGATTTTGGAAGTTTTGATTGAGGCATACTCAAGCTCAGAGATGTTTTTCCCTCAGCTGTGTCCAGTCTACTAATAAACCATTCAAAAACATTCTGAATTTCTGTTACAGTGTTTTTGAACTTTAGCATTTATTTTTGATTCTTTCTTAGAATTTTCATCTCTCTGCTTATATTGCATATCTGCTCTTTTTTAAAATAAATTTATTTATTTATTTATTTCTGGCTGTGTTGGGTCTTTGTTGTTGTGTGCAGGCTTTCTCTAGTTGCAGTGAATGGGGGCTACTCTTTGTTGTGGTTCATGGGCTTCTCATTGTGGTGACTTCTCTTGTTGCAGAGCAAGAGCTATAGGCACACGGGCTTCAGCAGTTGTGGCTTGTGGGCTCTAGAGCTCAAGCTCAGTAGTTGTGGCACACAGGCTTAGTTGCTTCACGGCATGTGGGATATTCTCAGACCAGAGATCGAACCCATGTCCCTTGCATTGGCAGGTGAAGTTTTAACCACTGTGTCACCAGGGAAGTCCACTCATCTGTTCTTGCATACTATCTACTTTATTTATTAGAGCTCTTAGCTTACTAACTGTAGTTGTTTTAAATTGGTAGTCTGATGATTCCAACATTTCTGTCATAATTGAGTCTGGATTTGATGCTAGTTCTATCTCTTCAAACAGTGGTTTTTGCCTTTTATTGTGCCTTGTAATTTTCTCTTGGTATCCAGACATGATGTACTGGATAAAAGAAACTACCATTAATAGGTCTTTAATAATGGTAAGATGTGTGGGGAGAGGAAACGTTCTATAGTCCTATGATTAGATCTCTGTCTTTTAGTGAACCTGTGCCTCTGGACAGTGAATTTCACAAGTACTTTTCAGAGACCCCTCCCTTAGGTGGAACAGAATGGTTAGAGTGGGCTGGAATTAAATAATTGCCTTCCCCTGCATGGAAGGATAGAGAGGCCTGGAGTTGGTTATTTCCCTTCCCTCGGGTCAGTTAGACTCTGATAAATCCCCAATAAGTTAGGCCCTCGTTAAATAGTTTTTCCTGACTGCAGGCTTTGTTAAGAAGAACAGATTGCTCTGGTGTATTTCAAAATGGCTACCTTTTCCCTCCTTCTGCCTGAAGTGGTTTTTTTCCTTTTAAGTATTCACTGTGAAAACCTGTGAGCTCCTAGAGGTAAAACTCACACTCCTGTAACTGGGTCTCCCTGGAGTTTTTGACTCTCAGACCTGTCCACACGGAGCCTCCAGCAATTCATCAATTACAGTTCAGGTTTTCCTACCCCAGCACAGGTTCCCATGGAGGTTTCTATTCATGGGTTTCTGGTCTGGTAAGTTGTGATTCTCTGTATTTACCTGTCTGTCTCTCCAATTTTGGGGACAGTGGTTTGCCCTGTGACCTCACTTCTCTTATGGATCTAAGTAGAGTTGTCGATTTTTCAGTTTGTTCAGCTATTTCCTTGTTATTAGGACTGTTAATTTCCAAGCTCCTTACATGATGCTCTAGAAACTAGCATGTCTGTTCTCTTTCTCCACTTTCTACATTTGGTAGAATGAAAATTTTCAAATATGCACAATTATGCATTTGTAATAGATATTAGCACAATTTTATATTTAAGTAGAGAGTTTATTTGAATAGGGAGCAACAAGCATATCAGTAAATTTTAAAGTTCTCATAGTCAGTGTGTTCAAAGTTACCTTATGGCTTCCTTCTTTACTCTCACTCTACTCAGAGTTCCATACCCCAATTTAACCTCTCACTAAGCTAAGAACAACTTTTAAACAGATTGACAAAGGAAACCACCTCCTTCATGGTATTCTTTCACTTCCATTATTCAATTATTTTCCTTTATATATTCATTCTATAAATATGTGAGGTATATTATGCATCAATAGTCCACCAGTCATGGAGGATACAGTGGTGAAGAAAATAAAGATATTTGCTGACCTCAGGGACTTCACAAACTGTTCTAGATTTTTTGATTGTTCATTATTTCACAACTGGTGACTTATGTGTAATGAGGATATCTGATGAATTTTGGGCGACACTCTGAAAATTATTAGTGGGCAACCTTTGGTGTAGCTGTATTTGTTGTCACCCTTGCCCTACTCAAGAAATTAGCAGCTTTCCTTCTCTTTCCGTGAGCATGGACATATATATATATATATATATAAACATCTTTATTGGAGTATACTTGCTTTACAATGGTGTGTTAGTTTCTGCTTTATAACAAAGTGAATCAGCTATACGTATACATATATCCCTATATCTGTTCCCTCTTGAGTCTCCCTCCCACTCTCTCTATCCCACCCCTCTAGGTGGTCACAAAGCAATGAGCTGATCTCCCTGTGCTATGCGACTGCTTCCCACTATCTATCTATTTTCCATTTGGTAGTGTATATATGTCCATGCCACTCTCTCACTTTGACCCAGCTTACCCTTCTCAATTTCCGTGTCAAGTCCATTCTGTATATCTGCATCTTTATTCCTGTCCTGCCCCTAGGTTCTTCAGAACCTTTTTTTTTAGATTCCATATATATATATATATGTGTGTGTTACCATATGGTATTTGTGTTTCTCTTTCTTACTTACTTCACTCTGTATGACAGACTCTAGGTCCATCCACCTCAGTATGGAGGTTCCTTAAAAAACTAGAACTACCATACAACCCAGCAATCCTACTACCGGCCATATACCCTGAGAAAACCATAATTCAAAAAGAGTCATGTACCACAATATTCATTGCAGCTCTATTTACAATGGCCAGGACATGGATGCAACCTAAGTGTCCATTGACAGGTGAATGGATAAAGAAGATGTTGCACGTATATACAATGGAATATTACTCAACCATAAAAAGAAATGAAACTGACAAATGTTTTATATCTCCACCACATGCATTAGGAATTCTGACTTATTTGAAATTTTAATTCGACTGAATGATTTTTACAGAGTATTTTCTATGTGTAAGCAATCTGTTAATCACTACAAGGGAAAAGAATATAAAAAAATATTTTCCATTCTCTTGAATTGCTTAGACACAAACTGGGATGAAGTTGGGAGTGGAATTGTAAGGTGGAAATAGAAGGGAGATAAGTGAAAAATAACTAAAATAATCAGGATGTAAAAAGTACACTAAAATAGGTAAAAATGGTGTGGGAGAAATGAATGAAAGACCACATCTAATTAGAGGGATCAAAAGAGGTTTCATTAAAGAAGTGGTGAGACAGAGTTGCAGAATTTTAAAATATGTACTCCAGGGTGGGTATAGGAGACATTCCAAAAAGATGGATTAAAATAAGCATGGAAGAAGCAAAGCATGAGTCAATAAGCATCCCCATATGTCTGTGGAGTGATCTTTTGTACATGATCTAGCAAGTTAGACAAATAAAAGCCTGAGAAGGTAATTTGAAATAAAATGATGAGAGTTTTGGATGCAAAGTGATGTAGTTTCAAGTTAATTTCATAGTTAACTGAGGAGGAGTAATGAATATTCTAAAGTAAGAAAATAAAATATATAAAGCTTTACTGAAAGAATATTTTTCTGTTATGAGGATAGGATAATTTGGAAGTGAGGAGGCGGAAAAGATGAAGACCAGCTAAGAAGGCCTTATAAAAGTTCAATATTAAGTCAATCAAGCCTGAATTTGTGCAGTGGTAGAGGAAACAGAGAGAAAGAATGGATAAAAGGTATCCCACGGAAACTAAAATTAATAAAATTCAGCCACGGATTGGCCATAGAAAATAGAAGAGAGGAAGGGTAAAAAATGACATAGAGATTTCAAGCTTGAGTAGAACTGTTGGAATAAATTAAATGTCAGAAAAATAAATTGTCTTGAGAAAGAAAATGAAGAGTTTAATTCTTAAAATGTTGAATTTGTGGTGCCAGTGAGGTGGAAATATCAGTTAGCTCAGCAGGTCTCCTGGTCTAGAGAGATATTAGGACTGAAGATATGGATGTAAGGGTTGTTTACATAGAAGTGATAGTTGAATCTATGGATGTAGATAAATTTTCTGAGGAATGGATGCTAAAGAACAGATGACCAGAAGGTCATGAATGGAATCTTAAGCAATACACAAAAGTAGCAAGATCCAACTTAAGGATTAAAGTGATTAAGGGGGATTCCCTGGTGGCGCAGTGGTTGAGAGTCTGCCTCCCGATACAGGGGACACGGGTTCGTGGCCCGGTCTGGGAAGATCCCACATGCCGCAGAGCAGCTGGGCCCGTGAGCCATGGCCACTGAGCCTGAGCGTCTGGAGTCTGTGCTCCACAACCGGAGAGGCCACAACACTGAGAGGTCTGTGTACCATGAAAAAAAAAATTGATTAAGGAAGATCTGCAAATAGCTGTATAACTCATGTGATGGGCTCACAAGGTAAATTGTGTGAAGATTTTTTTTTTTATATTTTAAATAATTCAGGCACAGGTAGGCATGTCCAGCAAACTGTTGCACCCTTCCAAGAAAAGTTTCCTGGCAGGAAGGTTTAAAATCCTGCACTTGATGTAGAATGAAGTTTAGTTAATTTAGGAAAGAACAATCTAAGAAAAACATTGTGTCCACAGCACAGATTTGAAAGAAGGTAGAGTCTAGAGGTTAAGAATAGAGTCTCTAGAGCCAGAGTGTGTGGGTTTGAGTTCCTGCCCTTCCACTTACTAGCTTTGTGGCCTTGGGCAAGTATCTTAACTTCTCTGTGCCTCAGTACCTTCAAATTCATAATTGAGAAAATAATACTACCTCATAAGTCTGTTGTAGTGGTAAAAGAAGTTAAATACTGTCTGTATATAGAACAGTTCTTGAGACTTAGTAAGTGCTCAACAAATGTTAATTATTATTATGTTTAGTCTCCTGGCTCAGCTCCAGTTGGATTGTCTGAGACCTATGGAGAGATATGTCACTAAATATTCTTTAAGATATGGATGCACAAGAACACTTCTTTGGGATTCTTTTAACAAATTGGAAAATAAAGGGGAGGGAGTTACACTCCATCACACTGTCATGCAAACCCTGTTACCTTTGGCAACAGGAAGAGATAAATGTTGTGCCAAGCAGATCAAGTAGAAAACACCAGTATCCACAAATGTAGGAACAGATTAGTGGCAACAGACTGACCTACAACATTTCATCAATGCCTGTTGTACTAGACAGAGCAGTGGCCATCAAAATTAGAAAACTGTACCTAGCTGGAAAACAGGGATGACCATAGCAGCCAATGGCACAACGCTGGTACATTGAATGTGGAGCCCTTAAAGGTATTCCCCCAAGGGGACAAATGATAAGGCCAGGCATTGTAGAGGGATCAAAGTAAAATTTGTCAGCAATTGGGATAATAAGATAGTAAAATTTGGGTTGTATGTATTTAGCAGACTGAAAGAATAAGAGAAACTGACAAAAGATACAGAAGTCAAGTAGAAATGAGGAAGGTACAGTTTTACAGAAGCCAAAGGAGGAGGAATTCTTAGAAGTATGGAGTTGTCAACACCATCAAATACTGCAGAAATGTCAAGAAAAATGAATATTGATGTAGGTGAATGAATTTGGAAACCAGAAGGTAATTTTTAATATCTAGTAAAGCAGTTTCAGTAAAATGGTTCAGACGAATCAGTTAAGAGAATGATTTTAAGAAGTAAAACTGTGAATGGGTGGTAAAGAAGTGAAGACAATTTTGAAATCTTCTCTGAAGGAAATGTGAAAGTAAGAAAAATAGACAAGACAGTACGTTGAAGAGGTGACAGGAAGTAGTAAATGAATTTTTGTTTCAGGGAGAGCTGCGCCATGTTTGAAGACACAAGAGGAAAACCCAACACTGGGAGATATTAAGAATTCAAGCAATAGAGAGACTAACAAATGGAGCATCGTACAAAGAACAGACAGATAAGAGCTTCCTTATTTTATGTCTGTCTTTTCTAGTTGCAAGGAACACGATCATTCTTGGAAGAGTTCAAGTTATGGGCATTAATATGAGGAGAAATATGAGAAAACTTGTGATAGGGCTTCCATGGTAATTCCAAAAGATGAGCAGAGCAGCAGTCATATTTCACAGACTGAACTATAACATAGTTTTGAGACTATGTTATGGACTGTCAAGACTTCCAGGAACCCCTGTAACAGTTGTTCATGGATTTTCACTTTAGTGTCCTACCATTAATGTGACACAGCTACTCTTTTGGTTTTTAATGTTTTCTTTGTCTCTTCTTATTTCTCCTCCTTCTCTGCATTGACTATTTTAACCTCTATTCAGTATATTTTCTGTTTTCCCTGATGTTAACCAGGTTTACTATGCATAACTTACCATATTCAAATATTCTAAATTTATTTTATAATAAATTTTTAAAATGTGTGTGTAACATTGACATCCGATAAAACAATCTCCAACTTACACAAATTTTCTGCTTACTTATAATTTTGACCAACCCATGATCTTCAGTTGAATCTTTTTTTTATGGTCCTTCATGCCTTTTCATCCTTCTGTACATGCTTTTAGCCTCAGCTGTCCTTATTAACTACATCATTCTCTTGAGATCACCCCTTTATATTTCTTAAAAAGGGAATATTATTGGTTCAGTTTATCCTTATTTTTCCAGAATTGTTCAATTTTTTCACCTCATAGGCTTCTGATAAGTTTAGAGAATGACTTGTTATAATCAAGTGACCATTCACAGTCTAATACCCTGTAGGTAAGGGTTGGTTGTGGAGAAGTATAAAGTGGGACATCACATGAGCATAACATAATCAAGAAGCAACCAGGGGTCACTTCCCCTAGCAGGGGAATAGCTTTGACATAGTAGGTACTGTGATTGACCAATTGAAGACACCTGTAAATTAAATAAATTTACATGGATAAATCTATTTCTGAAATGATTCTCAGTTTTTCTTTTCCTTTTCATTCTGGTCAACTGTGTCTTAGTTTACATATTTTTATCATCTCTTATCTGGACCTTTGCTTACTTGTCTAACTCTCTGGTCTCTTCTCCATTCTAAATTATCTTCTACATTTATTTGGGAGTTTTCTTTCTAAAACACATGTTAAATCAGATAAATATCCTGTACAATACATTTAATGGCAATAAAAACTAGCATCTTAAAGTGCTCTTTATATCCTATTCACTTAACATGTAGTCTTTTAAAATCCTTTTAAAATAATATATTACCATTATTATCCTCATCTACATATAAAGATATTGATGCTAAGAAACTTCAAGTAATTTGCACAAGAAAATAAAGTTCATTAATGGTGAAACCAGGATATAAACCAGTATTTTTTAATCTCAATATCATTTCAATATTTATGATTTAAACTCCATCTTATATAAATTCTCATCACCTGCAGAAATAAGTTTAAAATCCTCATACATTCATACATGGTTCTTCACAATTTTCCCGAACCCACGTTGAAAGGCTCATTTTTTGCCTCTTTCATCATGCACCTATGCTACAATTTAAACATACTGAACTTCTTGCAGTTTCCTATACATGCTACTTTTAAAAAACCTCCTATTTATTAGCTATATCCTTGGTTGGATGTGTTTAAATGACACAGTTCTAAGTTCCTTCTAGCGTGATTTTTAATACTAGCTAAAAAAAAATATCCAGAAATCTCTTGTGACTGGAGTTATGGAGGCTGTGATAGATAAGAGTCTAACTCAGCCCTTCAACCCTAATATTCCCATATTCTGGTTATTTAATTAAATATTAATCTAGGTATGTCTTTGAAGGATTGTTACAGATGTAACTGAAGTCCCAAGTCAGTTGATGTTAATAAACAGAGGTTATCTGGGTGGACCTGACTCAATTGAGTCCTTTAAAAGCAGAAAATTTTCTCCAGCTGATGGCAGAAGGAGATGTCACAGAGTTTTCAAGCAGAATAAGGATTTAATGGGCCTGTTGTTGCTTGCTTAGAAGATGAAGGGAATCATGTGCAAGAACCAGAGAGTGGTTTTCAGAAACAAAGAGTGACCCCTGGTTAACAGCATTTAAGGAAATGTGGACCTCAGTTCTACGACTCCACAGAGTTAAATTTTGCCAACAACTTGAATGAGCTAGAAGCAGATATTTTCCCAGACCATCTAGACCATAATTCAGCATGGCTGACACTTTGATTCCAGCCTTGTAATATACAGAGCAGAGAACCCAATGGTGCCATGTCAGACTCCTGGACTAGATAACTGTGAGATAAAAAAATGGAAATTGTTTTAAACTGCTAAGTTTGTGGTAACTTGTTATGCAGCAATAGAAAACAACTACATAGTGAAATTAAGTTTTGCTAATGAGTTGTACGCACATAAGATTTAGAAGGCAGAAGTCAGGCATAGGCCCTCTAAAATAGCGTTTCAGTTTTCTGGCTGGCAAAAATTGACGGTAGAGATGTCATTACTCAATTTCCAGTTTCATGAAAGTGGCAATTACAGCAATAATAGTAGCCAGACTCAACAGTTCAGAATCCAGTCATTAGCGTTATGGGTACTGAGAAAAAAAGTGGCTATCATGGACTCTAGAGTCCATATTTCAGTGTCCAGACACATGCAGTGTTTGTAGTAGTAGTCATGACTTCCTGAACAGTCTTGTTAATTCCTGGATCATGGCTACTATAATGCTATATTAAAGTTCATAACTTATGGGGTCACCTCCTGATTCCCCACCTTCCTGATTATGATGAAAAATATTAACACTTCTAAAATATCTGTTCTGAAGGGTACTAGGTACCATTAGTGGAGGTCCAGTAAAGTCTTGAGCTTCATCCTCTAACTCTTGCAATAACCTCATAAACACTGAATTTACTATAAGTCCCTTTTTAATTAAACTATTTGGAATAGTTTCTTTTATCTAAACCAAGCCTTGAGAAAGTGTTTGATACTAGAAGTAATTTCAGGCAATAAAACTTCAAGATTGAGAATGTGGGATTGGTTATCTGACCTGATTGTGTATAAATGTAGTGAAAATCTTGTTATTATTGGAGAATGCACAACTGTTAGTTCATAGAAGACAGTGGCAAATAGTTACTTAAGTTTTCACTGGTGACTGTAATGAAGAGTTATTATGATACACTGTTGGAATGAGGAACACAAGGTTTGTGGGTTGGATGTCTATTTCCAACTGCACTTGAGAGCTTAAGGAAATAAAATGGTATACTCAGACTTATAAATTCTTAGTTTGGGATTTCTACTTTCAGCTAAAAACTCTATAGGGGACTGAGATATCATAGGATAAAGGATTCCCATCGGCTACTGGCAGAAACATACATAAATTCTATTTACAGAAATGTTTCCCAAAGTTATAACCACAGGATAAATCCAGATTAACAGTAAGTATGTGTATACAAGAAACCCACTTTAAATATAAAGAAACACACAAATTAAAAGTAAATGGATGGGGGAATCGGGAAGATGGCAGAAGAGTAAGACACGGAGATCACCTTCCTCCCCACAGATAAATCAGAAATACATCTACACGTGGAACAACTCCTATAGAACACCTACTGAACGCTGGCAGAAGACCTCAGACCTCTCAAAAGGAAAGAAATTTCCCCACGTACCTGGGTAGGGCAAAAGAAAAAAGAAAAAATAGAGACAAAAAATAGGGACAGGACCTGCACCAGTGGGAGGGAGCGGTGGAGGAGGAAAGGTTTCCACACACTAGGAAGCCCCTTCACGGGCAGAGACTGTGGGTGGCGGAGGGGGGAAGCTTCGGAGCCGGAGCCGCGGAGGAGAGCGCAGCAACAGGGGTGTGGAGGGCAAAGTGGAGAGATTCCTGCACAGAGGATCGGTGCCGACTGGCACTCACCAGCCCCAGAGGCTTGTCTGCTCACCCCCCGGGGCGGGCGGGGATGGGAGCTGAGGCTAGGGCTTCAGTCAGAGCGCAGGGAGAGGACTGCAGTTGGCGGTGTGAACACAGCCTGCAGGGGGTTAGTGCACCACGGCTAGCCGGGGGGGAGTCTGGGGAAAAGTCTGGACCTACCGAAGAGGCAAGAGACTTTTTCTTCCCACATTGTTTCCTGGTGCGCAAGGAGAGGGGATTAAGAGCGCTGCTTAAAGGAGCTCCAGAGACGGGCATGAGCTGCGGCTAAAACCATGGACCACAGAGACGGGCATGAGATGCTAAGGCTGCTGCTGCCGCCACCAAGAAACCTGTGTGTGAGCATGGGTCACTCTCCACACCTCCCTTCTGGGGAGCCTGTGCAGCCCACCACTGCCAGGGTCCCGGGATCCAGGAACAAGTTCCCCGGGAGAATGCACGGCACGCCTCAGGCTGGTGCAAGGTCATGCCAGCCTCTGCCGCTGCAGGCTCGCCCCGCATTGTGCCCCTCCCTCTCCCCAGCCTGAGTGAGCCAGAGTCCCCGAAGCAGCTGTTCCTTTAACCCTGTCCTGTTTGAGCGAAGAACAAACGCCCTCCGGTGACCTACGCGTAGAGTCAGGGGCAAATCCAAAGCTGAGCACCGGGAGCTGTGCGAATAAAGAAGAGAGGGAAATCTCTCCCAGCAGCCTCAGAAGCAGTGGATTAACCTGCACAATCAACTTGATGTACACTGCATCTGTTGAATACATGAATAGACAACGAATCATCCCAAATTGAGGAGGTAGACTTTGAGAGCAAGAGTTATTATTTTTTCCCCTTTTCCTCTTTTTGTGAGTGTGTATGTGTATGCTTCTGTGTCAGATTTTGTCTGTATAGGTTTGCTGTCACCATTTGTCCTAGGGTTCTATCTGTCATTTCTTTTTTTTAAATTTTTTTTAATAATTATTTTTATTTTAATAACTATTTTATTTTATCTTACTTTATTTTATTTTACCCTCTTTCCACTTTTTTCTTTCTTTACTTCCTTCCTTCCTTCTTTCTTTCTTTCATTCCTTCTTTCTCTCCTTCTTTCTTTATTTCTTCCTTTCTTCCTTCCTTCCTTCCTTCCTTTCTTTCTTTCTTTCCTTCTTTCTTTCTTTCTTTCTTTCTTTCTTTCTTTCTTTCTTTCTTTCTTTCTTTCTTTCTTTCTTTCTTTCTTTCTTCCTTTCTTTCTTTCTACTTTTCTCCCTTTTATTCTGAGCTGTGTGGGTTAAAGGCTTTTGGTGCTGCAGCCAGGAGTCAATGCTGTGCCTCTGAGGTGGGAGAGCCAACTTCAGGACACTGGTCCACAAGAGACCTCCCAGTTCCACATAATATCAAACGGAGAAAATCTCCCAGACATCTCCATCTCAACACAAGCACCCAGCTTCACTCAATGACAAGCAAGCTACAGTGCTGGACACCCTATGCCAAACAAATAGCAAGAAAGGAACACAACATAACCCATTAGCAGAAAGCCTGCCGAAAATCATAATAAGTCCACAGACACCCAAAAACACTCCACAAGACTTGGACCTGCCCACCAGAAAGACAAGATCCACCTCATCCACCAGAACACAGGCACTAGTCCCCTCCACCAGGAAGCCTACACAACCCACTGAACCAACCTTAGCCACTGGGGAGAGACAGCAAAAACAATGGGAACTACAAACCTGCAGCCTGCAAAAAGGACACCCCAAACACAGTAAGATAAGCAAATTGAGAAGACAGAAATACACACAGCAGTTGAAGCAGCAAGATAAAAACCCAACAGACCTAACAAATGAAGAGGAAATAGGCAGCCTACCTGAAAAAGAATTCAGAATAATGATAGTAAAGATGATCCAAAATCTTGGAAATAGCATGGAGAAAATGCAAAAAACATTTAACAAGGACCTAGAAAAACTGAAGATGAAACAAGCAATGATGAACAGCACAATAAATGAAATTAAAAATACTCTAGATGGGATCAATAGCAGAATAACTGAGGGAGAAGAACAGATAAGTGACCTGGAATATAAAATAGTGGAAATAACTACTGCAGGACAGAATAAAGAGAAAAGAATGAAAAGAACTGAGGACAGTCTCAGAGACTTCTGGGACAACATTAAATGCACCAACATTCAAATTATAGGGGTTCCAGAAGAAGAAGAGAGGAAGAAAGGGACTTAGAAAATATTTGAAGAGATTATAGTTGAAAACTTCCCTAATATGGGAAAAGAAATAGTTAATCCAGTCCAGGAAGCAAAGAGAGTCTCATACAGGATAAATCCAAGGAGAAACATGCCAAGTCACATATTAATCAGATTGTCAAAAATTAAATACAAAAAAAAAAAAACGTATTAAAAGCAGCAAGGGAAAAACAACAAATAACATACAAGGGAATCCCAATAAGCTTAACAGCTGACCTATCAGCAGAAACTCTGCAAACCAGAAGGGACTGTCAGGACATATTTAAATTGATGAAGGAGAAAAACCTACAACCAACATTACTCTACCCAGCAAGGATCTCATTCAGATTTGATAGGGAAATTACAACCTTTACAGATAAGCAAAAGCTGAGAGAGTTCTGTGACATTAAAGCAGCTTTACAACAAATGCTAAAGGAACTGCTTTAGGCAAGAAACACAAGAGAAGGAAAAGACCTACAATAATGAACTCAAAACAATTAAGAAAATGGGAATAGGAACATACATATCGATAATTACCTTAAATGTAAATGGATTAAATGTTCCCACCAAAAGACACAGACTGGCTGAATGGATGCAAAAACAAAACCCATATATATGCTGTCTACAAGAGACCCACTTCAGACCTAGAGACAAATACAGGCTGAAAGTGAGGGAATTGAAAAAGATATTCCATGCAAATGGAAACCAAAAGAAAGCTGGACGAGCAATTCTCATATCAGACAAAATAGACTTTAAAATAAAGACTAATAGAAGAGACAAAGAAGGACACTACATAATGATCAAGGGATCGATCCAAAAAGATATAACAATTTTAAATATTTATGCACCTAACAAAGGAGCACCTTAATACATAAGGTAAATACTAACAGCCATAAAAGGGGAAATCGACAGTAACACATTTGTAGTCAGGGACTTTAACACCCCACTTTCACCAATGGACAGATCATCCAAAATGAAAATAAATAAGGAAACACAAGCTTTAAAATATACATTAAACAAGATGGACATAATTGATATTTATAGGACATTCCATCCAAAAACAACGGAATACATATTTTGCTCAAGTGCTCATGGAAAATTCTCCAGGACAGATCATATTTTGGGTCACAAATGAAGACCTGGTTAATTTAAGGAAATTGAAATTGTATCAAGTATCTTTTCCAACCACAATGCTATGAGACTACATATCAATTACAGGAAAAGACCTGTAGAAAATAAAAACACATGGAGGCTAAACAATACAATAATTATTAATGAAGTGATCACTGAAGAAATCAAAGAGGAAATAAAAAAAAATACCTAGAAACAAATGACAATGGAGAGATGACAACCCAAAACCTACGGGATGCAACAAAAAACACTTCTAAGAGGGAACTTTAAAGCAATACAATCCTACCTTAAGAAGCAGGAAACATCTAGAATAAACAACATAAACTTGCACCTACAGCAATTAGAGAAAGAAGAACAAAAAAACCCCAAAGGTAGCAGAAGGAAAGAAATCATAAAAATAAGATCAGAAATAAGTGCAAAAGAAATGAAGGGAACAATAGCAAAGATCAATAAAACTAAAAGCTGGTTCTTTGAGAAGTTAAACAAAATTGATAAACCATTAGCCAGACTCATCAAGAAAAAAAGAAAGAAGACTCAAATCAATAGAATTAGAAAAAGGAGAAATAACAACTGACACTGCAGAAATACAAAAGATCATGAGAGATCACTACAAGCAACTCTATGCCAATAAAATGGAAAACCTGGAAGAATTGGACAAATTCTTAGAAGAGCACAACCTGCCAAGACTGAATCAGGAAGGAATAGAAAATATGAACAGACCAATCACAAGCATTGAAATTGAAACTGTGATTTAAATTCTTCCAACAAACAAAAGCCCAGGACCAGATGGCTTCACAGGCGAATTCTATCAAACATTTAGAGAAGAGCTAACACCTATCCTTCTCAAACTCTTCCAAAATATAGCACAGGGAGGAACACTCCCAAACTCATTCTACGAGGCCACCATCACCCTGACACCAAAACCAGACAAGGATGTCACAAAGAAAGAAAACTACAGGCCAATATCACTGATGAACACAGATGCAAATTTCCTCAACAAAGTACTAGCAAACAGAATCCAACAGCACATTAAGAGGATAATACACCATGATCAAGTGGGGTTTATTCCTGGAATGCAAGGATTCTTCAATAGATGCAAATCAATCAGGGTGATATACCATATTAACAAATTGAAGGAGAAAAACCATAGGACCATCTCAATAGATGCAAAGAAAGCTTTTGACAAAATCCAACACCCATTTATGATAAAAACCTTCCAGACAGTAGGAATAGAGGGAACTTTCCTCAACATAATAAAGGCCATATATGACAAACCCACAGCCAACATCATCCTCAATGGTGAAAAACTGAAAGCATTTCCACTAAGATGAGGAACAAGACAAGGTTGCCCACTCTCACCACTGTTATTCAACATAGTTTTGGAAGTTTTAGCCACAGCAATCAGAGAAGAAAAGGAAATAAAAGGAATCCAAATCGGAAAAGAAGAAGTAAAGCTGTCACTATTTGCAGATGACATGATACTATACATAGAGATCCTAAAGATGCTACCAGAAAACTACTAGAGTTAGTCAATGAATTTGGAAAAATAGCAGGATACAAAATTAATGCACAGAAATCGCTGGCATTCCTATACACTAATGATGAAAAATCTGAGAGTGAAATCAAGAAAACACTCCCATTTACCATTGCAACAAAAACAATAAAATATCTCAGAATATACCTACCAAAGAAGACAAAAGACCTGTATGCAGAAAATTATAAGACACTGATGAAAGAAATTAAAGATGATACAAATAGATGGAGAGATATACCATGTTCTTGGATTGGAAGAATCAACATTGTGAAAATGACTCTACTACCCAAAGCAATCTACAGATTCAATGCAATCCCTATCAAACTACCAGTGGCATTTTTCAAAGAACTAGAAGAAAAAAATTCACAATTTGTATGGAAACACA
The DNA here is from genome assembly GCF_003676395.1 of Aethalodelphis obliquidens. Taxonomy (NCBI): domain Eukaryota; kingdom Metazoa; phylum Chordata; class Mammalia; order Artiodactyla; family Delphinidae; genus Aethalodelphis; species Aethalodelphis obliquidens. Next base: position 5,930,641 of record NW_020837998.1, read on the forward strand.
AAAGACCCTGAATAGCCAAAGCAATCTTGAGAACGAAAAACGGAGCTGAAGGAATCAGGCTTCCTGACCTCAGACTATACTACAAAGCTACAGTGATCAAGACAGTATGAAACTGGCACAAAAGCAGAAAGATAGATCAATGGAACAGGATAGAAATCCCAGAGATAAACCCATGCACCTATGGTCACCTTATCTTTGATAAGGGAGGCAAGAATGTACAGTGGAGAAAGGACAGCCTATTCAATAAGTGGTGCTGGGAAAACAGGACAGGTACACATAAAAGTATGAGATTTTATCACTCCCTAACACCATACACAAAAATAAACTCAAAATGGATTAAAGACCTAAATGTAAGGCCAGACACTATCAAACTCTTAGAAGAAAACATAGGCAGAACACTCTATGACATAAATCACAGCACGATCCTTTTTGACCCACCTCCTAGAGAAATGGAAATAAAAACAAAAATAAACAAATGGAACCTAATGAAACTTCAAAGCTTTTGCACAGCAAAGGAATCCATAAACAAGACCAAAAGACAACCATCAGAATGAGAGAAAATATTTGCAAATGAAGCAACTGACAAAGGATTAATCTCCAAAATTTATAAGCAGCACATGCAGCTCAATAACAAAAAAACAAACAACCAATTCCAAAAATGGGCAGAAGACATAAATAGACATTTCTCCAAAGAAGATATACAGACGGCCAACAAACACATGAAAGAATGCTCAACATCATTAATCATTAGAGAAATGCAAATCAAAACTACAATGAGATATCATCTCACACCAGTCCGAATGGCCATCATCAAAAATTCTAGAAACAATAAATGCTTGCGAGGGTGTGGAGAAATGGGAACACTCTTGCACTGCTGGTGGGAATGTGAATTGGTACAGCCACTATGGAGAATAGTATGGAGGTTCCTTAAAAAACTACAAATAGAACTACCATATGACCCAGCAATCCCACTACTGGGCATAAACCCTGAGAAAGCCATAATTCAAAAAGTGTCATGTACGAAAATGTTCATTGCAGCTCTATTTACAATAGCCCAGAGATGGAAACAACCTAAGTGTCCATCATCTGATGAATGGATAAAGAAGACGTGGCACATATATACAATGGAATGTTACTCAGACATAAAAAAGAAACGAAATTGAGCTATTTGTAATGAGGTGGATGGACCTGGAGTCTGTCATACAGAGTGACATAAGTCAGAAAGAGACAGACAAATACCGTATGCTAACACATGTATATGGAATTTAAGGAAAAAAATGTCATGAAGAACCTAGGCCTAAGACAAGAATAAAGACACAGGTCTACTAGAGAATGGACTTGAGGATATGGGGAGGGGGAATGGTAAGCTGTGACAAAGCGAGAGAGAGGCATGGACCTATATACACTACCAAACGTAAGGTAGATGGCTAGTGGGAAGCAGCCGCATAGCTCAGGTAGATCAGCTCAGTGCTTTGTGACCACCTAGAGAGGTGGGATAGGGAGGGTGGGAGGGAGGAAGATGCAAGAGGGAAGAGATATGGGAATATATGTGTATGTATAACTGATTCCCTTTGTTATAAAGCAGAAAAAAGACACACCATTGTAAAGCAATTATACTCCAATAAAGATGTAAGGAAAAAAACAGATGACGATGTGGTATTTTTCGTAACAATATACCAGTGAAACAGAATAAACAATCTAGAGCCCAGGAACATACCAACATAAAGTCATCTGATTTATCTTAAATATAACACATCAGAATAGTGGGATAAGAAATGTCCTTTCAGTTAATGGTGTTGAGCCAATTGGGTAGTCAAAAAAAAAATGACAGCCTGTTGTTAATCACTCTGGGAGGGTAGACATGATGAAGTCAGCTGTGATTAAAAGGAAACGGTTTTTTCAAAGATCATACAATAGCTGTAATATGCCATAAAAATCACCTCTTTGAGAGAGTGCTACTTTCTTACTCTTGATACCCCCAGGTTAGATTTTCTATTATTTCTTACTAGGGAAACCCAAATGCTGAACTTCTCTCACCTCTTGCCAGTAACCAAACCCTTAATAATCTGTGTTGCTTCTAATCTAATCTCAGAAATAACAACCACTCTAGAACTGATCCATTCTTCCTTTAGACTGTCCTCAGAATACTTCAGCAGTAATCCAAACCATACAAAAACATTTCCTTCCTCTGTCTTGTCAAATGACATTCCACAGCCCTTCTAAAATGCCCCTCCTTTGTGGTGGGTCAATAATCAGATTTTATTAGGCTATTGGTTTGTCCCTGGTGATCCCTAACAGGAGCCTCTAACTTCTAAATGTGAAATGTAAAACTAAAAAGCATTTGGAATATAATATCAAAAAATATCTTCATGACATTGTGATAGGAAAATATTTATAAAATGGAAAAATAGCAGTAGCCATAAAGGAAGTGATTGATAAATTGGACTACACTAAAATGAAAAACTTCTTTTAATCAAAACATACCATTAAGAGAACGAAAATGCGGGCTTCCCTGGTGACGCAGTGGTTGAGAATCTGCCTGCCAATGCAGCGGACAAGGGTTCAAGCCCTGGTCTGGGAGGATCCCACATGCCGCAGAGCAGCTGGGCCCATGAGCCACAATTACTGAGCTTGCGCGTCTGAAGCCTGTGCTTCTCAACGAAAGAGGCCGCGATAGTGAGAGGCCCGCACACTGCGATGAAGACTGGCCCCCGCTTGCCACAACTAGAGAAAGCCCTCACACAGAAATGAAGACCCAACACAACCATAAATAAATAAATTAATTAATTTAAAAAAAAGAGAGAACGAAAATGCAAGCCAGAGTATTACTATAACATTTGAAATAGATTTAACTGATAATATATATTATGGACAAAGGTGCCTGTGTCCATAATACATAGAATATTCCTAGAAATTAGTAAGAGATAGACAACCTAATAGGAAAATGGGAAAAAAGTTTATCAAGGCTCTTTGTAAAAAGGATATCCACATTGGTAAAATTACATTGTAAAACTGTTCATGAGCCTCTATTAAAAATGAACATATACATAAATTTTGAACCAAAGCTCCACTCATGAGAATATGACCAACAGAAATGGGTGCATACATGCACCAGAATGCAAATGTAAAAATGTCCATAGAACAATTATTCATAATTCAGAAACTAGAAATGACCCTAATGGCCATTAAGAGTGAAATGAACCAACGAGTAAGTTTACTTGCAGGAGATTCACATAATGGAATACTATGAAGAATTAAAAAGAGGACAAAGTGTCCCCATATGCAACAACGTGGAAAAATTTCACATATATAGTGTTGAACCAAAAAAGTCAGTAACAAGGGCTTCCCTGGTGGCGCAGTGGTTGAGAGTCCGCCTGCCGATGCAGGGGACACAGGTTCATGCCCCTGTCCGGGAAGATCCCACATGCCATGGAGTGGCTAGGCCCGTGGGCCATGGCCTCTGAGCCTGTGCATCCGGAGCCTGTGCTCCACAACGGGAGAGGCCACAACAGTGAGAGGCCAGCATACTGCAAAAAAAAAAAAAAAAAAGAAAAACAAAAAAGAAAAGTCAGTAACAAGAATGCACATACTTTATGATTCAATTGATAAAAAATACAAAAACAGGGAAAACTAACCTACAGTGTTAGAATGGAGAGTGGGAATAGTGATAGTGATATGAGACACAGAGGACTTAGATACTGGAATTAATTCAATGTATATTGACTTAAATGGTCAGTTCATCCACCTGAACACTTGTGATTTGGTAACGTCACTGTCTGTATGTTCTTTTTTAAAGATACTCATTTTTAAAAAGAGGAAGCCCAATTAGGCACAGAGAAGAGGCAATTCACATTTTCCTAAGGAAATTAGTCAAAAGAAATGGCTAAGACATAAGTGAGTCAGTAAAATTGAGAGAGATCCTCAGTTCCCAAAAATGCACTTCACATTTTCTTTCATTATCAATCATGGAAAGCAAGACTTTAAATGAGAGGGTTTATCTGGGAAGTGACAGGGGAATTGAGTTTTTTCTGGGAGATTTCTGTCTTTACTGGGTTACTAGGACATTTGGGATGAATTGACCCAATATGCAAAGAAGAAATTGCACAGAATCTCTAAGGTTTGCACCCAATCTGGTGTGTTTCAGTTGGGGTTTCTGCAAGGTTGTCATCTGGGCAAACCATCCCAAAAGAGCAGTTGACATCAAGTATCTGATTGATTCAGAGATGTGAATCCCTATCCCATAGCATATAAATTTGCAGACAATAATCGGGTCAGAAAAGGAACAGGGGCCTGGGTCAAATGTGAAAAAATATATAGAAACTAGGTACCTGTATTCGTTTGCTAGGGCAGCCAAAACACAATATTACAAACTGGGTAGTTTAGACAACAGAAATTCATTTTCTAACAAAAGTCTGAGTTTGAGGTGTTGGCGGGGTTGTTTACTTATTAACCCATTCTTCTTTGCTTGTAGATGGCTTTCTTCTCCCTGTGTCTTCACACAATATTCCCTCTGTATGTGTCTGTGTCCCAACCTCCTTTTCTTAAAAATACACCAGTTCTGTTGGATTAAAGCCTATCCCAATGACATCTTTTAACTCAAATACCTCTTTAAAGGTGCTATCTCCAAACAGTCACATTCTGAAATATTCAGTGTTAGGACTTCAATATATAAATTTAGGGGGAAGGAAAAAAATTTAGTCCATAACAGAATCTATAGTTGTGCATTAAATGATTATGTAAAAATAACTCATAATTATTTTAAAAATTAATTTTAACATTATGCAAGGGTAGTTATGCACATGAACATGTCAAACATCATTCCAGAACAAAGGAACTGACACAAAACTAAGGGAATACATACAATTGAGAGCTCTTTACTTACTGCTATGGATTGAATTGTGTCACCCCCAAAATCATATGTTCAAACCCTAGCCCACAATGTGACTGTATTTGGATACAGGGCCTTTAAAATGGCAATTAAAAGAAGATCAATCAAGATGGCAGAGTAAGAGAGTGTGGACCTTACTTCCCCCCATGAACACATGAAAAATATATCTACATATGGAACAATTCTCACTGGAAACAAACTGGAAACTGGCAGAAGTATTCCTGTACAACCAAGGCTGTAAGAAAGACACACACATAATTGGGTCGGAAGGGAAGAAAAGTGATTGGGTTAAGACCTGCGCCCCTGGGAGGGGACTCATAGGAAGAGGGAGAGTACACCAGTGGACACCAACCCTTGGGAGTGAGCAGTTTAAGCCACAGAATGAGCATGCCAGTCCTGAGTCCTATGTTTGGGAAACAAGATCCCTTGACTGATTGGAGCACCACTGGGACTAAGGGAAGAATGGAGGGAAGCCTGGACTCCACACATGAGGAGCATGCACTGCTGGCTTTCCCCTGAGGAAGGGCACAGAGACGTCTGCTTTAGCAACTGCTGGGTTTCCTGCCACCATCCCATCATGTGTGCCAGCCCAAGCTGAGTCAACACTCCAGCCCCACTCACTCCATGCCACTGTATAGCACTGCATTTGGGGGAGTCATGACTGGGAAAAACACCCAACCATGAGGCACAGAGACAACCTGGACCCAAGGCAGTGTCTGGATGTGGCAGCAGCCACTGTTGGTGCTTACTCAAGCAGGGCCTCAGAAGTTCAGATCTCCGATGGTGGCCACTCCATCACAGCCTACTCTCCAATACATGCTGAGGGTCCATGTGGCCTGTCCTACCCTGTGGAGTGGTTTCACAATAGGGTGGGGGAAGAGGAGTTCGGGGGAAGTGATTGACTGTGAGGGACAAAGGGTACTTGCACCTGAGGTTGTGTCTGAGCAGAGTGAGGGATAAAAGTACAGACACCTGCACAGGCAGTGCACCAGAAGTAGCTTGTACCTCTGTCTGTACACAACATGAGCTGAGAGCCCACATAGACCCTCCTTCCTTCAGCACTCCCCAACTCTGGGGCAAGTGTCTCAGGGTGAAGAAGGGGGAAAACACACACTTAAAGGGAACAGAGCCAGCACAGGGCCTAATCCTCAGAGCTTCTGCTCCAGGAACGTGGGATCAGACCCCACACCCAATAAAGTGGTGATGGCCACGGAGCAGCAGGGAAGTCCTGCCTCACACCCAGAGCTAGCTCTAGGCGCTCTAGCTCCAGCTCCACCCCCTATCAAGGTAATAGCTGCCAGCACACCCTGAGGAAATACGTGAATTGTATTCATGTCAAATCCAGCTATCCCACCAAAGGCATTGGGCACACACAGTCTGTATACAAATGCTCCCACAGAAGAAAACCCCTTCAAGAATGCAATAGGTAACTCTTTCACCTAAATTCATAGAGGCAGAGAAAGTAAGCAAAATGAAAATTCACAGGAACCGCTCTCAATTGAAAGAGCAAGAGAAAACCCCTGAAAAACATAATGAAACCAAAATAAGCAATTTATCATATAAATAATTCAAAACATTGGTAATAAAAATGTTAACTTAATCAGGGAAAAGAATTAATGTAAACAATGAACATTACAGCAAGGAACTAGAAAATATAAAAAAGGCCCAATCAGAAATGAAGAATTCAATAGCTGGAATAAAAAATACACTAGAAAGAATTAATGGCAGAATAAATGATACAGAAGAATGTATAAGTGACTGAAAGATAGAATAATAGAAATCAACCAATCAGCACAGAAAAAGGGAAAAAAAAATTTAAGTGCAAGCAATTTAAGAAATCTCTGGAATAACATTAAGCATACCAACATTCACATTATAGGGGTCCCAGAAGGAGAAGAGAGAGAGAAGGGGATTGAAAAATGTATTTGAGTAAGCAAATGGGACCTAAGTAAACTTACAAGCTTCTGTACAGCAAATGAAACCATAAACAAAACAAAAACATAACTTGCAGACTGAGAAAAGATATTTGCAAATGATGCAACTGACAAGGGCTTAATTTCCAAAATGTACAAATAGCTTGTACAACTAAACAACAGAGAAACAAGCCAAACAAAAAATGCACAGAAGATATAAATAGACATTTCTCCAAAGAAGACATACAAATGGCCAACATGTACATGAAAGAATGCTCAACATTGCTAATTACTAGATAGATGCAAATCAAAACTACAATGAGGTACCACCTCATACCAGTCAGAATGGTGATCATTAAAAAAATCTACAAATAACAAATTCTGGAGAGGGTGTGGAGGAAAGGGAACCCTCCTACACTGCTGGTGGGAATGTAAGTTGGTGAAGCCACTATGGGAAAACAGTATGGAGGTTCCTCAAAATACTAAAAATAGAGTTGCCATATGATCCAGCAATACAATCCTGGGCATATATCTGGATAAAACTATAATTCAAAAAGATAAATGCACCCCTATGCTCATATCAGCACTATTCACAATAGACAAGACATGGAAACAACCTAAATGTCCATTGACAAATGAATGGATAAAGAAGATGTGGTACATATATACAATAGAATACTACTCAAACATAAAAAAGAATGAAATAATGCCATTTGCAGCAACATGGATAGACATACAGATTATCATGCTAAGTGAAATAAGTCAAAAAGAGAAAGACAAATACTATATGGTATCACTTATATGTGGAATCTACAATATGATACAAATGAACTGATTATAAAACAGAAACAAACTCACAGACATGGAGAACAGACTTGTGGCTGCCAAGGGTGGGTAGGGGAGGGATGGATTAGGAGTTTGGGGTTAGTGGATGCAAACTATTTTATATACAATGAATAAACAACAAGGTCCTACTGTATAGCACAGAGAACTATATTCAATATCCTGTGATAAACCATAATGGAAAAGAATATTAAGAAGAATGCATACTTATGTGTAACTGAATCACTTTGCTGTACAGCAGAAACTAACACAGCATTGTAAATCAACTATACTTCCAAAAAATAGGTTTTATTTGTTTGTGTATTTATCTTTATGGAAGAACATAACAAAAAAAAAGAAAAATTTATTTGAGGAAATTATGGCTGAAAACCTCCCAAACATGAGGAAGGAAACATATATCCAGGTACAGAGGGTCCCAAACAAGATGAACCCAAACAGACCCACACCAAGACATATCATAATGAAAATGGCAAAGTTTAAAGATAAAGAGAATTCTAAAGGTAGCAAGGCAAAAACAAAGAGTCAGTTACAAGGGAATTCCCATAAGGAACTCACCTGATTTCTCTGCAGAAACTTTTCAGGCCAAAGTGGAGTGGCATGATATATTCAAAGTGCTGAAAGGGAGGAACCTATAGCACAGGATACTCTACCCAGAAAGATTGAACCTACCCTAAAAGAAAGGTTGAAGGGTCTTCTCTAAGTGGAAAAGAAGTAAGAATCTAGAGGAAAGGGACAATCCCACTAGGAAGGGCAAATATATAGTAAGGACAGGATCAACTACTTAAATAAGCCAGTAAAAATATTAAAAGACAAAAATGTTGTAAAGGCAACTATAGCTACAGTAAAGAGTTAAAGGATAAATATGAAGATGTCAAATGTGGGGGAAGGGAATAAAAAATGTAGAACTTTTAGAACGTGCTTGAACTTAAATAATTATCAGTTTGAAACAAGTAGATATAGTTATAGCTCAACATATTTGTACCCCATGGTAACCACAAATCAAAACTTTACAATAGATACACAAAAACCAAAAAAAAAAGGAACATAAGCATACTACTAAAAAAAAGCATCAACCCAAAAGGGAAGAAACAAAAAGAAGAAGAAATGAACATAGAACTATGGAAATAACTGGAAATCAAGTAATAAAATAGCAATAAATACATACTTATCAATAATTACTTTAGATAGTGATGGACTAAATTCTCTAATCAAAAGACATAGGGTAGCTGATTGGATAAAATGACCAGACTCTTCTATATACTGCTTAGAAGAGACTGACTTTAGAGCTAAACACAGAGAGAGACTTAAAGTGAAGGGAGGGGTTGGAAACAGATACTTCTTGCAAACAGAAATTACAAGAAAATGGGGGTTGCAATACTCATATTAGATAAAACAGACTTTAAAACAAAGACTATAACAAAACACAAAGAAGGGCATTATATAATGGTAAAGGAATCAATACAAGAAGAGGATATTACATTTGTTAACATGTATGTACCTAATATAGGAGAACCTACATATATAAAGCACATACTAATAGACATAAAGGGAGAAATAGATAATAATACAATAATAGTAGGGGACTTCAACACTCATTTACATCAATGGACAGATCATCCAGACAGAAAAACAATAATGCAACCACCAGTGCTCTTAAATGACACAGTAGACTAGTTAAACTTAATAGATGTCTACAGGACATTATATTCAAAAACAGCAGAATACACATTCTGCTGTACATGGAATGCTCTCCAGGATAGATCACATACTAGGCCACAAAACAAATCTTAACAAATTTAAGAGGATAGACATGATATCAAGAATTTTTTTCTGAGCATAACTATATGAAAATAGAAATCAATTACATAAAGAACAATGGGAAAATAATAAACACATGGAGACTAAACAACATGCTACTGAAAATCCAATGGGTCAATAAAGAAACAAAGAGGAAATCAGAAAATGCCTCAAGACAAATGACAATGGGGAAAAAAAACCTCCAAAATCTACAAAATGGAGCAAAAGCAGTGCTAAGAAGGAAGTATAGAGCAATACAAGCCTTCCTCAAGAAACAAGAAAAATCTCAAGTAAACAACCTAGGGTACTACCTATAGGACTTAGACAAAGGAGTATAGAGAAAGAAAGCCCAAAATAAACAGAAAGAAGGAAACAATGAAGATCAGAGAGGAAATGAATAAAGTAGAGATAAAAGACAATAGAAAATATTAGTAAAACCAAGAGCTAATTCTTTGAAAAGATAAACTAAATTGATAAACATTTAGCCAGACTCAGCAAGAAGAAAGAGAACCCAAATAAACCAAATAAGAAATGAAAGAACTTTGATACCACAGAGATACAAAAAATCATGAGAATATTACAAACATTTAAATGCCAACAAATTGGACAAACTAGAAGAAATGGACACATTTCCTGAAAAATACAATATTCCAAGATTGAATCAAGAAGAAATAGACAATTTGAAGAGATCAATCACTAGTAGTGAAATTGAAATTGTACTTTAAAAACTCCCAGCAAACAAAAGTCCAGGACCAGACGGCTTCACAGGGGAATTCTACCAAACATATAAAGAAGAACTAGTACATATCCCTTTCAAATTACTTCAAAAAATTGAAGAGGAGGAACACCAAAACTCATTCTACAAGGCCACTATTACCCTGATACCCAAACTAGACAAAGATATGACAAAAAAAAGAAACTTACAGGACAATATCATTGATGAATATAGATGCAAAAATTCTCAACAAAATATTAGCAAACCAAATCCAACAATACATAAAAAGGGTCTTACATCATGATCAAGTTGGATTTATTCTGAGGATGCAAGGATGTTTCAATATTCTCAGATAATTCAATGTGAAGCATCACATTAACAAAAAGGAAGGATAAAATCACATGATCATCCCAGTAGATGCAGAAAAAGCATTTAACAAAATTCAACATCCATTCATGATAAAAACTCTCATCAAAGTGGGTATAGAGGAAATATATCTCAACATATTAAACGCCATTCATGACAAGCCCACAGCCAAGATCATAATCAATGGTGAAAAGCTCAAAACATTTCCTCTAATTTCAGGAACAAGACAAGGATGCCCACTCTCTCCACTTCTATTTAACATAATATTGGAAATTCTAGCTACAGAAATCAGACAAGACAAAGAAATAAAAAGCATCCTCATTGGAAGGGAAGAAAAGAAGTAAAACTGTCATATTTGCAGATGACATGATACTTTATATAGAAAACTCTAAATTCTCCAGACAAAGCTATTAGAACTGATAAATGAATTCAGCAAATTTGCAGGATACAAGATTAATATACAGAAATCTGTTGCTTTTCTATACACTAATAATTAACTGCCAGAAAGGGCTAACAAAAGATCTTGTTTAAAATCACATAAAAAAATAAAATACATAGTAATAAACTTAACAAATGTGGTGAAAGATTCTATACATTTAAAAGTACAAAACATTGATGAAGGAAGTTGAAGATGATGCAAAGAAATGGAAAAATATTGAGTGCTCTTGGATTGGAAGAATTAGTATTGTTAAAATGACCATACTACACAATACAATCTATAGACTTAATGCAATCCCTATCAAAATATTCATAAAATTTTCAAAGAACTGGAGAAAATAATTCTAAAATATGGAACTACAAAAGATCTGAATAGCCAAAGCAATCTTGAGAAAGAAGAACATAGCTGGAGACATCACCCTCCCAATATTCAGACTATGCTACAAAGCTACAGTAATCAAAACAGCATGGTGCTGGCACAAAACTAGACATATAGATCAATGAAACAGAATAGATATCCCAGAAATAAACCCATACAATTAATCTATGACAAAGGAGGCAAGAGTATACAATGGAGAAAAGACAGTCTCTTCAACAAATGGGTGTGGGAAAACTGGACAGCTACATGTAAAACATCAAATTAGAGCATTTCCTCACACTATATAGAAAAATAAACTCAAAATGGATTAGAAACCTAGATGCAAGATGTGAAACCATAAAACTCCTAGAAGAGAACATAGGCAGAACACTGACATAAATCTTAGCAGTATTTTTTTGGATTTGTCTCCTAATGCAAAAGAAATAAAAGCTAAAACAAACAAATGGGACCTAATTAAACTTAAAAGCTTTTACACAACAAGGGAAACCATGGACAAAATGAAAAGACAACCTACTGAATGGGAGAAAATATTTGCAAGTGATATGACTGACAAGTGTTTAATAACCAAAATATATAAACAGCTTATATAACTCGATATCAAAAAAGCAAACAACCCAATCAAAAAATGGGCAGAAGAGATGAATAGACATTTTTCCAAAGAAGACATACAGATGGCCAACAGGCACATGAGAAGATGCTCAACATTGCTAATGATTAGAGAAATGAAAATCAAAATACCAATGAGATATCATCTCACACCTGACAGAATGGCTATCACAAAAAGTCTACAAATAAGTGTTGGTGAGGATATGGAGAAAAGAGAACACTCATGCACTATTGGTGGGAATGTAAATCAGTGCAGCTACTATGAAAAGCAATATGGAGGTTCCTAACAAAACTAAAAATAGGGCTACCATAATATCCAGCAATTCTACTCCTGGGTATATATTCAGAAAAAAACTAAAACCCTAATTCTAAAAGATACATGCACCCCAATGTTCATAGCAGTAAGATATAGAAACAAACCAAGTATATGTCCATCAACAGATGAATGGATAAAGAAGATGGGGTATACACACACACACACACACACACACACACACACACACACCATGGAACATTACACAGCCCTAAAAAAGAGTTAAATTGTAGTATGTGGTTGGGCCTGGAGAATATTATGCTTTAGTGAAATAAGTCAGACAGAAAAAGAGTAATACTGTATGATATCACTCATATATGGAACATAAAAAATAAAACAAACAAATGTATTTAACAAAACAAAAACAAACTCACAGTTATAGAAAACAAACTACTGGACACCAGTGGGGAGAGGAAATGAGGGAGGGGCAAGATAGGGGTATAGGGCTAAGAGATACAAACTACTATATATAAAATAGATAAGTAACCAGGATATATTGTATAGCACAGGGAATTATAGCCATTATCTTGTTATAACTTTTAATGGAGTACAATCTGTAAAAATACTGAATCACTTATTCTGTACACCTAAAGCTAACATAATGTTTTAAGTCAACTATAAGTCAATTGAAAAAGATTCAATTAAGGTTAAATGTGATCATAAGGATGGGGCCTTAACTCAATAGGACTGATGTCCTTGTAGACACAGGAATGCACACACACAAAGAAAAGGACATGTGAGGACACAGTAAGAAGATGGTTATCAAAAAGCCAAGGAAAGAAGCTGCAGGAAAAACTGACTCTGCCAACACCTTGATCTTGGACTTCTCGTCTCTAGAATTGTGAAAAAAAATTTCTGTTTAATTCATGCAGTGTTTTGTTATGGCAGTCCTAGTGGACTATTGCAGTTACTCAAATATATTCACTTTGCAATTCACAGGGAATCATGTAAAGCAAATACTTAAATAAGAGAGAGGACTGGAAAGTGAAAGGGGAATTTGAGTTTTGCAGCTCATAATTGGATAAGGTTGCCTTGAGGTTTTCCATCAGAATGGATATACTTGGGTTGAAGCATCTGTAAATTCTCTATCTGGGCAAACCCACAACAAATCAGTTAAATCCAGTCCCCTAATTGGTTCAAAGCAGTAAATCTCAACCTCATGAATGATGAGTTGTTGCACTTTATATCTCTTCCAGTAAGAAACATACACAATCTTTGTTGGATTTTTTTTTATTTTGTAGACAATATATTGTGCATTTTCATTTACTTCAATCTATTTATGAAGTGACCAGTAATGCTGCCTTCTTTGGAGGAATCCCAGAAAGAAAAGGCTCTCTGGAATGATTTAAGTTGTAAAGTGAGCAACTTCTGCCACTTGGGCTTTAGCATCCACTCAACAGATCCAGTTTCTCTTTAAACATCATAGTGCTTCCTGAGATGCTCCCTATAACCTGTTTACTAAAAAAAATAATTGAGCTGTTTAGCAGATAGTCCTACATGATATGTTGGCACCAGCTGTGTAGCACTGGAGAAGATAATGGAAGGAACCACCACACCTCACCCCACCCCTACCTCACCCCCAACCCAGAGGGCAGAATTTGAGTAGTACTTTAGGTATTATATTGTACATAAGAGAAAAGATGAACAAAGGCATGGATCTACACTGATTCATAAACAGTAGTTAATGGTTTTACTGTATTAGCGATTTGACAGAGAAGGTCTCATTTAACCTATGATGTTTGAGCAGAAAACTGAAAGCAGCAAGGGTGTCAGTCAAGTAATTATCTAATGAAAAAGAACATACCCGACAAAATCAATGTGTACAATTCGTAGGATATTTCCATAAGAAGGGCTCCCTTCCAATGAGGAAAGGGTGGACTAAAATCTACCCTGTACTTTGCTCACTAAACAATCATCTGGTAAAAAGCTGCATAAAGCTGAAGGAAGCATGACTTTTCTAATTTGTCTTCTCATAAGGGGTGTTTTTTTGTAATTTTTCACCCAGAAGGGGAACTGCTTTGAATTAGGTTTCCAAAGAAACAGACAATGAGAAAAGGATTTGAGTGCAAATAGTTTATTTGGAAGGTGATCTCAGTAAACAGTGTCAGGGAAGTGGAAAAATAAGATGGAAGAAAAGTAAACCGAGAAATTTAACATTATCAAACCAGTCATCAGTGTGGCAGTTGTAGTTTAATCCCACTGAGGATCTCTGAGAGACAGTGAGGAAACACATCTCTTAGTTACACCAACTGAGGAGTGAGAAACCTGGGATATTTATCCGCCAACTTCCCATACTGAGGACTGCTTCCAAGTGAATAAGATGAATAACTTACCTGCATAGACATGTAACATGAGCAAGAAATAAATATTTTCCATTTTAAGAATTTAAAATGTGCATATGATTATAGTTAATTCATCATCATTGATATATAGTATTTTAATGTGTAATTAAAGCACAAATTATTTGTGCACACTACTATTGACAGATATTTATATACTTTCCAGATTTGACTCATTATGAACAGTTCTGTCAATTGCAGTTAGATTTTGAGATTTTGCCTTAGTCCATGATAATTTGCAGTCTAATTTCATTCAATATTTGGTATTATTTTTCAAGCTTATGACTCAAGTCTTCAATTCTAAAAAACTTGACTATGATGCCTGTATGTCATTTCCTCCATTCTCTATATTAGGAACTCTTTTCAGTCATGAAATTAATCTCAAACTATTCTCTATGTTTCTTCATTTATTTTTTTTATTTTATTGGATTATAGTTGATTTACAATGTTGTGTTAGTTTCAGTTGTACAAAAAAGTGATTCAGTTATGCATATACATATATTCATTCTTTTTCAGACTCTTTTCTCATATAGGTTATCACAGAATATTGAGTAGAGTTCCCTGTGTACAGAATATTGAGTAGAGTTCCCTGTGTACAGTAGGTCCTTTCTGGTTTATTTTTCATAGTTTAAATAACTTTCTTGCTCTGTAATGCATTCTTTGCTAATTCTTAAGTACTATCAGTTCCTAATTATTCATCTGAGTTCTAAATATATCAGCTCTTATTGTATTTTATATTTTTTTAACTGAAAGGTTTATTATCTTAGATATCTGTTTTTGATTCATAGCCTTTTTCTTTTGTTTAATGATTTATTGCTCTTTTCTGGATATCAACCCTTTCATTTTCTATGGTAGATAATAAACATTCATTTTAAAGTCATGTTCAGATTGTTTTATTATTTCTGTTTCCTCAGAAGCAAGTTTTTCTGATTATTGAGTTTGTTGGCTATTATTCACACTTTTGGTTTTGCTTTTGTCTATTGATATTTTAAAGAGTTCATCTTGAGTGGAAATTTCCTTTGTCCCATAGGTTTATAATTGATTGCATCTGGTCTATGTAGGTACAGTATAAGAATAAGATATATATTGGTAAAGTCAAGGTTTTTTCCTGACAAATAACATAAATGCCAAGCCTAGGACAACAGGCACATTGTCCTTATCCCAGGTTCTCTGCTACCTCCTACATCCTTAGAAGAGAAGCTTTATATTATCTGAAGATACGGAGAGTGACAGCAGATTTTATTAATTTATTCATGAGTCGAATTATTCTGCTTAGCCCAAAGTCTCATACAATGAGCTTAATATGTGGGACATGACTTTGGTCTTAATTAACACATGGGGATTTTTTTTTCAGATTTTTCTATTTGCTTCTATTTTTCTGTCCAGTTGGCCTACAGCATCAGCCACTGTTATCCACTCTGTGTTTGTGTGTATGTGTGTGTGGTTGGGGGGGGAATTTTTATTATTACTCTTCCATGGGCATCTTAAATTAATATTGAATATTGCTAAGTTTTTTAATATGTTAAAAATCCATTCTCTAGTATGTTTCTGGAGTGCAAGTATAAGGATTTGAAGGAGAACTAGTATCATCTAGACTTAAAAGCTTTGCCCTATGTTTAATCTTTAGTTCTCCTCAAGGTTTGAATTACAGGAATTTATCTAAACAATCTCTACTTACTATACAGCATATGCAGCTAGTCTTACAAAGCAACTCTTCAAAAAATATTGTATAGCATTTTCTCCTGAATCTTGCAATCTTGCATTGATAGCCACTTCTGTAGCACGTTTTTACCAAAAGGGACTAAATGAATATCAATGTGTGTGTATGTGCATTCATGCACATATAAAAAATGAACTGGTTGGATTTATCTTTTGCAGATTTCAAAGAAAGGTCCTTCCCCTCCTCTCTAAACACACACACACACACACACACACTCCTACTTTTCATGTGGCTATAACTGTAACCATCAGCATAGGTGCTCCCTAAACTTTGAGGGAACCAATATATTTTTGGAAGATCATAATTATTTTATGCTTACTTCCTCTGCTTACCATCATAGTGTTTGTACAGAATGTTTCATAAAAATAGAATTTATATCCCCTGATTCACATCAACAGGAGTTAGTTATTTTTCTTTTTAAAATTGGAAACACTTTTTGTTAAATGTTTCTAGTTTTCTGAGTACCATGCAAAAAAAAAAAAAAAAAAAAGAGTATAGCAGAGCAAGATTCTGTATCAGAACAAGATAAATATCATTATTGTGTATAACAAAATCTTCTTAGTAGCCAGATGTTGTCTTTGTGGTCAGCATGTGGCATTAACAATAAGAAAAGGTAACTAAAGTATACAGTTATTTAATGAAGCATGATATGAAAACTATGTGGCTGCATGAAAAGTTTGCTTAAGAATTTAAGGGACAGAAACCCTATACTATGCCATTTTGTCCCTGGGTTATAAAGAACAGAAAAATGATGAAAATATTAATCTGTGTAACTATGATAATTATGCTATTAGTTGCTTCTCTTGAAATAGTAGGAGATCTGACAATCTTGGCCTTATGTCTTTGAATGGGAATAATTGGCTGTAATAGCAGTTGTATGGTCAGCGTGAAACATGTGCTCTCTAGTTTAACATAATCTTTGCCATTCCTTGTATTTCTGACACTTAGGGTAAGATTTTAAATTACCTTTTGTCATATTGCCTTGAATAAAATAGGGTAAAAATATGCTACTGATGAGTTAAGTAATCATTTTGGGGATGAAACAATTATCAGGAAAATAATCAATTTGAAGTTTACATAAGCATGAAATAATGTACAATAAGTAGTAGCTAACTTTCAAGGTAATAATATAATACTTTTTAAAACAATATAAAAAAATTAAATTGTCTTTCCATTCATAATTTATGATTAATAATCATGCTATCCATTTGTGAATCTTCAGAGGTCAATGACAATTTCAAATAGTGTTTCTAGACTATAGAAACATCAAGCATGCAGTGTATACATAAAGAATTTTCATCCCTCCATTGGAAAAAAATTATAGAAATGTTTAGCTATTTTTCCTTTGAGTGGGCTGGCCAGCCCTGTTAGGGTTCCTCTCTGTCCCTCAAGCAAAGACTTTTCAATTATTTCTACCTCTTTTGCTCTCTACATAAGTCGTGTTTCTCAATTAAGAGGCATGATAAATCCTACATTATACAGGAAATCAATTCAGGTTTTGGAATATTCTGAGTTGTTAGTAACTCACCCTTGTTCCTTAACATTGACTATCACTTTTAATGATACTGGGGAGGAGAGCAGTGAAATAAAAATTGGCTACTTACTAATAGCTTAGATGGTTGAAACTCATGGTTAAAATGATTATCTGTGGAGCTTAATTGCATGCTCTATCAGCACCCCATTACCTTAGGTAATCAAAAGTCTGCTGTGTGATTTCCTTAGCATAAGTACTATATACAGTTTTTTAATCATGTTGTCAACTTCAATTTCTTTCTTGCTCTTAGAAAGGAAGCTTGTAGAAAAGCTTTGCTATAATGTAATACCCCACTTCAGTTGTCTCAATATATTTTTCAGATGTAAATTATTTCAGATGATTTCTGAAGCTAGGTAACTCAAAAGTAGATTTTTATAATACCTTGTCAAAATTACTGAATGTCTACTTTAGATCAGAATATACTGCATCTTGTTTGTAGAAAAAAAATTTTTTAAATAAGTGCTCTGTGCATCTAAAAAGATAGTTTGAGCAAGTGTGTTGTATTTTTTTTAACTTTAAAAGTATATGTAAGAACTTCAAAAAAAGCCACCTCGCCCCCAAAGTGTGAACACTCTTTGTCTATGTAGTCCTTTACAAGTTATAAGTCCAGGTGTCCTTGGATCAGCAAGATTTAATGGCAGCTTCCTTGTACTACACTCACTTTAAGGAATAGAATCTCCCCAAAGTATCTTCCCTTAAATATAGCTATCAATAGATGAACTGAGATGTCACTCTCATTCCATCAGCACTTTATCAAGCTCAAATTGTACTTATTTCTGTTCAAAACATCCTAAAAGGAGACACTTAGTTGTCAGTTAAGTAAACATACCACTGGATTGGAAGTACAATGGTCTATATGGGCACAGTTAATCTATTTTCTAATTATTGTTGAGCTTTACTTTATTTCTAGACTAATCTCAGGAAAATAGGTGATGAGTTTTATTACTAGACAACTGTAAAAATCTACCCTTCATGTATCGATATATTTTTTTAAACAAAACAGCACTAAAATACCTAGACATGACTAAGAGATTGGTAGAAAAGGAATAGAATTCCTGAAGGATGAGCAAAACACAGAAATAAAGGAAAATAATTTCCTTAGATGGATATTTCCTTTAGATACATATTTTCTGACATGTTCAGAAAATTGGAAGTTAGTGAAAACTAATAATCATAAAACTTTGGAAATTTAATTATATTTACAGTGCAAAAATATATGAGGTCATGAGATACTACTGCTAGAATTTCTGAGATGATAGCTTCCATTCTTTTAATACATATTTGCTAAGTGTATATATAATGTGCCAGGGAACCAGAGATACAGAAAAGAAAATGTACAATCCCTATTTTCCAGGGAACCAGGAATACAGAAAAGAAAATGTACAATCCCCATGTATCAAATACATATCTACATCTCATGGTAACAAACAATCCCACTTAAGTGCAAGAGGTGGAAAACTTAATCCCCTGTGTTCTCATAAACAGAGGAAAATTGAATACAGGCATACCTGTTTTACTGTGTCTCATTTTATTGCACTTCACCAATATTGCATTTCTTATAAATTGAAAGTTTGTGGCAACCCTGCATTGAGCAAGTCTATCAGTGCCATTTTTCCAACAGCACTTGCTCTCTTTGTGTCTCTGTGTCACATTTTGGTAATTCTCATAATACTTCATTATTTTTTCATTATTATTATATTTGTTATGGTTATCTGTGATAAGTGTTCTTTGATGTTTCTATCGCAAAAAGATTACAACTTGCTGAAGACTCATCTGAGATGATGGTTAATATTTTTTAGTAATAAACTATTTTTAGTAAGGTATGCATATTACTTTTTGACATAATGTTATTGCACACTATTGCACACTTTAATAGCAGTAAGTATTTCCATGGAGAAAAAATGAAAAATAGTGAAATACATACAACAGACATTGATACATAGAAATTCTGAAATGGGATAGAGGTAACTTGGGGTTGGAAAATGCTCCTTGGTTAAGCTCATCTTTTGCTCTTTTGTCCATCATTCTCCACAGTGCTGGCCCTAACCTCTGGAATATTCCCCATGTGCAATTTCTTTCTGATTCTATGTGAAGTGAGTGCTGGGGAAAACTGTTCTTTCCAGCCTTCTTCCTAATATAGATAGTCCAAGGTACATTTTAAACTTAAAAAAATAGACATATTTAGTGTTAATTTCTGATATTTTTAGCAGTATAACTCTTTTAAAAAATTAGTAGGGTCCTCTGGTCTTAAATAGGAAGAATCAACATCATAAAAGTTAATTTTCCCCAAGTTATTTACATTAAAGTAGCCCAATAAAAATGTCATTAGATATTTTTCTGAAGCTAGAGTTTAGAGTTCTTTTGGTAAAACCAACAAGTTAGAATAATTAGAAGAACTGAAAAAAATAGAAATGTTGGCAGGAGGGTAAATTTTACCAAATATAAAATTATCATGTTTCTTTCATTAAATCAATGGAAGAAAATTTTTGAAAAATAAAAATGTAAATGTTGTGCTGACCTAAAACAAATCGATTGGCAGGTATTTCTCCAGTAAAGATTGGTTTATTAGCATTCAGCAGAGAATTGCAATTCAGAGTCTGCAACCATGGCAAGCCATGTGCAAGATCCTGCACAGCAAGGGAAGGAGAAAGTTTTTATAGAGAGGAAAAATGAAGTGGGGAGGGCTATAGTAAACAAAGAGTCCATAGCTTTTCATTCACTGGCTGAAAATAATCAATATTGCTCATTGTATAAAGCATTCCAATTTCAGGTTTTTCATTACTTGTAGCTAAAATTATCTTAGCTGATATAGAAGCCTTGATTCTGGGTAAAACAACTGAAGTTTCAACCCTGACTTATTTCAATGGGTTAGTTATAATAAATTAAATCTTAGAAAAAATTGGAAATAATGATAGTATATCTATGTTGTAAGGTGCTTTAACATTTTTTTTTGGTAAAATGGGTAGGCCTCTTTTATTTTATAGTTTTATTTATTTATTTATTTTTGGCCTCTTTTATTTTAAAGGTGAGACAACTGAGGTTCAGAGAGGTTAGGTCACTTGTCCCTACTTACACAATTATTAGGTAAAAGAATGGGATTGGGAGCTAGATTTCTGGCAATTAGTCCATGGCCTGTTCCATTTTACTGTACTTAATTCACTCAACTAGTCATTAACACATGCTTATTAAATACCTATTTTATGTTAGCACAGGCCTAAATGCTGAGGAAACAACAATAAGCAAGAGAGGATTTCTGTCCTCAAGGAGACCAGAGTCTAGGGTGGAAGACAACTAGTAGAAAATTGAAATGCATTTTCACACATGCTATCATGGTGTTAAAAACAATATTATAAAGAAAACAGAGGAGGAGTATATAACCATGACTTGATTGGGATGGGGATGTGAGTGTGAAGAAATCAGGAAATTCTTCCTCAAGAACATGACACTTCAACTGAGTATTGAGCAACAAATAGAAATAATATGAGAGTGGGAAAAGAGAAGAATAACAGACAAAGGATATATCATTGGCAAAGACATACAGGCAAGAAAGAATATGATATACATAACAAAATGCCAATTGTTATGGGTAGGTAGCCAGAGATGAGAGTGGTAAAGCAAACAGGAACTACCCCAGTGTACATTTTATACTCTGTTGAACCATTATCCTGAGGAGTAAGATTAGCTATTGGATGGTATAAAGTAAAGGATGAAAAAAGTAATTTGTGATTTTCTAAAGAGAGTAATTTAATAGCAGGCCAGGGATAGGACTGGAAGCAGAATTATCAGAAAGTAATCAATTCATGAAAAAAAGTGATGAACATTGATTTAATGCAGTGGCAATTAAGATGGCAAAAATGAGGTCTGAGGAATTTTTAGGAATTAGATTTCACAGGATTTCATGACAGAATGGATGCAGGTGATGAGGAAAATGGAAATGTCTAGGATGAATCACAGGGTTCCAATTTGGGAAACATGAGTAGATTGTGTCACTATTGATATGGGAGGAAATAGAAGATCTAAGGTGATAAAATGCCAAGTTCACTTTTTAATTTAACAGCTTGAAAATTATTCTTTTTTCAAAAATAGACTTTATTTCTTAGGGCAGTTTTAGATTCACAGCAAAATTGAACATGAAGTACAAAGATTTTACATAAGCCCCTGCTCCCACACATGCATAGCATCTACCATTATCAACATCTCCCACCAGAGTGGTACACTTATTACAATCGATGAACCTATAGTTTACAATAGGTTTCATTCTTGATATTGTAACTTTTATGGGTTTGGACAAATGTATAATGACAAATACCACCATTATGGTATCATAGAGAGTAGTTTCACTGCCCTAAAAATCCTCTGTGCTTTATCTGTTCTTCCCTCCTTTCCTCCAAACCTCTGGCAACCACTTTTTTATTATTATTATCACCACAGTTTTGCTTTTTTCAAAAAAAAAGCATATGGAATTTAATAGTACATAGTCCTTGCAAATTGGCTTCTTTTACTTAGTAATATGCATTTACGTTTCCTCCATGTCTTTTCATGACTTGATAGCCCATTTCTTTTTAGAGTTGAATAATATTCCATTGTCTAGATGTACCACAACTTATTTATCCATTAACCTACTGAAGTACATATTGTTTGCTTCCAAGTTTTGGCAATGATGAATAAAACTACTGTAAACATCTGTGTGCATGGTTTTGTATGGACATGTTTTCATATTCTTTGGTAAATACCAAAGAAGTGTGATGATGGATGGTAAGAGTATGTATATTTTTGTAAGAAACTGTCAAACTGTCTTCACAAGTTGCTGAATCATTTTGCATTTCCACCAGTCATCATCATTTGGTGGTGTCAGCCGTCTGGATTTTGACCATTCTAATGTGTGTAGTGTTATCTCGTTTTTATTTGCATTTCTTTGATGACATATGCATTTTTTAATGTTTATTCGCCACCTGAATATCCTCTTTTGTGAGGTGTCTGTTAAGACCTTTGACTTATTTCTTAATGAGGTTGTTTGTTTTCTTATTGTTGACTTTTGAGGGTTCTTTGGATATCTTGTATAGAAGTCCTTTTCACATATGTATTTTGCAAATATTTTCTCCATCTACAACTTATCTTTTTATCTTCCTGACAGTGTCATTTGCAGAGCAAAAAAATTGTATTTTTAATAAAGTCCTTATTATTAATTATTTCTTTCAAGGACCATGTCTTTGGTGTTTCTTCTAAAAAGTCATTGCCAAACTCAAGGTCATTGAGATATTTTTCTCTTCCAATGGCTTTAAAAGTGATCTGACATAGGACAGGATATAGTATCAGAAATGTGACATCTTTTCTATCATCAGAAGAAAGAGACAAGATAGTGCCATCTGGGGTCTTGAGAAGATTAAACAGTAAATATGTTAAGAATGTGAATTAGCAAATGCATTTTCACGAAACATTAAAGTGTGTCTTCTCTTAAGCAATGAATTTCAAACAAATAAAATTCTAAGCGCAAAATGGTTCTGTTTTATCTCTTAGCAAGGTAGAGATTAAGGTGAATGTATTTTGGAAAGTTATTAAAATTATACTTTGAAGCTAATCAAATTCATTGTCTTTAAAACAGGTTTTCTAATATCCTGAGGCATATTATTATTATGAAATAATTCTAAAATGGCATTCACTTACTCATTTTAGTCAATTATTGTAAAGCAATACAGCAAGAGCTAACAGGAGGCTGTTTAACGGATATTTTGTTAATTGCAATTATTCATTTTATTCATGCTATATTTATTTCTAAGTGAAAACATCATTTTAAAAGAGAAAGTACATTTTACATGTTTTTGAAGCAAAACATTTCTATGAGCTTCTGTACTGCTTGTATCCAGGCACTGAAAATATTTCCTTTATATAGAATTTTTTCTTAGTAAATTTGTACTGTAATCCTTATATTCAGAAGGTTAATCTGCAACTTATGATAAGGCATGGTATTTCAGTTGCTTTTTCTTTAAAATAGAGAAGCAAGATTTAAAAAAAAAACAGGTTTGATAAATTTCACTAAGTTTGTGACCACACTTTTCCTTTTAAGAAATATTTGTGGTAGATTTTATTTTACAAGAATAACCACATGAGTATTTTCTGTCTTGCATTATTTTCCAGAATTTTGCCAGTCCCCACAAAGTGGTGGATTTATTCTCCTACCTACTGTGAACTTAGAGAGCTTGTGACTGCTCCAACCAGTAGAATATGGCAGAAGTGATGCTATTTGACTTCTGAGACTAGGTCATTGAAAATTTACAGTTTTCACTTCACTTCATTTATATCTTTTTCTTTCTCCCAGCACACTTGTTTTTGGAACCTGGTCAACACATGGAGACGTCATATGAAGTAATTCTGTACAATGACCTCAGCTAAGGTTTCAGCTGTGAGACAGCATGAACTTCCAGACATGTGAGTGAATGAACCATCAGATTATTCCAATCCCCAGCCTTCCAGCTGTTTCATTTATCTATGGTTGGGTAATACATTACCCCATGGCCTAGTGACTTAAAGCAACATTTTATTATATGTCATGATTTTATGAGTTAACCAGGCTCAGCTGGGGGTTCCTCTATTCTCTCAGATATCAAATGGGGTTGCAGATATTTGGGGGCTTTGCTGTGCTTGAAAATCAAAGCTTGTTCACTTGTATGATTGGGAGTTGGGGCTAGATGCTGACTATGATCTGAGTTGTGGCTGATGACCAGCTTTGTTCTACTTGGTGTGGTATCTCCATTAAGCTTGGACTTCTCATAGCATGGTGTTTGGATTCTAAGAGGGAATCCAACACAAGACTTGCCTAAGGAAGGAAATGGGAACTGCCAATCCTATTTAAGTCTAGGCTCAGTTGTTTCAGCATATCCTTTCTGCTGTTTTCTATTGGTTAAAGCAATCACAGGACCAGCCAAGATTCAAAGGAAGTGAAAACAAACCACTTCTCACTCAGGTAGTAGCCTATGCATACAGAGATGACTGCCATCCTTGTAATTTGTTGCAGCCTCTATGGAAAAAGAGTATGGAGTATCCTCAAAAAATTAAAAATAGAACTACCATGTGATCCAGCAATTTCACTTCTGGGTTTTTACCTGAAGAAAATGAAAACCCTAACTGTAAATTTATATGCACCCCCATATTGATTGCAACATTATTTACAATAGCCAAGATATTTATCCAAGAAAGTAAACATACGTTTACTTCACCTTCTCATTTTAATAGTAATTTTAAAGGAATTTTGTGATTAAATTTACATTGTTTTAATTTTCTGAAACTTTAAAATTTTATGCACTGTCTTCTTGCATACAGTGATGCACATTAGAGGTCTTATGTCTACCTGGCTTTAGTTCATTTGTAAGAGTTGTTCTCTTGTCTTTTTTTTTTCCTCCAGAAATTTCTCATGATGCATCCTGGGTAAATTTTCCAACCTCATCTAGCTCACTAATTTCTCTTCTGTCTGAATCTATTCTGCTCATCAACTCATTGACTGAGTTCTTTTTTTTTAACTATTAGGCTTTCATATCCAGTTTTTCTGCTTGGTTCTTCTTTACTGAGGCTTAGTTGAGCTTAAAGTTGCCATTATCATCCTTTGTTACATTACGGATATTTACATGGCTATTTTATTTTATTTTGTTTTATTTTATTCATTTATTTATTTATTTATTTATTTACATTTTAACATCTTTATTGGATTATAATTGCTTTACGATGGTGTGTTAGTTTCTGCTTTATAACAAAGTAAATAAATTACATATATACATATGTCCCAATATCTCTTCCCTGTTGCATCTCCCTCCCTCCCAGCCTCCCTATCCCACCCCTCTAGGTGGTCACAAACCACCAAGCTGATCTCCCTGTGCTATGCAACTGCTTCCCACTAGCTATCTATTTTACTTTTGGTAGTGTATATATGTCCATACCACTCTCTCACTTTGTCCCAGCTAAACCTTCCAAGCCCATTCTCTAGTAGGTCTGTGTCTTTATTATTGTCCGCCCTAGGTTCTTCATGCCTTTTTTTTCTTTTTCTTAGATTCCATATATATGTGTTAACATACAGTATTTGTTTTTCTCTTTCTGACTTCACTCTGTGTGACAGATTCTAGGTCCATCCACCTCACTACAAATATCTCAATTTCATTTTTTTATGGCTGAGTAATATTCCATTGTATAAATATGCCACATCTTCTTTATCCATTTATCCAATGAGGGACACTTAGGTTGATTCCATGACCTGGCTATCATAAATAGAGCTGCAATGAACATTTTGGTACATGACTCCTTTTGAATTATGGTTTTCTCAGGGTATATGCCCAGTAGTGGGATTACTGGGTCATATGGAAGTTCTATTTGTAGTTTTTTAAGGAACCTCCATACTGTTCTCCATAGTGGCTGTATCAATTCATATTGCCACCAACAGTGCAAAAGGATTCCCTTTTCTCTTCACACTCTTCAGCATTTATTGTTTGTAGATTTTCTGGTGATGGCCATTCTGACAAGTGTGAGATGATATCTCATTGTAGTTTTGATTTGCATTTCCCTAAGGATTAATGATGTTGAGCATTCTTTCATGTGTTTGTTGGCAATCTGTACATCTTCTTTGGAGAAATGCCTATTTAGGTCTTCTGCCCATTTTTGGATTTTTTTTTTTTGATGTTGAGCAGCATGAGCTGCTTGTAAATATTGGAGATTAATCCTTTATCAGTTGCATCATTTGCAAATATTTTCTCCCTTCTGAGGGTTGTCTTTTGGTCTTGTTTATGGTTTCCTTTGCTGTGTGAAAGCTTTTAAGTTTCATTAGGTCCCATTTGTTTATTTTTGTTTTAATTTCCATTTCTCTATGAGGTGGGTGAAAAAGGATCTTGCTGTGATATATGTCATAGAGTGTTCTGCCTATATTTTCCTCTAAGAGTTTTATAGTGTCTGGCCTTATATTTAGGTCTTTAATCCATTTTGAGATTATCATTGTGTATGGTGTTAGGGAGTGTTCTAATTTCATACTTTTCCATATACCTTTCCAGTTTTCCCAGCACCACTTATTGAAGATGCTGTCTTTTCTTCACTGTATATTCTTGCCTCCTTTATCAAAGATAAAGTGACCATATATGTGTGGGTTTATCTTGGGTTTCCATCCTGTTCCATTAATCTATATGTCTGTTTTTGTGCCAGTACCATACTGTCTTTTTTACTGTAGCTTTGTAGTATAGTCTGAAGTCAGGGAGCCTGATTCCTCCACCTCCATTTTGTGCTCCCAAGATTGCTTTGGCTATTCAGGGTCGGGTCATTTGTGGTTCCATACAAATTGTGAAATTTTTTGTTCTAGTTCTGTGAAAAATGTCAGTGATAGTTTGATACGGATTGCATTGAATCTGTAGATTCCTTTCGGTAGTAGAGTCATTTTCACAATGTTGATTCTTCCAATCCAAGAACTTGGTATCTCTCTCCATCTATTGTATCATCTTTAATTTCTTTCATCAGTGTCTTATAATTTTCTGCATACAGGTTTTTTGTCTCCTTAGGTAGGTTTATTCTGAGATATTTTATTCTTTGTGTTGCAGTGGTATGTGGGAGTGTTTTCTTAATTTCACTTTCAGATTTTTCATCATTAGTGTATAGGAATGCCAGAGATTTCTGTGCATTAATTTTGTATCCTGCTACTTTACCAAATTAATTGATGAGCTCTAGTAGTTTTCTGGTAGCATCTTTAGGATTTTCTATGTATAGTATCATGTCATCTGCAAACGGAGACAGCTTTACTTCTTCTTTTCTGATTTGGATTCCTTTTTTTTTCCATTTCTTCTCTGATTGCTGTGGCTAAAACTTCCAAAACTATTTTGTATAATAGTGGTGAAAGTGGGCAACTTTGTCTTGTTCCTGATCTGCGTGGAAATGGTTTCAGTTTTTCACCATTGAGGAAAATGTTGTCTGTGGGTTTGTCATATATGGCCTTTATTATGTTGAGGAAAGTTCCCTCTATGCCTACTTTCTGTAGAGTTTTTTTTTATCATAAATGGGTGTTACATTTTGTCAAAAGCTTGCCCAGCATCTGTTGAGATGATCATATGGATTTTCTCCTTCAATTTGTTATCATGGTGTATCACATTTATTGATTTGCATATATTGAAGAATCCTTGCATTCCTGTAATAAACCCCACTTGATCATGGTGCATGATCCTTTTATTGTGCTGTTGGATTCTGTTTGCTAGTATTTTGTTGAGGACTTTTACATCTATGTTCATCAGTAATATTGGCCTGTAATTTTCTTTCTTTGTGACATCTTTGTCTGGTTTGGTATCAGGGTGATGGTGGCCTCATAGAATGAGTTTGGGAGTGTTCCTCCCTCTGCTATGTTTTGGAAGAGTTTGAGAAGGATAGGTGTAAGCCTTTTCTAAATGTTTTCTAAAATTCAATTGTGAAGCCATCTGGTCCTGGGCTTTTGTTTGTTGGAAGAATTTAAATCACAGTTTCAATTTCAGTGCTTGTGATTGGTCTGTTCATATTTTCTACTTCTTCCTGTACAGTCTCGGTAGGTTGTGATTTCTAAGGATTTGTCCATTTCTTCCAGGTTGTCCATTATATTGGCATAGTGTTGCTTGTAGTTTCTCTCATGATCTTTTGTATTTCCACAGTGTCAGTTGTTACTTCTCCTTTTTCATTTCTAATTCTATTGATTTGAGTCTTCTCCCTTTTTTCTTGATGAGTCTGGCTAAAGGTTTATCAATTTTGTTTATTTTCTCAAAGAACCAGCTTTTAGTTTTATTGATCTTTGCTATAATTTCCTTCATTTCTTTCTGATCTGATTTTTATGCTTTCTTTCCTTCTCCTAACTTTGAGGTTTTTTTGTTCTTCTTTCCCTAATTGCTTTAGGTGCAAGGTTAGTTTGTTTATTTGAGATGTTTCCTGTTTCTTAAGGTAGGATTGTATTGCTATAAACTTCCCTCTTAGAACTGCTTTTGCTCCATCCCAAAGGTTTTGGGTTGTCCTGTCTCCATTGTCATTTGTTTCTAGGTATTTTTTTGATTTGCTCTTTGATTTCTTCAGTGATCACTTCGTTATTGAGTAGTGTATTGTTTAGCCTCCATGTGTTTTTATTTTTTACAGATCTCTTCCTGTAATCGATATCTAGTCTCATAGCATTGTGATCAGAAAAGATACTTGAAACGATTTCAATTTTCTTAAATTTACGAATGCTTGGTTTGTGACCCAAGATATGATCTATCTTGGAGAATGTTCCATGAGCACTTGAGAAAAATGTGTATTCTGTTGTTTTTGGATGGAATGTCCTATAAATATCAATTAAGTCCATCTTGTTTAATGTATCATTTAAAGCTTGTGTTTCCTTATTTATTTTCATTTTGGATGAACTGTCCATTGGTGAAAGTGGGGTGTTAAAGTCCCCTACTATGAATGTGTTACTGTCAGTTTCCCCTTTTATTGCTGTTAGCATTTGCCTTATGTATTGAGTTACTCCTATGTTAGGTGCATAAATTTTTACAATTGTTAAATCTTCTTCTTGGTTCAATACATTGATCATTAGGTAGTGTCCTTCTTTGTCTCCTCTAATAATCTTTATTTTAAAGTCTATTTTGTGTGATATGAGAATTGATACTACTCATTTCTTTTCATTTCCATTTGCATGGAATATCTTTTTCCATCCCCTCACTTTCAGTCTGTATGTGTTCCTAGGTCTGAAGTGGGTCTCTTGTAGACAGCATATATACGGGTCTTGTTTTTGTATTCATTCATCCAGTCTATGTCTTTTGGTGGGAGTATTTAATCCATTTACATTTAAGGTAATTATCGATCTTTATGTTCCTATTCTCATTTTCTTAATTGTTTTGGGCTTGTTATTTTACGTCTTTTTCTTCTCTTGTGTTTCCTGCCTAGAGAAGTTCCTTCAGCATTTGTTGTAAAGCTGGTTTGGTGGTGCTGAACTCTCTCTGTTTTTGCTTGTCTGTATAGGTTTTGATTTCTTCATCAAATCTGAATGAGATCCTTGCTTGATAGAGTAATCTTGGTTGTAGGTTTTTCTCCTTCATCAATTTAAATATGTCCTGCCACTCCCTTATGGCTTGCAGAGTTTCTGCTGAAAGATCAGCTGTTAACCTTATGGGGATTCCCTTGTGTGTTATTTGTTGTTTTCCCCTTGCTGCTTTTAATATGTTTTCTTTGTATTTAATTTTTGACAGTTTGATTTATATGTGTCTTGGCGTGTTTCTCCTTAGATTTATCCTGTATGAGACTCTCTGTGCTTCCTGGACTGGATTAACTATTTCCTGTCCCATATTAGGGAAGTTTTCAACTATAATCTCTTCAAATATTTTCTCAGTCCCTTTCTTTTTCTCTTCTTCTTCTGGGACCTCTATAATTCGAATGTTGGTGTGTTTAATGTTGTCCCAGAGGTCTCTGAGACTGTTCTCAGTTCTTTTCATTCTTTTTTCTTTATTCTTCTCTGCAGTAGTTATTTCCACTATTTTATCTTCCTGGTCACTTATGCATTCTTCTGCCTCAGTTATTCTGCTATTGATCCCTTTTAGAGTATTTTTAATTTCATTTATTGTGTTATTCATCATTGCTTGTTTCCTCTTTAGTTCTTCTAGGTCCTTGTTAAATGTGTCTCGCATTTTCTCCATTTTATTTCCAAAATTTTGGATCATCTTTACTGTCATTATTCTGAATTCTTTTTCTGGTAGACTGCCTATTTCCTCTTCATTTGTTTTTTCTGGTGCATTTTTATCTTGCTCCTTCATCTGCTGTGTGTTTTTCTGTCTTCTCATTTTGCTTATCTTACTGTATTTGTGGTCTCCTTATTGCAGGCTGCAGTTCGTAGTTCCCGTTGTTTTTGGTGTCTCTCCCCAGTGGCTAAGGTTGGTTCTGTGGGTTGTTTAGGCTTCCTGGTGGAGGGGCCTTGTTCCTGTGTTCTGGTAGATGAGGCTGGGTCTTGTCTTTCTGGTGGGCAGGTCCTTGTCTGGTGGTGTGTCTTGGGGTGTCTGTGGCCTTATTATGATTTTAGGCAGCCTCTCTGCTAATGAATAGTGTTGTATTCCTGTCTTGTTAGTTGTTTGGCCTAGGGTGTCCAGCACTGTAACTTGCTGGTCGTTGAGTGAAGCTGGGTCTTGATGTTGAGATGCAGATCTCTGGGTGATTTTTGCCATTTGATATTACATTGAGCTGGGAGGTCTCTTGTGGATCAGTGTCCTGAAGTTGGCTCTCCCACCTCAGAGGCACAGCACTGAGTCCAGGCTGGAGCACCAAGAGCCTTTTATCCACACGGTTCAGAATAAATGGGAGAAAAAATAGAAAGAAAGAAATAGGGTAAAATAAAATAGCGTAAGATAAAATGAAATAAAATCATTAAAATAAAAAGTAAAAAATAATTATTAAAAAGAAAAATTTTTAAAGTAAAAAAACCAAAACAAAACAAAACAGACAGTAGAACCCTAGGACAAATGGTGAAAGCAAAGCTCTACAGACAAAATCACACAGAAGCATACACATACATACTCACAAAAAGAGGAAAAAGGGAAAAAATAATATATCTTGCTTCCAAAGTCCACCTCCTCAATTTGAGATGATTCGTTGTCTCTTCAGGTATTCCACAGATGCAGGGTACATCAAATTGATTGTGGAGATTTAATCCACTGCTCCTGAGGCTGTTGGGAGAGATTTCCCTTTCTCTTCTTTGTTCTCACAGCTCCCAGTGTTCAGCTTTGGATTTGGCCCCACCTCTGCTTGTAGGTCGCCTGAGGGCATCTGTTCTTTGATCAGACCAGACAGGGTTAAAGGAGCAGCTGATTCGGTGTCTCTGGCACCCTCAGGCCAGGGGTAGGGAGGGGTACAGATGTGGGGTGAGCCTGCAGTGGCAGAGGCCAGGGTGACGTTGCACCAGCCTGATGCATGCGTGCATTCTCCTGTGGAAGTTGTCCCTGGATCACGGGACCCTGACATTGGCAGGCTGCACAGGCTCCCAGGAGGGGAGGTGTGGGTAGTGACCTGTGCTTGCACACAGGCTTCTTGGTGGCTGCAACAGCAGTCTTAGCATCTCATGCCTGACTCTGGGGTCCACGGTGATAGCCGTGGCCCACGCCTGTCTCTGGAGCTCCATTAAGCAACTCTCTTAATCCCCTCTCCCATCACACCAGGGAGCAAAGAGGGAAGAAAATGTCTCTTGCCTCTTCGGCAGCATGAGAATTTTTCCCGGACTCTCTCCCAGCTAGCTGTGGTGCACTAGCCCCCTTCAGGCTTTGTTCACACCGCCAACCCCCAGACCATTCGCATTTAATATGATTATTTATATAATTGGATTAATATCAACAATATTTATAAATCTTTTCCATTCATTGCCCTTGTTCTTTCTTTTTATGTTCCACTATATTTTGGTCTTGTCTATATTTTACTGATAATTTTCTGTGATCTTTTTTCTCTCTTTACTTAGCATATCAATTATACTTCTTTTTTAAAAATTTAATTTATTTATTTCTATATACAGCAGGCTCTTATTAGTCATCAATTTTAAACATATCAGTGCATACATGTCAATCCCAATCGCCCAATTCATCACACCACCGTCCCCACTCCACCGCGGGTTTCCTGCCTTGGTGTCCATACATTTGTTCTCTAGATCTGTGTCTCAGCTTCTGCCCTGCAAACTGGTTCATCTGCACCATTTTTCTAGGTTCCACATACATGCATTAATATATGATATTTGTTTTTCTCTTTCTGACTTACTTCACTCTGTATGACAGTCTCTAGATCCATCCAGGTCTCAACAACTGACCCAATTTCGTTCCTTTTTATGGAAGAGTAATATTCCATTGTATATATGTACCACATCTTCTTTATCCATTCCTCTGTTGATAGGCATTTAGGTTGATTCCATGACCTGGATACTGTAAATAGTGCTGCAATGAACATTGTGGTGCATGTGTCTTTTTGAATTATGTTCTTCTCTGGGTATATGCCCAGTAGTGGGATTTCTGGATCATATGGTAATTCTATTTTTAATTTTTTAAGGAACCTCCACACTGTTCTCCATAGTGGCTGTATCAGTTAACTTTCAAACCAATAGTGCAAGATGGTTCCCTTTTCTTCACACCCTCTCCAGCATTTGTTGTTTGTAGATTTTCTGATGATGCCCATTCTAACTGGTGTGAGGTGATATATCATTGTAGTTTTGTTTTTCATTTCTCTAGTAATTAGTGATGCTGAGCAGCTTTTCATATGCTTCTTGGCCATCTGTATGTCTTCTTTGGAGAGATGTCTACTTAGGTCTTCTGCCCATTTTTGGTTTGGGCTGTTTGTTTCTTTAATATTGAGCTGCATGAGCTGTTTATATATTTTGGAGATTAATCCTTGTTCTGTTGATTGATTTGCAAATATATTCTTCCATTCTGAGGGTTGTCTTTGCATCTTGTTTATGGTTTCCTTTGCTGTGCAAAAGCTTTTAAGTTTCATTAGGTCCCATTTGTTTACTTTTGTTTTTATTTCCATTACTCTAAGGTGTGGTTCAAAAAAGATCTTGCTGTGATTTATGTCAAAGAGTGTTCTTCCTTTATTTTCCTCTAAGAGTTTTATAGTGTCCGGTCTTACATTTATGTCTCAAATCCATTCTGAGTTTATTTTTGTGTATGGTGTTAGGGAGTGTTCTAAATTCATTCTTTTACATGTAGCTATCTAGTTTTCTCAGCACCACTTACTGAAGTGGCTCTCTTTTCTCCATTGTATATCCTTGTCTCCTTTGTCAAAGATTAGTTGACCATAGGTGTGTGGGTTTATCTCTGGGTTTT
The DNA here is from genome assembly GCF_003676395.1 of Aethalodelphis obliquidens. Classification (NCBI taxonomy): domain Eukaryota; kingdom Metazoa; phylum Chordata; class Mammalia; order Artiodactyla; family Delphinidae; genus Aethalodelphis; species Aethalodelphis obliquidens. The sequence goes on from NW_020837998.1 coordinate 5,964,283, forward strand.
CTATCTTATTCTATTGATCTATGTTTCTGTTTTTGACCCAGTACCATATTCTCTTGACTACTGTAGCTTTCTAGTATAGTCTGAAGTCAAGGAGTCTGATTCCTCCAGTTCCATTATTTTTTTCCCCTCAAAACTGCTTTCGCTATTCAAGTTCTTTTGTGTCCCCATACAAATTTTAAGATTTTTTGTTCTAGTTCCATAAAAAATGCCATTGGTAATTTTATAGTAATTGCATTGAATCTGTAGATTGCTTTGGGTAGTATAGCCATTTTCACAATGGTGATTCTTCCAATCCAAGAACATGGTATAACACTCCATTGGTTGGTATCATCTTTAATTTCTTTCTTCAGTGTCTTATAGTTTTCTGCATACAAGTCTTTTGTCTCCCTAGGTAGGTTTATTCCTAGGTATTTTATTCTTTTTGTTGCAGTGGTAAATGGGAGTCTTTCCTTAATTTCTCTTTCAGATTTTTCATCATTAGTGTATAGGAATGCAAGAGATTTTTGTGCATTAATTTTGTATCCTGCAACTTTACCAAATTCATTGATTAGCTCTAGAAGTTTTCTGGTGGCATTTCTAGAATTCTCTATGTATAATATCAAGTCATCTGCAAACAGTGACAGTTTTACTTCTTCTTTTCCAATTTGTATTCCTTTAATTTCTTTTTCTTCTCTGATTGCCATGGCTAGGACTTCCAAACTTTGTTGAATAATAGTGGTGAGAGTGGACATCCTTGTCTTTTCCTGATCTTAGAGGAAATGCTTTCAGTTTTTCACCTTTGAGAATGATGGTGGCTGTGTGTTTCTCATATATGGTCTTTATTATGTTGAGGTAGGCTCCCTCTATGCCCACACTCTGGAAAGTTTTTATCATAAATGGGTGTTGAATTTTGTCAAGAGCTTTTTCTGCATCTATTGAGATGATTATAAGGTTTTTATTCTTCAATTTGTTAATATGGTGTATCACATTGATTGATTTTCATATGTTGAAGAATCCTTGCAGCCTTGGGATAAATCCCACTTGATCATGGTATATGAACCTTTTAATGCATTGTTGGATTCTGTTTGTTAGTATTTTGTCGAGGATTTTTGCCTATATTCATCAGTGATATTGGTCTGTAATTTTCTTTTTTTGTAGTATCTTTGTCTGCTTTTGGTATCAGGGTGATGGTGGCTTCATAGAATAAGTTTGGGAGTGTTCCTTACTCTGCAAATTTTTGGAAGAGTTTGAGAAGGATGGGTGTTAGCTCTTCTCTAAATATTTGATAGAATTCACCTGTGAAGCCATCTGGTCCTTGACTTATGTTTGCTGGAAGATTTTGAATCACAGTTTCAATTTCATTACTTGTGATTGGTCTGTTCATATTTTCTATTTCTTCCTTGGAAGGTTATTCCTTTCTAAGAATTTGTCCATTTCTTCCACATTGTCCATTTTATTGGCATAGAATTGCTTGTAGTAGTCTCTTAGGATGCTTTGTATTTCTGCAGTGTCTGTTGTAACTTCTCCTTTTTCATTCCTAATTGTATTAATTTGAGTGCTCCCTCTTTTTGTTGATGAGTCTGGCTAGTGGTTTATCATTTTTGTTTATCTTCTCAAAGAACCAGCTTTTAGGTTTATTGATCTTTGCTATTGTTTTCTTTGTTTCTATTTCATTTATTTCTGCTCTGATCTTTCTGATATCTTTCCTTCTGCTAACTTTGGGTTTTCTTTGTTCTTCTTTCTCTAGTTCCTTTAGGTGTAAGGTTAGATTGTTTATTTGAGATTTTTCTTGTTTCTTGAGGTAGGCTTGTGTAGCTCTAAACTTCCCTCTTAGAACTGCTTTTGCTGCATCCCATAGGATTTGGATTGTTGTGTTTTCATTGTCATTTGTCTCTAGGTATTTTTTGATTTCCTCTTTGATTTCTTCAGTAATCTCTTGGTTATTTAGTAACGTATTGTTTAGCCTCCATGTGTTTGTGCTTTTTACGTTTTTTTTTTTCTTGTAATTCATTTTTAATCTCATAGCATAATAGTCAGAAAAAAATGCTTGATATGATTTCAATTTTCTTAAATTTACTGAGGCTTGATTTGTGACCCAGGATGTGATCTCTCCTGGAGAATGTTCTGTGAGCACTTGAGAAGAAATTTTAATCTGCTGTTTTTGGATGGAATGTCCTATAAATATCAATGAAATCTATCTGGTCTATTGTGACATGTAAAGCTTCTGTTTCCTTATTTATTTTCATTTTGGATGATCTGTCTATTCGTGAAAATGGAGTGTTAAAGTCCCCTACTATGATTGTGCTGCTGTCAATTTCCCCTTTGATGGCTGTTAGCATTTGCCTTATGTATTGAGGTGCTCCTTTGTTGGGTGCATATATATTTATTATTGTTATATCTTCTTCTTGGATTGATCCCTTGATCATTATGTAGTATCCTTCCTTGTCTCTTGTAACATTCTTTATTTTAAAGTCTATTTTATCTGATATGAGTATTGCTACTCCAGTTTTCTTTTGATTTCCATTTGCATGGAATATCTTTTTCCATCTCTTCACTTTCAGTCTGTATGTGTCCCTAGGTCTGACGTGGGTGTCTTGTAGATAGCATATAGATTGGTCTTGTTTTTGTATATTCAGCAAGCTTGTGTCTTTTGGTTGGAGCATTTAATCCATTCATATTTAAGGTAATTATCGATATGTATATTCCTATGACCATTTTCTTAATTATTTTGGGTTTGTTTTTGTAGGTCTTTTTCTTTTCTTGTGTATCCCACTTAGAGAAGTGCCTTTAGCATTTGTTGTAGAGCTGGTTTGGTGGTGCTGAATTCTCTTAGCTTTTACTTGTCTGTAAAACTTTTGATTTCTCCATTGAATCTGAATGAGATCCTTGCCGGGTAGAATAATCTTGGTTGTAAGTTCTTCCCTTTCATCACTGTAATTATATCATGCCATTCCCTTCTGGCTTGTAGAGTTTCTGCTGAGAAATCAGCTGTTAACCTTATGGGAGTTCCCTTGTATGTTATTTGTCATTTTTCCCTTGCTGCTTTCAATAATTTTTCTTTGTCTTTAATTTTTGCCAATTTGATTACTATGTGTCTCAGCATGGTTCTCCTTGGGTTTATCCTGTATGGGACTCTGTGTGCTTCCTGGACTTGGGTGGCTATTTCCTTTCCCATGATAGGGAAGTTTTCAACTATAATCTCTTCAAATATTTTCTCTGTTCCTTTCTCTCTCTCTTCTCCTTCTGGGACCCCTATAATGTGAATGTTGTTGCATTTAATGTTGTCCCAGAGGTCTCTTAGGCTGTCTTCATTTCTTTTCATTCTTTTTTCTTTATTCTGTTCAGCAACAGTGAATTCCACCATTCTGTCTTCCAGGTCACTTATCCGTTCTTCTGCCTCAGTTATTCTGTTGTTGATTCCTTCTCATGTAGTTTTCATTTCAGTTATTGTATTGTTCATCTCTGTTTGTTCTTTAATTCTTCTAGGTGTTTATTAAACATTTCTTGCATCTTCTTGATCTTTGCCTCCATTCTTTTTCTGAGGTACTGGATCATCTGCACTATCATTATTCTGAATTATTTTTCTGGAAGGTTGCGTATTTCCACTTCATTTAGTTGTTTTTCTGGGGTTTTATCTTGTTCCTTCATCTGGTACATAGCCCTCTGCCTTTTCATCTTGTCTATCTTTCTGTGAATGTAGTTTTTGTTCCACAGGCTGCAGGATTGTAGTTCTTCTTGCTTCTGCTGTCTGCCCTCTCTATACTTCCTTTAAAAGATTTTTTAGTGGTTGCCCTAGAGTTTGTAATATACAACTAATCTAAATCCACTTTCAAATAACATGGGTAATTCAGGTCCTTTATAACAAATTATTCTCAATTCTTCCTTATTATCTCTTACTACATTGGTTTAATTCATTTCACTCTTCCATAAGCTATAATCACCTAATAGTTTTTTGCTCTTTTCATTTTGAACAAGCTATTAACTCTTAAATCAATTAAGAACAAGAAAAATGAAAGATCTTATTTACTTTCATTTTCTCCTTTTTTAATGCTCTTCCTTTGTTTATTTAGATCTGAGTTTCTGACTTATATAATTTTTCTTTCCTCTGCAGAACTTTTAACCTTTCTTGCAGGCTATGTCTACTGGTGACAATTCCTTCAATTTTTATTTGTCTGAGGATGTCTTTATTTCTCCTGTAATTTGAAGGATATTTTAAAATATTCTTTGTAGGCTTCAGTAGAGGTTTATGCTCCTGATAAGCTGTGATTCTCTGTATTTGCATTCTCTCCAGTTTGAGGGGAGACAATTTACCCTGATACCTCAACATTTTCATTGATCTAAGAATAGTTGTCAATTTTCAGTTTTCCACAATTTTTTGTCATGAGGACAGGAGTGACTACTGTCTGAGTGACACTCTCCTTACATGTTGGACTAGAAACCATAAGTCTTCAGTACACTGTGTTTTTGTTTTCATTAATGTCAAATAATTTTCTAATTTGCCTTGTGATTTCTTCTTTGACCATGTTGTTGTTTAAGAGCATGTTTCTCACTCTTAATTTTTGAATTCTCTAATTTTCTTTCTTTTATGGATTTTAGCTTCAGTACATTGTGGTCAACAAGGTACTTTGTATATTTGCAATCTTAGAAAATTTATTTTTTTTTATTCTAACTTATAGTCTATCTGGACAATGCTTCATGTGCACTTGAGAAGAATATGTATTTTGCTCTTATTGGCTGAAATGTTTTATAGATGTCTATTAGATATAGCTTCTTTATAACGTTGTTCTGAAGCCTCTATTTCCTTATTGATCTGTCCATTTTTAAACTGGGGTATTCAAGTCACTAACCATTACTGTAGAGCTGTCTATTTCTTTCTTTACTTTTGTCACTATTTGCTTCAAATATCTTAGGGTTCTGTTTCATCCTGGGGTTTACAATCAACACTGTAAATTTATAAATGTCTAGTTTGAATAGATACCAATTTAGCTTCAATAACATACAAAAACTCTGGTCCTATACAGTTCAGCACCCATCTGCTATAGACTGAATTGTGTTACTCAAAAATTCATGTGTTGAAATCTTAATCTCCAAATGAGACTGTATGTGGAGATAGAGCCTTGAGAGGGTAATTAAGGTTAATGAGGTCATAAGGGTGGGGTCCTAATCCAGTAGGATTGATGACCTTATAAGCATGTAAGAAAAAAACAGATATCTCTCTTCCCCCCATTTCTTTTTCTCTCTGATTAACTCAGAAGATTGTGTGAAGACTGCAGTGAGAAGGTGTCCCCAGCCAACAAGAAAGAGAGCCCTCATCTGAAACCAAAGCCTACCTGACCGTCTTGGAATTCCAGCCTCCGTAACTTTGGGAAATAAATTTTTGTTGTTTAAGTCACACAGTCTGTGTTTTTTGTTATGGCACCCTGAGCAGGCTAATACATTCCCTTTATGTTGATAATGCCACCACAAACACATCTTTTATACATCTTGTGCACACTAACTTAGATTTATAATTGTTGTTTTACATACAAGACCAATTTGAACACAGAACCACAAATTTTTTGAGAAAGAGGTCTGTATTGGCTTTCCCCTTGACACCAGAAAGCTGTACCAGGAATGTGGGCTTCTGTCCCTACAGCTAACTGAGCTGGGGAATTAAGAGATGGCAGGCGGGTAAGCAAAAATACCACTATATTTTATTACTAAAATGTAGCAGCCTCTCTCTTTACTTAGCATTCTCCTTGTTAATATAAATTTTAAACTAGATTCCAGAATTCCAAAAAAAAAAAAAAAAGATTCAGACAGTTTTTGTGAGTATAATGGTTCCTTCAGTGGAGAGACTGATTCTTGAGCTCCCTACACTGCCATTTTCCATGATGTCACTCCTAGTCACTTGATTTTATATATATGGACACTGAGTACCAGAGAACTGAATGACTTGTTCAAGGATACATAACAAGTTTATGGCAGAGGCAAGATTAGTGTTGCTCTTTCACTTAATCACACATAACATACAAAAAACTCCATAAGTCATTTAAACACTTACACCTATCAGAATAAACATCACCTGTATCCTACAACCCAAAATCCACTTTATAAGCATGGCTTGTTAGTTGTAAAATGTAGAAACTTGCTGTGGATAACTTATACAGAAAACGAGCTTATTAAAAGGAAAAGGTATAAGTCACAAAATCAACAGGAAAATGGATAACCAGGTATGAAAATGAAGGAGAAACCAAAGGAAGATAAGAATCTACAAAATGAAGTTCATTGAAGTTTGGTTAGCATAACATCCCTGGAGCTGCCGTTTCTGGCCACTCCTGGACACTCCTGATGCCATGTCTAGAATCTCAAGTCTGCAACATAATTTTTAAATATCTCTGTATCTTTATGTTATCCTTTCAATTTTCAAATTTCTTGTCAAGTGTATCCAGTGGACCCAGACTTGCACAAGTATCACCTTTGATTCTCAGGGTAGGAAGTAGAGCTCCACTTCCCATCATGACCCTCTTTCCCTGAATAGGAAGGTCTAGAGATATTCAGTAGCCAGACAATAATAATAATAAAAAACACTATATCCTCTTTATTTATTTTGTTTTTCTATTTTAAGGAAATGTATTGTAAATTGGCTTTACCTGTTCTTTCCTCTCTTGCACATCCTCTCAGCTTTACTCCTCTTTTGGCTGACAACTGACACTTTTTAATAGAGAAACACAAATTATATATGTGCCATTTATAATAGGCATTTATGTTTACTGTATATTAATATAAATTATGTACTTACCTTAATGCTCCATGTGTTATGTTCCTTGGGTTTACAATTTTAGCAGAGTGCAAAAAAATCAGAGCCAATGAATCAATTAACTTCAGAAAAACTTAATCCTTTTTCATATATATATACATAAATAAAATTGAAGATGTAATTCATTCACATTGTTCAAATTTTATGGTATACTTAATGATGAACAGTGAGGGTTTTATCCCAACTCAGTTACTCTCCTCCAAAGGAAACTAATCTTATGCTTATTCTTACTCTACAGTGACATTCCACAAAGTTGTTACCCCTCAAATTTTCAATCAGGATTCAGAGTAAGTCACCTCACCATTTAGTTCCTTAGACCTCTCTCTGAGTTACTATCATCCACTTCCAGGTTTACAATACTCTAATAGAATTGAGTCACTTTTCTCAGGTTGTTAGATCAAGATTATTGTCTTGGTCGTTTCTTTTAGTTTTCTCCATCCTACTCTAGTCAGAACAGAGATGCTTTTATTTCCTCTGTATGTGGTTGGAAACTTGTTTTTATGTAGCCATGAATTATTTTACACTTTTTTTTAATGGTATAAACTATGCCTTGGGTTCTCCAGGCTTGGTCACTGATATTCAAAGAAAAATTGATATTCCATAAGAAACGTTTTCTTTCTCAAATGTCTTGATTCTTGGATTAGAAAATTTTATCTGGGTCCTCTTCTTATTTTAAGTCCAGATGGGTAACTGGTGTGTGACCCTAGGTAAAGGAGACTATATAACTACACCTTCTTCTCATGGAATGAGATATTTCTGCTACTATTACTTGTCCTAAACTTTCCCTAGTCTGATATTAATATACTCAATCCAACCTTTTATTGTTATCTCTTTCCCTAGTAATCTTTGTTTTGAAGTCTACTTTATCTAGCATTAATATAGCTACTGTTGCTTTGTTTATACTAATGTTTGCATGGCATAACTTTTACCATTGCATTAACTTACAGATAAGCTTGATTCGTTTGGGACTTGCTTTTAAGCTTTGTTAGGGTATGTGTGGAGTAGCTTTAACCATAGAGATAATTATGTTCTACTACTAAGGTGTGAAGCTTCTGAGATCTCTACTGAGTGCTCTGTGGTAGGTATAGTGAGGTTTCCCTAAGCTGTTTGGTTAGAATTTGAATGCTTCCCAGCCCTGTTTGATATCTGGGAATCATTCAGGTTGCAAATTCCCAGTTATTGTTCTCTGTATAGTCTCATGGATGTTCAGTTTTTTTTTTTATGTTCAGTTTTTTACTGCACAAAAATCTCAAACTGTTTTCTCTGCAAATTTCTGGAGTTCTTCCTCTGTATTGTACCTTCTTCTCTGGTACTCTGCCCTACAAATTCCAGTCATCTAAACCTCCCTAAATTCCAATTTCTATACCTTAAATTTAGGGAGACCACAGTTCCTCCCCTGGGTTCATCTTCCCTGTTCCTCTGTCTAGGATATTGCACTATTTACCTTGTTATAGCCTTTTATTGATCACAGTGCTAAGTTGCATGTTGACCAATGTCTGAAAACAGTATCCGTTTTTCCCCCAAGTTTTCTAATTTTTTCTGGAAGGGGGAGGTAAGTCCACTACTAGTTATTCTATCAAAGCAAGAAGAACATTTTATCTTCCTTTTTTAATATACTAAATTTATGTTGTCTATATGTTGTAAGTAAAACAATCACTCACAGTAATGCATGTTGTTTACTTATTAGTGATTGCCTTTCTTAGTTTCCCTTTACTCTTAATAAATTTAATGTCCATTTAGACTTATTTTTGTCAAGATCTTATATGTATACTTACAATACATATATATATATATGAATATATATATATATATGTATGTGTGTGTGTATATATATTGATAGAAAGTGTTATCCCATTAGTGATATCATATTTATTCTACCAAAATTTTAATTAAAGTGTGTATTAAAAATAAATAATAACAAGGAAGTCCCATAGATATATATTCTCATATATTTTGCCAAGGTGGGTAGGGACTCAGATTCAATGTTCCAATGGAGCATAAAACTTTTAAAATAATGTATTAAGAAATAAAAACAAAATAGAAAACCTGAAATCAATATTTGAAGATTTCAGAAGGAAAAATAATATTTAAAAAGGAAGCTACCCAATTTTTCTTACCATACTAATTTTTTTGTTCTAATAGACTTAATGTTTTAACTGTTGCATGGGTGAAGTGTTTATGATTACCTGATTTCTTGTAATTTGTCTGTGAGACATTATAAAACTATATATATATATTTGTAAGTAATTTACAATGGTGTGAGATAGAAAGTGCAGAACTGTGATATTTAGTTTATTTTAGTCAAAAGGTTTAGTCACTCGTTACCTCAAACGATAAATAATGAATGCCATATATGGAAGTAAAGGAAATAGCAATTTTACAGGATTGCAGAAACAGCTGTATAACTCTACAATTGGAGATAAAATGCAGTTTAGAAGATACAAGCCCAGTCCTCTGGGATCCAGATTATCATATTAGTCTGTTAGCATTATGGATTCATTAAGCTTTCTCCATTGTGGCAATACCATGCCTCTTGACTTTACTTCTCCTGTACGTGTTACTACCAACAAACTGCCTCAGTCTTTACATTGTGCACCTTCTCTTTATATTTTCTTTCTTTTTTTATGGTTTCTTTTTATTTCTTGCTTCTGCTTACTCACAATTTGACGTATGAGTCACTCTCAGCTTCTCTTGTTGCTAGCAAATGATAGAATTTCCCCATATTTACTGTCTAGTTCATCACCTCTGTTTTGATAGAACTTTTCATGTTGGACACATTTATAAACCATCACAAACCTCAGAAAAAGGCTGGATGTAGAGTAAGAATATACTCCTTCAGAGGGGGCTGTGTTATTGGTAGGAACTGACTTGAGAAATACTCTTCAGATTTGCTCTTCTTAGGGATAATTTCAATATATGTGCAAGAGCAAGACTTTGTATATTAGTTAGGCAGGCTATTTAGTTTTCAAGTAACAGAAAACTAACTGGAATAACTTAAGCAAAAAAAAAAAGGTAGAATAAGAAGAAAAAAAAGAAATTAATTACTAAGAAACTACAGTGGCTCAGTTCCCAGGCTCAAATAATGGCTGAACAACAAATAATCTTAAGAAAGCCAAGAAAATCTAGAACTATGGTCTCTGATGCTGTCAGAACTGTCTCTTCATCTTTCATCTTTTCTTCTTTCTTTACTACACTTTATTTTATGACTTGTTTTCCCTATAAAAGGAGGTATATACCCAACAACTCTAGACTTCTATCCTTATGTCTTTGTGACTGGAAAGGAAAAGGCTGTTAACTGATATCTCTAGTTAGAAAAATCTCAAAAAATGGCTGTCTCAGGTTGGTTTAAGTGTCTATCCCTTGACTATCAATGGTGCCCATTGTGGTAGGGTCACATGAGAGAATGGCAGTTCCTACTCAGTCTATATGGCTAAACTGGAAGGAGGGGAAACTGCCTAAAAAGAAATGTGGGAAAGAAGGTATTACAGTCATAGTAATGACAGTGAATATAATCCAAGATTACAATAGTGACTGAAGTGATCTATTAATAAACATTTATTCTTGTTATCCTCACCAACTGCACATTCATAACATGTTTATACAGTAATCTGGATTGCAAACTTTACTTAAGAGAACACTTGTAAAACTTGATTCTTTTTAAAATATAATTTATAATAAAAATAGGCCATTGGAAGTGGTTCCCGAATGAATGAAAACAGCAGCAGTAGCAGCATCAGTAGCTCATCAGAGTCTGAAAGTAGTAGCAGTGATTCAAGTTCTTCAGACGCAGTGATTCCGAATTAGAAATGTTTCCTAAATTTACTGGAGTAAAACAGAATGATTCTTCTTCTAAAGAGAAAGTAAAGATACAATCTTCTGTGCAAGATACAACCTCTGGGAAAACTAGCCTGGTTCATCAGACTACATGTTCAGGTGGAACACCACCAAATCACCACCAGTTAGTTATCAAGTTATCAAGAATCAGAATGTTTACAGAGTGTGGAAAATATTTCACTTTTACAAATTCTGCCTCTTTCAGATAATCCTGAACAATGCTTGAATGGCCTAACTGTGATGCATCAGTCTGGTGATAATGACACAGTGGTGTTAGAATCAGAATGCCAAGTTCCAGTGCAAAAGGATATAAAGATCAAGAATGCAGATTCTTGGAAAAGTTTAGGCAAACCAGTCAAAACATCAGGGGTAATGAAATCATCAGATGAACTCTTCAACCAATTTAGAAAAGCAGTGATAGAAAAGGAAGTGAGAGCTCAAACACAGGAACTAATACAGAAACATCTGGAACAGAATACAAAGGAACCAAAAGTATTTCAAGAAAATCAAAGGGACCATGGCTTCACTCTAGAATCTTTTCCAAATAAAATGCAAACAAGTGTCTTGGAGAAGAGCAGAAAGAACGTCAGCAGTCACTGTAAGCTCAAGATGGAGGCAAACTCTGGCTTCTCAAAGACTGTAATTTAGCAAGGGGGAAAGAGCAAGAGCGGAGGAGAAGAGAAGCAATGGCTGGTACCATTGATATGACTCTTCAAAGTGACATTATGACAATGTTTGAAAACAACTTTGATTAAAACTAGGTTTTTTAATTAACCATCAACTTAAATGAATAATACAAAAGATTAAAATGCAAATGGTAAAATGATTGCTTTCAGACACCAAGATACCAATCTTATATTGTATTTCGACTGCTCTAAGATGATTAAACAATTTTCACTTAAAAAAAATAATAAATAAAAAATAATTTATAATAAAAATAGATGAATGCATTCTAAGTCAGAGCATTACTATGACTATGTATATAATTTCAAATAACTGAATACTAAAAACATGCAGTAAATTCTTCAATTGTTTGGAAATATAATCTAGATGTAGTATGGTGAAACAACTTCATTGTGTAACTTAAAGCATTTGAATTAACAAAAGAAAATTTCAGTAGTAATTGTTTCCTGAAGTCTTGATAATTTAAGTATCTTCAAATCCATATGCATATATGATAAATAAATAACATCTGGGAATTTGAAAATTGTGTGATATTTAAAGATAATTTCTTAAGATTTAAAATATTACTATGCAATAGTGTTATTTCTCCCCTAAATTTTCCTTAAAAATCCCTACAATAAATCTCAAGTCAACATTTAAGATATAAGTCTATTATTATGCTATAACTTATTTCTAAGAGTAGCATAACTTCTCATATTAAATGGATATTTTTGAAAAGGTTATATGAATGTTTAGATACCATAATGTCAAGCTTCCTTCTTGCCTCAGAAACACATGAAGTGACATTTGTGACTCAGTAATATGGGACTGAAATAAAAGATGAAACTATATAACATAATTTCTCATTAGTCACAGTATGCAATTTCAAAATTTCATTTAAAAAGTAGGATGTCCTTTGAATATAACACAGAATCATATCTCTACCTGATCAAGAAATGTAGTCTTCTAATAAAATTAATATCATGGCTGTATTACAATGAATAAAGGCTGAGATATTTTATCATTTCTATTAACATTACTAATAATGACAAAATAAGTAACTAAAATAGAATATGGATTTAGGGAGGGAGGGAGGGAGCGAGAAAAAAGGAAGGAAGGAAAAGATGAAAGGAAATCTATGCTCAAAGATAGAGTAATTAAAAAGAAAACTTCACTGAATTTTGAACCAAAGTAATTAAAAAATTGAATTTTTATACCCAAGCACATGCAAAATTTCAGGAAGTAGTATTAAAGAAGAACAACATTTAGACAAGTGATGGAAAAATTTTTAAATTACAGGGAAAAAAAGGAAACTCTGTTAATCTCCCATAAAGAGAAAAAGCACAATAGCTATGAAAGAGAATCATACTGTCACTGAATTTCTCATTTGTATAAGTGTAAGTTATACTGTAGGAGAATATCTCAAGAATGGAAAGAAAATGATCGTAAGGCAAGAAACACATGCTCAAGCAAGATAGCATTCATATGGGAAGATAAAATGAAATATTTTCAGCTGTACGAGTTGTATTAAACAGGACTTTCTTAGTTATGAGTGACAGAAAACCATCAAGAATAGTTTATATAACTGAAAAATCCAAAGGTAGACTTGAAGAATAGCTAGATTGATAAGGTCAAAATTTTCATTAAGAATTTCATTATCTCCATATTTTGGTTCTGTGTTTGCATCATTCTCAGAAAGACTTTGCTCTTATAGTTGAAAGGTAACCACAGCAACTAGAAATTAACACCTCAGTGGAAAGAGAGCCACTTTTTTTCACTCTTTCTAAAAAAGTCCCAGGCATGACTATAACCAGTCCAAACTAGGTCATGTTCTCATCCCTGAACCAATTACTGTGAGTGTCTGATTAGCTGATCATGGATTGGTGCCCAGTTCTTCAGTGAGAGATGATGTTGTCTTGACCACAACCATATAAATGAGAGAAGGGGAAAGATGATCATTGAAAGGAAATTTTAAATTCCATTAGAAAAATAAGATAAAATAGAAAATGGATAGTCACAAAACAAAAACGGTCCATGTATTAGTCAGAATTTTCCAGAGAAACAAAACACTCAATATATCCTTATATATTAATAAGGAATAATCCCACACAATTATGGAGGCAGACAAGTCCCTAGGGTCTCGGCCTAGATTGAAATGTTGTAGTTTTGAATTGATCTTAATCAAAGGGCATAGTAATACTAAGAGATGTGTTAAGTGGTCTCCTGTATTGGAAACACAATCTCCTTTCCTCCATGTGGAGTAGTAGTCCAATTTCCCTTTGGTAATCAGGATCAATCACTGCAGACAACACCATAACTTCCTGCTTTATCTGTTGATTCAGAGGAATAAGGAGCCCAAAGTGGCTGGAGCCAGTTTTAATTTTTACTTCAGTGGAATCATTGGTGTATTTCATGATGGAAGCATTTCTCTCTAAGATCACTAGACCTGAAAAACATAAGCTCACAGGCATAGGAAGCCAAAATTTTGCTAGTAGGTTATTTGGGGTAACAGTGAGTGGGGCCATTTCCACCCCTTTATTCCTGGACCCATGAATCCTGGCTGTGAGAGAAACAGTACTATATATTGGATGCAATTTATAGCACATAGAGTGTTCTAGAGAACCTTGCACCAGCCCTGCAAGGTGTTTCCACTTAGCTGGCACTGTAACTGAGTCTTCAAAAGGCCATTCCACCTTCCATCGTATCAAGCTATATCCTGCATGGTAGTGAAGAACGTGGTAAAACCAGTGAATTCCATAAGCATGGGCCCACTGTCACACACTATTTGCTGTGAAGTGAGCTCCTTGATCAGAAGTGATGCTGTGTAGAATGCCCTAATAGTGGACAAGGCATTCTGTAAGTCCACAGATGGTAGTTTTGGCAAAAGTATTGTGTGCAAGGAAGGCAAATCCATATTGAGTGTCTACTCCAGTAAAAACAAAACACTGCCCCTTTCATCATGTACATGGTCCAGTGTAATCAATATGGCCCAGGTAGCTGGCTGAGTGACTACCCAGGGATTGCTGTCATTCAGGAGACTCATTGTTGGTCTCTGCTGCTGGCAGATTGGACACTCAGCAGTGGCTGTGCCCAAGTCAGCATTGCTGAGTTGAAGTTCATGTCGCTGAGCCTATGCATAACCTCCATTTCTGCCACCATGACCACAATGTTCATGAGTCCATTGAGTGATGATAGGAGTGGTTAGGGAGAGGCTGACTGGTACTCACAGAACAGGTCATTCTATCCACTTGATTATTAAAATTCTTCTCTACTGAGATCACCTTTTGATGACCATTCACAAAGGACACAATTATCTTCATATGGTTTGCCCATTCAGAGACATCTATCCATATACCTTTCTCAAATTTCTATGTCACCCATGTTTCTTCCAAGTCCCTGACCATCTAGCCAAATCATTGGCCTCAGCCCATGAATCAGTATATAATTGCACATCCAGCCATTTCTCCTTCAAAAAGAAAGTAAGCAATTAGGTGCACTACTGAAAGGTCTGTCTACTGGGATGATCTCCCTTCACCACTATCCTTCAACTATGTCCCAGAAAGGAGCTGCAGTGCTGCAGCTCTCCACCTGTAGATGGTACCTGAATTTCACACAAAACCATCAGTAAACCAGGCCTGATTCTTGTCTTCCTCTGTCAACTGATGGTAGGGAACTCCCCATGAAACCATAGGTGTAGGCTGTGAGAGAGACAGCAATGTAGCAGGAATGGGGACCATGGACATTTTGGCCACTTCTTCATGTAACTTATACCTTCAAGGCCTGCTCTGGCCCAGTTAGTTATAAACCACTTCCATTTGATGATGGAATGCTTCTGTGTATGTGCAATTGTATAACTTGGTGGATCAGATAACACCAAGTTCAGGATGGAAAGCTCACAGCACATGGTAACTTGGTGGCCTACTGTTGCATTCAGTCTTTATTAAGGCCCAGTTGCAGGCAAAAAAAAAAAAAAAAAGTGTCTCAAAAGGAGAGTAGCTACCTTAAGAGGATGGCACAGTTTTGTTGCAAAATCCTAAAGGCATGCACTAAGATTCACCTATAGGGACCTTCCAAAGGCTCCACAGAGCATCCCGATCTGCCACCGACATTTCAAGTACCATTGGATCTGCTGGATCATATGGTCCAAGTGATGTAATTGCTTGCACAATAGCTTGGACCTGCTGCGGAACTTTCCCTTCTTCTGTGCCCCACTTAAAACTAGCAGCTTTTTGGGTTACCCAGTACATGGGCAAAAGTAACACACCCAAATGAGGAATATATTGCCTCCAAAATCCAAAGAGGTCCACTCAGCATTGTGTTTCTCCTTTAGTTGTTGGAGGGGCTAGATGCAACAATTTGTTCTTCACCTTTGAAGGGATAGCTCAACATACCCCATAACACTAGACACGTAGATATTTCACTGAAGTAGACAACCTATAAGAGTTTGTTAGATTTATTCCCCATCCTCTGATAAGCAAATGTCTTGCCAATAAGTAGGCTGTTACTTCTGGTTTACTAGGTTCAATCAGCATAAATTTATCAATGTAATGGATCAGTGTGAAAACTTGCAGAAGGAAAAGGCGACTAAGATCCACATGAACTAAATAATGACATAGGGCCAGATAGTAGACATACCTCTGAAATAGGACAGTAAAAGTATATTTCTCACCTTGCCAGCTGAAAGAAAACTGCTTCTGGTCATCTTTATTAACAGGTATGGAGAAAAAGCATTTGTCCATTTCTTCCAGGTTGTCCATTTTATTGGCATATAGGTGCTTGTAGTAATCTCTCATGATCCTTTGTATTTCTGCAATGTCAGTAGTTACTTCTTTTTCATTTCTAACTCTAATAATTTGAGTCTTCTCCCTATTTTTCTTGTTGAGTCTGGCTAATGGTTTATCAATTTTGTTTATCCTCTCAAAGAACCAGCTTTATTTTTATTGATCTTTGCTATTGTTTCCTTCATTTCTTTTTCATTTATTTCTGCTCTGACTTTTATGATTTATTTCCTTCTGCTAACTTTGGGGTTCTGTGATCTTTCTCTAAAGGCTTTAGATGTAAGTTAGGTTGTTTATTTGAGATGACTCTTGTTTCTTGAGGTAAGTTTGTATTGCTATAAACTTCCCTCTTAAAACTGCTTTTCCTGCATCCCATAGGATTTGGGTCATAATTTTTTTTAAACATATTTATTGGAATAAAATTGCTTTACAAAGGGGTGTTAGTTTCTGCTTTACAACAAAATAAATCGGTTATATATATATATATATATATATATATATATATATATACATACACATATATACATATGTTCCAATATCTATTCCCTCTTGCGTCTCCCTCCCTCCAACCCTCCCTATCCCACCGCTCCAGGCGATCACAAAGCACCGAGCTAATCTCCCTGTGCTATGCGGCTGCTTCCCACTAGCTATCTACCTTACGTTTGTTAGTGTATATATGTCCATGCCTCTCTCTTGCTTTGTCACAGCTTACCATTCCCCCTCCCCATATCCTCAAGTCCATTCTCTAGTAGGTCTGTGTCTTTATGCCTGTCTTACCCCTAGGTTCTTCATGACATTTCTTTTTCTTAAATTCCATATATATGTGTTAGCATACGGTATTCATCTCTCTCTTTCTGACTTACTTCACTCTGTATGACATACTCTAAGTCTATCCACCTCACTACAAATATCTCAATTTCGTTTCTTTTTATGGCTGAGTAATATTCCATTGTATATATGTGCCACATCTTCTTTATCCATTCATCCTATGGTAGACATTTAGGTTGATTCCATCTCTGGGCTATTGTAAATAGAGCTGCAATGAAAAATTTGGTTCATGACTCTTTTTGAAGTATGGTTTTCTCAGGGTATATACCCAGTAGTGGGATTGCTGGGTCATATGGTAGGTCTACTTGTAGTTTTTTAAAGAACTTCCATACTGTTCTCCACAGTGGTTATATCAATTTACATTCCCACCAACAGTGCTAGAGGGTTCCCTTTCCTCCACACTCTCTCCAGCATTTATTGTTTCTAGATTTTTTGATGATGGCCATTCTGACCAGTGTGAGATGATATCTCATTGTAGTTTTGATTTGCATTTCTATAATGATTAGTGATTTTGAGCATTCTTTCATGTTTTTGTTGGCAGTCTGTATATCTTCTTTGGAGAAATGTCTATTTAGGTCTTCTGCCCATTTCTGGATTAGGTTGTTTGTTTTTTGTTATTAAACTGCATGAGCTGCTTGTAAATATTGGAGATTAATCTTTTGTCAGTTGCTTCATTTGCAAACACTTTCTCCCATTCTGAGGGTTGTCTTTTGGTCTTGTTTATGGTTTCCTTTGTTGTGCAAAAGCTTTGAAGTTTCATTAGGTCCCATTTGTTTATTTTTGTTTTTATTTCCATTTCTCTAGGAGGTGGGTCAAAAAGGATCTTGCTGTGATTTATGTCCTAGAGTGTCCTGCCTATGTTTTCCTCTAAGAGTTTGATAGTTTCTGGCCTTATATTTAAGTCTTTAATCCATTTTGAGCTTATTTTTTGTATGGTGTTAGGGAGTGATCTAATTTCATACTTGTACATGTACCTGCCCAGTTTTCCCAGCACCACTCTTTGAAGAGGCTGTCCTTTCTCCACTGTACATTCCTGCATCCTTTATCAAAGATAAAGTGATCATATGTGCATGGGTTTATCTCTGGGCTTTCTATCCTGTTCCATTGATCTATCTTTCTGTTTTTATGCCAGTACCATACTGTCTTGATTTCTGTAGCTTTGTAGTATAGTCTGAAGTTAGGGAGGCTGATTCCTCTGGCTCCATTTTGCATTCTCGAGATTGCTTTGGCTATTCGGGGTCTTTTGTGTTTCCATACAAATTGTGAAATTTTTTCTTCTAGTTCTGTGAAAAATGCCAGTGGTAGTTTGATAGGGAATTCATTGACTCTGTAGGTTGCTTTAGGTAGTATCGTCATTTTCACAATGTTGATTCTTCGAATCCAAGAACATGGTATATCTCTCAATCTATTTGGATCATATTTAATTTCTTTCATCAGTGTCTTATAATATTCTGCATACAGGTCTTTTGTCTCCTTAGGTAGGTTTATTCCTAGATATTTTATTCTTTTTGTTGCAATGATAAATGGGAGTGTTTCCTTGATTTCATTTTCAGATTTCTCATCATTAGTGTATAGGAATGCCAGAGATTTCTGTGCATTAATTTTGTATCCTGCTACTTTACCAAATTCATTGATTAGCTCTAGCAGTTTTCTGGTAGCATATTTAGGATTCTCTATGTATAGTATCATGTCATCTGCAAACAGTGACAGCTTTACTTCTTCTTTTCTGATTTGGATTCCTTTTATTTGCTTTTCTTCTCTGATTGCTGTGGCTCAAACTTCCAAAACTATGTTGAATAAGAGTGTTGAGAGTGGGCAACCTTGTCTTCTTCCTGATCTTAGTGGAAATGCTTTCAGTTTTTCACCATTGAGGATGATGTTGGCTGTGGGTTTGTCATATATGGCCTTTATTATGTTGAGGAAAGTTCCCTCTATGCCTACTTTCTGCAGGGTTTTTATCATAAATGGGTGTTGAATTTTGTCAAAAGCTTTATCTGCATCTATTGAGATGATCATATGTTTTTTCTCCTTCAATTTGTTAATATGGTGTATCACATTGATTGATTTGCATATGTTGAAGAATCCTTGCATTCCTGGAATAAACCCCACTTGATCATGGTGTATGATCCTTTTAATGTGCTGTTGGATTCTGTTTGCTAGTATTTTGTTGAGGATTTTTGCATCTATGTTCATCAGTGATATTGGCCTGTAGTTTTGTTTCTTTGTGACATCCTTGTCTGGTTTTGGTATCAGGGTGATGGTGGACTCATAGAATGAGTTTGGGAGTGTTCCTCCAACTGCTGTATTTTGGAAGAGTTTGAGAAGGATAGGTGACAGCTCTTCTCTAAATGTCTGATAGAATTTGCCTGTGAAACCATCTGGTCTTGGGTTTTTGTTTGTCGGAAGATTTTTAATCACAGTTTCAATTTCAGTGCTTCTGATTTGTCTGTTCATATTTTCTATTTCTTCCTGATTCAGTCTTGGCAGGTTGTTCATTTCTAAGAATTTGTCCATTTCTTCCAGGTTGTCCATTTTATTGGCATAGAGTTGCTTGTAGTAATCTCTCATGATCTTTTCTATTTCTTCAGTGTCAGTTGTTACTTCTCCTTTTTCATTTCTAATTCTATTGATTTGATTCTTCTCCCTTTTTTTCTTGATGAGTCTGGCTAATGGTTTATCAATTTTGTTTGTCTTCTCAAAGAATCAGGTTTTAGTTTTATTGATCTTTGCTATCATTTCCTTCATTTCTTTTTCATTTATTTCTGATCTGATTTTCATGATTCCTTTCCTTCTGTTAACTTTGGGGTATTTTGTTCTTCTTTCTCTAATTGCTTTAGGTGCAAGGTTAGGTTGTTTATTCGAGATGTTTCCTGTTTCTTGAGGTAGGATTGTATTGCTATCAACTTCCCTCTTAGAACTCCTTTTGTTGCATCCCATAGATTTTGGATCATCGTGTCTCCATTGTGATTTGTTTCTAGGTATTTTTTTATTTCCTCTTTGATTTCTTCAGTGATCACTTTGTTATTACGTAGTGTATTGTTCAACCTACAAATGTTTGTATTTTTTACAGACCTTTTCCTGTAATTGATATCTATTCTCATAGCCTTGTGGTCGGAAAAGATACTTGATTCAATTTCAATTTTCTGAAATTTACCAAGGCTTGATTTGTGACCCAAGATATGATCTATCCGGGAGAATGTTCCATGAGCACTTGAGAAAAATGTGTATTCTGTTGTTTTTGGATGGACTATCCTATAAATATCAAATAAGTCCATGTTGTTTAATGTATCATTTAAAGCTTGTGTTTCCTTATTTATTTTCATTTTGGATGAACTGTCCATTGGTGAAAGTGGGTGTTAAAGTCCCCTACTATGGATGTGTTACTGTCGATTTCCCCTTTTATGCCTGTTAGTATTTGCTTTCTGTATTGAGGTGCTCCTATGTTGGGTGCATAAATATTTACAATTGTTATATCTTCTTCTTGGATCAATCCCTTGCTCATTATGTAGTGTCTTTCTTTGTCTCTTCTAATAGTCTTTATTTTAAAGTCATGTTGTCTGATATGAGAATTTCTACTCCAGCTTTCTTTTGGATTCCATTTGCATGAAATAATATTTTCCATCCCATTACTTTCAGTCTGTATGTGTCTCTAGGTCTGAAGTGGGTCTCTTGTAGACAGCAAATATATGGGTCTTCTTTTTGTATCCATTCAGCCAATCTGTGTCTTTTGGTGGGAGTATTTAGTCCCTTTACATTTAAGGTAATTATCAATATGTATGTTCCTATTCCCATTTTCTTAATTGTTTTGGGTTCGTTATTGTAGGTCTTTTCCTTCTCTTGTGTTTCTTGCAGAGAAAAGTTCATTTAGCAG
The DNA here is from genome assembly GCF_003676395.1 of Aethalodelphis obliquidens. Lineage (NCBI taxonomy): Eukaryota > Metazoa > Chordata > Mammalia > Artiodactyla > Delphinidae > Aethalodelphis > Aethalodelphis obliquidens. The sequence goes on from NW_020837998.1 coordinate 5,985,035, forward strand.
TTTTTGTAGAGCTGGTTTGGCAGTACTGAGCTCTCTCAGCTTTTACTTGTCTGTAAAGGTTTTAATTTGTCCATCAAATCTGAATGAGATCCTTGCTGGTTACAGTCATCTTGGTTGCAGGTTTTTCTCCTTCATCACTTTCAATATGTCCTGCCACTCCCTTCTGGCTTGCAGAGTTTCTGCTGGAAGATCAGCTGTTAACCTTATGGGGATTTCCTTGTATGTTATTTGCTGTTTTTCCCTTGCTGCTTTTAATATGTTTTTTTTTTTTGTATTTAATTTTTGACAGTTTGATTAATATGTGTCTTGGCATGTTTCTCCTTGGATTTATCCTGTATAGGACTCTCTGTGCTTCCTGTACTTGATTAACTATTTCCTTTCCCATATTAGGGAAGTTTTCAACTATAAACTGTTCAAATATTTTCTCTGTCCCTTTCTTTTTCTCTTCTTCTGGAACCCCTATAATTCAAATGTTCATGTCTTTAATGTTTTCCCGAGGTTCTGAGACTGTCCTCAGTTCTTTTCATTCTTTTTTCTTTATTCTGCTCTGCAGTAGTTATTTCCACTCTTTTACCTTCCAGGTCACTTATCCGTTCTTCTGCCTCAGTTATTCTGCTATTGATCCCATCTAGAGTATTTTTCATTTCATTTATTGTGTTGTTCATCATTGTTTGTTTCATCTTTAGTTCTTCTAGGTTCTTGTTAAATGTTTCTTGCATTTTCTCCATTCTATTTCCAAGATTTTGGATCATCTTTACTATCATTATTCTGAATTCTTTTTCAGGTAGACTGCCTATTTCCTCTTCATTTGTTTTTTTCTGGTGGGTTTTTATCTTGTTCTTTCATCTGCTGTGTGTTTTTCTGTCTTCTCATTTTGCTTATCTTACTGTGTTTGGGGTCTCATTTTCACAGGCTGCAGGTTCATAGTTCCTGTTGTTTTTGGTGTCTGTCCCCAGTAGCTAAGTTTTGTTCAGTGGGTTGTGTAGGCTTCCTTGTGGAGGGGACTAGTGCCTGTGTTGTGGTGTATGTGGCTGGATCTTGTCTTTCTGTTGGGCAAGTCCACATCTGATGGTGTGTTTTGGGGTTATGATTTTAGGCATTTAGGCATTTATTATGATTTTAGGCAGCCTCTCTGCTAATGGGTGTGGTTGTGTTCCTGTCTTGTTAGTTGTTTGACATAGGATGTTCAGCACTGTGCCTTGCTGGTTGTTGAATGAAGCTGGGTGCTGGCATTGAGATGGAGTTCTCTGGGAGATTTTTGCCATTTTATATTATGTGGAGCTGGGAGGTCTCTTGTGGACCAGTGTCCTGAATTTGGCTCTCCCACCTCAGAGGCACAGCACAGACTCCTGGCTTTAGCACCAAGAGCCTTTCATCCACACCACTCAGAATAAAAGGGAGTAAAAGTAGAAAGAAAGAATTAGTAGAGGTAGAAGACAAGAAAGAAAGAATGAAAGAAAGAAAGAAAGAAAGAAGGGAGGGAGGGAGGGAGGGAGGAAGGAAGGGAGGAGGGAAGGAAGGGAAAAAGAAAGAAAGAAGATAAAGTAAAATGTAATAAAGTAAGATGAAATATAATAAAGTTATTAAAATAAAAAAAATTATTAAGAGAAAAAAAAAAAAACGGATGGATAGAGCCCTAGGACAAATGGTGGAAGCAAAGCTATACAGACAAAATCTCACACAGAAGCATACACATACACACTCACAAAAAATGGAAAAGGGGAAAAATCATAAATCTTGCTCTCAAAGTCCACCTCCTTAATTTGGGATGATTCATTGTCTATTCATGTATTCCACAGATGCAGGGTACATCAAGTTGATTGTGGAGCTTTAATCCGTTACTTCTGAGGCAGCTTGGAGAGACTTCCCTTTTTCTTCTTTGTTCTCACAGCTCCCAGAGGCTCAGCTTTGGATTTGGCCCTGCCTCTTCGTATAGGTCACCAGAGGGCATCTGTTCTTCACTCAGACAGGATGGTGTCAAAGGAGCAGCTGATTCGGGGGCTCTGGCTCACTCAGGCCAGAGGGAGAAAGGGGCACGGAGTGCAGGGCAAGCCTGCAGCGGCAGAGGCCAGCGTGATGTTGCACCAGCCTGACGCATGCCATGCGTTCTCCCGGGGGAGTTGTCCCTGTATCCTGGGACCCTGGCAGTAGTGGGCTGCCCAGGCTGTCCGGAAGGGGGGTGTTGATAGTGACTTGTGCTCGCACACAGGCTTCTTGGTGGCGGCAGCAGCAGTCTTAACGTCTCATGCCTGTCTCTGGGGTCCGCGCTTTTAGCCGCAGCTCGCATCCATCTCTGGAGCTCCTTTAAGCAGTGCTCTTAATCCCCTCTCCTCCCTCACCAGGAAACAAAGAGGGAAGAAAAAGTCTCTTGCCTCTTTGGCAGGTCCAGAATTTTACCCAGACTCCCCGCCAGCCATGGTGCACTAACCCCCTCCAGGCTGTGTTCAAGCCGACAACCCCAGTCCTCTCCCTGTACTCCGACCGAAGCCCTAGCCTCAGCTTCCAGCCCCGTCTACCCTGGCAGGTGAGCAGACGAGCCTCTCGGGCTGCTGAGTGCCAGTCAGCACCGATCCTCTGTGCGGGAATCTCTCCGCTTTGCCCTCCGCACCCCTGTTGCTGTGCTCTCCTCCATGGCTCCGAAGCTTTCCCTCTCCACCACCTGCAGTCTCTGCCCGGGAAGGGGCTTCCTAGTGTGTGGAAAACTTTCCTCCTTCACACTCCCACTGGTGCAAGTCCCGTCCCTATCCTTCTGTCTCTGTTTATTCTTTTTTCTTTTGCCCTACCCAGGTACATGGGGACTTTCTTACCTTTTGGGAGGTCTGAGGTCTTCTGACAGCGTTCAGTAAGTGTTCTTTAGGAGATGTTCCACGTGTAACTGTATTTCTGGTGTATCTGTGAGGAGGAAGGTGATCTCCACGTCTTACTCTTCCACCATCTTCCTGGAAGTCTCCATCATGTTTTCATTGTCATTTGTTTCTAGGTATATTTTGATTTCCTCTTTGATTTATTCAGTGATATCTTGGTTATTTAATAGTATATTGTTTAGCCTCTATGTTTTGTATTTTTTACAGATTTTTTCCTGTAATTGATATCTAGTCTCATAATGTTGTGGTCAGAAAAGATACTTCATACAATTTCAATTTTCTTAAAGTTACCAAGGCTTGATATGTGAACCAAGATATGACCTATCCTGGAGAGTGTTCCATGAGCACTTGAGAAGAATGTGTATTCTGCTGTTTTTGGATGGAATATCCTTTAAATATCAATTAAGTCCATCTTGGTTAATGTATTATTTAAAGCTTCTGTTTCCTTATCTATCTTCATTTTGGATGATCTGTCTATTGGTGAAAGTGGAGTGTTAAAGTCCCCTACTATGATTGTGTCGCTGTCAATTTCCCCTTTGATGGCTGTTAGCATTTGCCTTCTGTATTGAGGTGCTTCTATGTTGGGTGCATAAATATTTGCAATTGCTATATCTTCTTCTAGGATTGATCCCTTGATCATTATGTAGTGTCCTTCTTTGTCTCTTGTTGGAGTCTTTATTTTAAAGTCTGTTTTGTCTGAGATGAGAACAGCTACTCCAGCTTTCTTTTGATTTCCATTTGCATGGAATATCTTTTTCCATCCCCTCACTTTCAGTCTGTATGTGTCTCTAGGTCTGAAGTGGTTCTCTTGTAGACAGCATATATGTAGGTCTTGTTTTTGTATCCATTCATCCAGTCTATGTCTTTTGGTTGGAGCATTTAATCCATTTACATTTAAGGCAATTTTTGATATGTATGTTCCTATTACCATTTTCTTAATTGTTTTGCGTTTGTTATTGTAGGTCTTTTCCTTCTCTTGTGTTTCTTTCCTTTAGCATTTGTTGTAAAGCTGTTTTGGTGGTGCTGAACTCTTAACTTTTGCTTGTCTGTAAAGGTTTTAATTTCTGCATTGAATCTGAATGAGTTTCTTGCTGGTTAGTATAATCTTTGTTGTAGGTTTTTCTCTTTCATTACTTTAAATATGTCCTGCCACTCCCTTCTGGCTTGCAGAGTGTTTGCTGAAAGATCAGCTGTTAACCTTACTGGGATTCACTTATATGTTATTTGTTGTTTTTACCTTGGTGCTTTTAATATTTTTTCTTTGTATTTAATTTTTGATAGTTTGATTAATATGTGTCTTGGCATGTTTCTCCTTGGGTTTATCCTGTATGGGACTCTCTGCACTTCCTGTATTTGATTGACACTTTCCTTTCCCACATTAGGGAAGTTTTCAACTACAGTCTCTTCAAATATATTATCTGTTCCTTTTTTTTTTCTCTTCTTCTTCTGGGACCCCTATCATTCGAATGTTGGTGTGTTTAATGTTGTCCCAGAGGTCTCTGAGACTGTCCTCAATTCTTTTCATTCTTTTTTCTTTAGTCTGCTCTGTGGTAGTTATTTCCATTATTTTATCTTCCAGGTCTCTTATCCATTCTTCTGCCTCAGCTATTCTGTTATTGATTCCTTCTAGAGAATTTTACATTTCATTTATTGTGTTGTTCATCATTGTTTATTTGCTCTTTAGCTCTTCTCAGTCTTTGTTAAACATTTATTGTATTTTCTCCATTCTCTTTCCAAGATTTTGGATCATCTTTACTGTCATTACTCTGAACTCTTTTTCAGGTAGACTGCCTATTTCCTCTTCATTTGTTTGGTCTGGTGGGTTTTTACTTTGCTCCTTCATCTGCTGTGTGTTTCTCTGTCTTCTCATTTTGCTTAACTTACTGTGTTTGTGGTCTCCTTTTCACAGGCTGCAGCTTCGTGGTTCCCATTATTTTTCGTGTCTGCCCCCAGTGGCTATGGATGGTTCAGTGCATTGTGTAGGCTTTCTGGTGGAGACGGCTAGTGCTTGTGTTCTGTTGTATGAGGCTGGATCTTGTCTTTCTGGTGCACAGGACTGTGTCTGGTGGTGTGTTTTGGGGTGTCTGTGACCTTATTGTGATTTTAGGCAGCCTCTCTGCTAATGGGTGAGGTTGTGTTCCTGTCTTGCTTGTTGTTTGTCCTAGGGTGTCCAGCACTGTAGCTTGGTCATTGTTGAGTGGAACTGGGTCTTAGCGTTAAGATGGAGATCTCTCGGAGAGCTTTCACTGCTTGATATTATGTGGAGCTGGTAGGTCTCTAGTGGACCAACATCCTGGACTTGGCTGTCCCATCTCGGAGGCACAGGCCTGACACCCAGGCACGAAGACCCTGTCAGCCACATAGCTGAGAAGAAATGGGAGAAAAAATGAAAGAAAGAAAGAAAGAAAGAAAGAAAGAAAGAAAGAAAGAAAGAAAGAAAGAAAGAAAAAAATAAAATAAACTTATTAAAATAAAAAAAACTATTAATAATTTAAAAAATTAAAAGTAATTAAAAAGAAAGAAGTGAGCAACCAAACCAAAAACAAATCCATCAATGATAACAAGTGCTAAAATATATGCTAAAAAAACAAACAAACAAACAAAAATGGGACAGACAGAACCCTAGGAAAATGGTAAAAACAAAGCTATGCAGACCACCAAATCACACCAAGAAGCATACACATACACACTCACCAAAAGAGAAAAAGAAAAAATATATATATATATATATATATATATATATATTTAAAAAAAAGGAAGAGAGCAATGAAATCAATAAACAAATCTACCAATGATAATAAACTCTAAATATTAAGCTAAGATAAACATAGGACCAGAAACAAATTAGATGTAGAAAGCAACCCTGAAGTCTGCAGTTGCTCCCAAAGTCCACCACCTCAATTCTGAGGTGATTCATTGTCTATTCATGGATTCCAGAGATGCAACAATGTACATCAAGTTAATTGTGGAGATTTATTCCACTGCTCCTGAGGCTGCTGGGAGAAATTTCCCTTTCCCTTCTTTGTTCGCACAGCTCCTGGGGTTTAGCTTTGGATTTGGCCCCACCTCTTAGTGTAGGTTGGCTGAGGGCATCTTTTCTTCATTCAGACAGGACAGGGTTAAAGTAGCAGCTGATTAGGGGGCTCTGGCTCACTCAGGCCAGGGGGAAGGAGGTGTATGGAATGTGGGGTGAGCCTGCAATGGCAGAGGCCAGCGTGACATTGCAACAGCCTGAGGCAGGCCCTGTGTTCTCCCAGGGAAGTTGTCCCTGGATCCCGGGACCCTGGCAGTGGCAGTGGCAGGCTGCACAGGCTCCTGGGATGGGAGGTGTGGATAGTGACCTGTGCTTGCATACAGGCTTTTTGTTGGCTTCAGCAGCAGCCTTAGCATTTCACACCCATCTCTGGTGTCTGGGCTGATAGCTGCAGCTCACACCCGTCTCTGGAGCTCATTTAGGTGGTGCTCTGAATCCCCTCTCCTCGTGCACCCCGAAACAATGGTCTCTTGCTTCTTAGGCAGTTCCAGACTTTTTCCTGGACTCCCTCCCAGCTAGCTGTGGTGCACTAGCCCCCTTCAGGCTGTGTGCACACAGCCAACCCCAGTCCTCTCCCTGGGATCTGACCTCTGAAGCCAGAGCCTGAGCTCCCAGCCCCCTCCCACCGTGGTGGGTAAGCAGACAAGCCTCTCAGGCTGGTGAGTGCTGGTCAACACCTCTACTCTGTGGGAGGATCTCTCTGCTTTGCCCTCTGCACCGCTGCTGTTGTGCTGTCCTCTGTGGCTCTGAAGTTTCCCCCCTGCCACCCCCGTCTCCACCAGTGAAGGGGCTTCCTAGTGTGTGGAAACATTTCCTCCTTCACAGCTCCCTCCTAGAGGTGCAGGTCCTGTCCCTATTCTTTTGTCTCTGTTTTTTCTTTTTTCTTTTGCCCTACCCAGGTACGTGGGGAGTTTCTTGCCTTTTGGGAAGTCTGAGGTCATCTGCCAGTGTTCAGTAGGTGTTCTGTAGGAGTTTTTCCACATGTAGATGTATTTCTGATGTATTTCTGGTAAGGAAGATTATCTCCATGTCTTAATCCTCGCCATCTTGAAGGTCTCCCATCAGGGTCTTTACACACCTCTCATTCCAATTTTCAGGATACTCTTCTTTCCCTTTAACAGCAGACACCATGAGAGGCTGGAAGTTCAACTTGTGTTGTAATTCAGCCATTAATAGGATGCAATTCTGCATTTGATTTTTGTCAATCTCTGCATGGAGAGTTAAACACATACAAAACCTCTTATCCCCGTACTCCTGTGTGTGTGTGTGTGTGTGTGTGTGTGTGTGTGTGTGTGTGTGTGTGTGCCTTTTGGTGGTTTAGGGATAGAGACAAAATACTTGAGCAAAAACCTTCTACAATGATGTTATATGAAATTCAAAGTATATAGTCACCTAAGATGGTGGGGTCACATTATTGCACAGTTAAATAAATTACTTAGGTACACTGTTCAGCTGGTATAGAGTTCTGGATTTCCAGGTGTAAGTTCCAAGTCCATCCATGTGACAGTCCCACCTGTCATTTCAGCCTGGTTTAGTTATCTAAGAGGACAATTCTTGGCTGTGTGGATAGCTTGAACTTGAAGAACAGTGGCAGCATATGTGTAGCTGGGGGGGAAGAGGAATATGTTTCCTCCCACTGAGTAAGTTATCTAGAATTATTTTAACATCTTTATTGGAGTATAATTGCTTTACAGTGGTGTGGTAGTTTCTACTTTAGAATTTTAAACAATTTTAAAATACGATAAGTGACTCCTGAGATTTTGCTTAAAAACCGTTAGGTAAGACACCATTAAAACAAAACATGATGTAAACGGGGAAAGTAGCCAATGAGTGACATTATTTTAGTGTGTACTCTCTGCCACCTACCAATGAAGCAGGCTCCATCCATCCACTTGTCCCCACTTCCAAGCTTGCTCTACCTTATAAAAAACTTCAGAATGCTTCTGTCCAACAACCTTGGAAAATATGATTTTATTCTAAAAAATTTTATTGGAGTTTTATACCACATTTATTGTTTATACTATTATAATTTTGACTATCATGATAATGGTCCTGTATCTCGTATCATCCCTATCATTCATATGATCCTCCCCTTATATCTTCTCCCCATTCACCTTGTTCTCCTGATCTATACCACTGAGCCTCACCACCACCCAGCTGGTAGTGCCCATGGGAGATTTCGCTCTGCTCACCAGTCACTCTGAGCATTCTAATATGCTTGAAGAATCTGAAGACTCCCAGGCTATGGGTATTATTTCTGTAATTAAAACACTCTAGATCATCATACTTAATATGATTTGTAAGACTTTGCAGGCCAAAAACCTCAGATTCTTGTTATTCCATCTGTCCAATAAAGTGTCCTTGCATTTGTGCTAAACCAGTAAAAATAGACTATATTTTAAATCTGAGGAAATATCAACCAACTTTTATAATTTTAATAAACTTTTCCTACCCTATCTAACATACCATGTCAATGTTACAATAATGGCATATCTGGCAGTGTGGAATCATGGCTTAAAGTACTGTAGCACTACTGCTGGGTGTCATGATATTTAAGAAATCTGTCCCAGAAAGTGATTGCTTTCAACTTTTGTCTAACTTTTTTATACATCAGTGCACTTATATAATACTTATTCTCATAATGGTTCTAAATAGCAACCTCAAAAATGATATCAGAATTCCTAATGTTTTCTGTGGTTCATACACCATTGTCACCTTGATCCCTTCCCTAACAGGTTTTTTCTTCAAATGCCCTTCAGTGCTTAGTTAATCCAGAACCTTCTGGGGAATAGTTTTACTTCTCAGTAATACATGTTATATGGAATCTACCTAGACATATATAAGAGAACTCAGATTTGTCCCTTTTAAGTTTTATATCTTTAATTTCAATTACTTCTTTTGTTAGCTGAATTTTAAGATTCTACTACTGGTCACTTGTGAATCTCACACTTGCTACTTTCATCAAATGAAAGATTTTATGGAATTAGTATAGATATGTAAGGTAAGCATACAGTTGATATATGACCTAAACCAAAGGATAATCCTAGTTAGCTCTTTGCCCAAAGTATTTTACTTATGTTTACTTAGTCCTCAATTTACTGTGAAAACTATATTTTAATGCCACAAATTTGAAATGATTCTCATGTTCTTTGGAGCTGACTCATCAGCATCAGCAATGTTTTGTCAAGACTATATCTTTTTTTTTTTTTTTTTTTGCTGTACGCAGGCCTCCCACGGCTGTGGCCTCTCCATTGCGGAGCACAGGCTCTGGACGCGCAGACTCAGCGGCCATGGCTCACGGGCCCAGTCGCTCCGCGGCATGTGGGACCCTCCCGGACCGGGGCACGAACCCGTGCCCCCCGCATCGGCAGGCGGACTCCCAACCACTGAGCCACCAGGGAAGCCCAAGACTATATCTTAAGTTAATCTATATGAAATACTTTGAAAATCAATGGTAGCAATAAAATCATCAAATTCTATTGGGAAATCAGAGTTAATTTTTGTATCACATATTCTTATGGATGTCACTGCTTCAATCGCAGCTTGTATTCACTGTGATAATGTATTCCCTGCTTCAAAGTGTTTATATGAACACGTGGATACATTTTCTTTGTGGCTACAGGGAAACAGATGTCGTTTCTACAGATGGAATCTCAAGTAATAATGGAATGAAAGTGGCAGAGCTGCACACAAGTAATTGAAACCAGCAAAGAATATTACTGAGTTATGTTTGCTTAGGTTTAAAGTTGATCCTTGGATCATAGAGTTTTGAAGAACTGCATTCTTTTTTTTCTATTGAAAAAGATATTATTCTAGTAAGACACTAAATTAGTATCAGGTATTATTTTAGTAACGTACTAAATTACTGTCACTATTTGATAGAGAACTGTATAATAAGGTTCTTCTGCTAGATGTGTGACAAAATATTGAGTAGATTTGGTACTTAAGGAATCAGGTTATTGTGCTATTGTGCAAGATTTCAGTTCTTTATAATCAGTCCAACTGTATGACCTGAGTTCTTCTCATCCAGTGTATTACATAACTGAAAAGGCAATATAGTATAGACATTGAAAGTGTACACTTTGAAGCCTAGTTCTACCACTTACTAACTGAAAGATTTGTAAAAGTTACATAACCTCTCTGCCTCATTTTTTTAAAATTGTAAAATGGGGATAATTACATCTGTCTCATAAATATTTAAGGGGATTAAATGAAATATACCTGAAAATGCTTACCATTTTCCCTGGCAGTAGTAAATGTTAGCTCACCATTATCATTGGCATACAAGAGGTATCTCTTTTTAGATTCAATGCTCAGATTTAAATAATAATAATACCTATATTATATGGAAACAATTTTTAATCATTTCAACAGTGTACTGCATCTTTAGGACACATGTGATTATGCATCCATAGCAGAGTATGCTTTTATGAATACAGAGGGATTTCTTTTTCTTTAGTATATTGCAAGTCCAATGCTTTTTTTTTTTTTTGAGGAACTAATAAACCTCGTGTTTTTCCCCAGTGCTAAATAAGAAAAACAAGTAAATAACATGGCTCCTGTTCTCAAGAGGTTTTAATTTTGGGAGAAAAATATGATACATATACAGTAAATGTTAACTATCAGTTTAAGACAGTGTCCCAAATGTTTGAAATTATATTTATATATATATATATATATATATATATATATTTTTTTTTTTTTTTTGGCGGTATATGGGCCTCTCACTGTTGTGGCCTCTCCCGTTGCGGAACACAGACTCCGGATGCACAGGCTCAATGGCCATGGCTCACAGGCCCAGCCGCTCCATAGCATGTGGGATCTTCCTGGATCAGGGCACGAACCCGTGTCCCCTGCATCAGCAGGCAGGCTCTCAACCACTGCGCCACCAGGGAAGCCCTGAAACGATATTTTTCAAGGTAATAAAAAGATAGACTTGGAAGAGAATCACCATTTTCTAGACTATTCTCTGCTCCTGGATTTACAGAGTTTTGGAACACATAGAAAGTTTTGGAAAATAAAAATGAATCCAACCATTAGTGTTTTCCTTATCTTCAGGAATTGAAAGTGGCTGATACCATTCATTTTCTGGTGAATAACATTAATGATAGCCACATATTTTTCTATGTTTAAATGGTGGATATGTGGTAACCTATAGCAATTATTATTTATAAGATGAAATAAGAACTGTCTTCTAATTTTGACTGATCTGATGGAAAAGTAAGTTCCTGATTATTTGGAATACGTATGTAGCTGATTATGAAAAGTAGTCTCTATGATAAAATCCTTAACTACTTCCACAACCACAAACATTAATACTCTATGCATCTAAATCTTTCTAAATAAAACTTTCCAAATGGATAAAAGACATACTCCCTACTTCACAATTGTAGATATCATTACACATTTATTAATATAAATATTTTAATAACTTGAAGGCTACTGTTCTGAAATCTTAGTGAGCAGTCTCTTTTCCTCTTTTGTGTGTAACTTTAAATTGCCTATATCACATATTTTATATTTTGTTATAGGGTCAGTATCAAATTAAATTTTTCCAAAGAAGTTTAAGTAAATGTATTGCACTATGTCAAAAGACAAAGCCTTGAAAAATGTCATCTCATGTTCACACAATGTTTTAATAATGATGCATACTTTATTAAAATGTAATGAATAAAGGATTTCCCTTTTTTTTAAAAAGGTAGCATAAATGTTGCATGTTTATTGTCACATGGATAATAAAACTATTTTTCAGATATATACTTTAATGTATATTTCATTGGTCTTTCTATAATGCCCAATTATTACATATCAGAAACATAACCTAGTTCCCCTATAGAGAATTGATAAGTGATTAGTGTTTACAAAGTTTATTGTGTGTGCGCTTTTTAAAATTTGGAGTTCTTTTTTGTTTGGTTTTTACTTCTTCACATACATAGAAACTTCATTACACAGGAAATACAGAGGTGACTGCAAAGAAACTGCAGTTAGGTAATGGAGCAGGAAGGCCATGTGAACAATCAAAACTAACCAACAAAATCTCCCTTCTAAGACAAAGCCTTAAAGTGAAGGAGCCAATGAGATCCAGCAGGTTTCAGAAACTACAGAGCCATACTTTAAATATATCATGAAAATCATAGAGGGCCAATTAAAATCCTCATATATTTCTAGTAAGAATGTATAATAGTAGAACCAACTTGAAAAACAGTCTGACAGACAATCTGCTCAAAGGAATTTAGACATTTTTTAATATAGTCCTTAAAAATCATCCAGCCCCTGCTCAAATCCTAATTACAAAGCTGTTCTCACTTATTCAGGTATTTTTTACAGTGTAATACCCTCTTTACACTAAGATATATATGAGTATTTTTTTTATTGCTACTGGTATATGAAAAGGATCCTCTATCCCTGATTTTAGCCATGTGAGATAAGGAGTAAAAAAAAGAAACAAACAAACAAACAAAAAACATTAAAATCCACCCAGACTTCAGATCTAAAGAAATGTGAAATAATAAATTTATGCTTTTTTAAGCTGCTATCTTTGTATTAATTTTATGACAGTGTCTTAGTCTGTCCAGGCTACTGTAACAAAATATCACAGACTGCATGGCTTAAACAAAAGAAATTATTTTTCTCACAGCTCTGAAGGCTAGAAAGTCCAAGATCAAAGTCCAGCAGGGTTTAATTTCTTGTGAGGGCTCTTTCTGGCTTCTAGATAGCTGCCTTCTCATTGTGTGCTCACATGACCTCTTTGTGCTTGTGAGAGAGAGAGCAAGCTCCCTGGTGCCTCTTCTTACAAGGGCACTAATCTTATTTTATCAGGGCCCTACTCTTATGATCTCATTTAATCTTAATTGCTTCCTTAGAAGCCCCATCTCCAAAGACAGGCACATTGGGGGTTAATACTTCAACATATGATTTTGGGGCAGGAAATCAAACACTCAGTACATAACAGACAGCAAAAGAACACTAACACAAGGCATATAAAATTAAAAGTCATAAATATTCTTTAAAAGAGTTACAAATTATTGTACAAATATAATAAATGAAATGAGACATAACCACAGATCCTACAAATTTCAATAAGATATTATGAACAATTAAAAAAAATAAAACTTACTAAAGCTGATAAAAATACAGAGAATCTCAAAAGTCCCATATTTACTAAAAGTAATTATTTCCATTATTAAAAGCGTTCTTACACTGTAAATTTCAAATCCAGAGGCTAAATCATAAAATTATTTTGATTTTTTAAGAACAAAATTACAGTATTCATATATAAATTCCTCCACAAAATAGTAAAAAGGAGAGAGCATTTTTCTAATTTTTAAGAGGTCAAAATATCCCAGATACCAAAACATGCCAAGGAGATTTTCAGAAAACAAGAAATGTATGCCTAGAATAGAGATTAAAACATCTATAACAAAATATTAGAATATTGAATACAAAATATATTAAAATGATACTAATATAAAACTACATAAAGTTTATTCAAGTAATGCCAAATAGTTTAACACTTAAAAAATCAATAAATGGGGCTTCCCTGGTGGCACAGTGGTTGAGAGTCCGCCTGTCGATGCGGGGGACGCGGGTTCGTGCCCCGGTCCAGAAGAATCCCACATGCCACAGAGCGGCTGGGCCCATTAGCCATGGCCACTGAGCCTGCACGTCAGAGCCTGTGATCCGCAATGGGAGAGGCCATGGCAGTGAGAGGCCCGCGTACCGCAAGGGGGGAAAAATCAATAAATGTCATTTACCAGATTAATAGAATAAAAGGACAAATAACATATGAAAATCTCAATAGAGTTTTTTAATGCTTCTAGGAAGATACACTAGACATACTTTACCTTCGTCATTTTGGTAAGCACAAATATACTACAGACATTATATAAAACAAACATAAGGAAACTTTAAAAAATGGTGAGAAGTAGAAAGACTGGCTGGGGATTTTAAAACCTAAAGAAAGACATGGTGGTCAGTTCTTGGATTTCTTTTTGCCTCTTATATCCAAGATTTGGAGTTTAAGAAGGCTGGAACTCAGAAATGCCAATAGATGCAGAAAAAAGGCACTCCTACAGCTCCCTAATAGAGTGATATCAGAGAAGAATCTTTGATCTGGAAAGATTGTCCTTCAAAAATGAGGTAACAATTAGACGTTTCAGATAAACAAAAGCTGAAGGAGTTCATTATCACCGGACCAACCCTGCAAAAGATGCTTAAGGGAGTCCTTCCAGTTGAAGTAACAGGAGACTACATGTATGAAGACATGAAGAAATTTGGTAAAGGTAAATACATAGAAAATTATAAAAACTACAATTATTGTACTTTGATTTGAAACTCCCTCTTTTTGTTTTCTACTTGATTTAAGAGACTAATGCATAAAAGTAATTACTAGTCTACATTTTGGACAATGTATGAAGACATAATTTTGTGTCATTAATAGTTAAAAGAGAGTGGAGATGGAGCTATATAGGTAGAAGCAGTGTTTTTGTATGTTATCGAAGTTAAGCTGCTAAAAAATTAAGTTCAGTTTTATAACTTAAGGATGTTAAATGTTATCACCATGGTAACCAAAAAGAAAACAGCTACAGAATACACAAAAACGAAATGGGAAGGAAATTTAAATGTTTCAGTACAAAAAAGTCAACTAACAACAAAAGACAATAATGCAGAAAATGAGGGACAAAAAAATTATAAGGCACATACAAAACAAATAGCAAAATTACTGAAGTCTCTACTTTTGAGTAAATACTTTGCAGGTAAATAAATTAAACTTTCCAGTCAAAAGATGGAGATTGACAAAATGGATTAAAAATAAAATAAACCAACTCTATGTTGTCTACAAAAAACTCACTGTAGTTCCAAAGACACAAATAGATTGAAAGTGAAATGATGGAGAAAGATATTCCATGCAAATCGTAAGGAAAATAGAAAGGGGAGTGCTAAACAAGTATTAAACAAAATTGAATTTAAATCAAACAAGGTACAGGAGAGGAGTAGACCAAGATGGCAACACAGGAGGCTCCTGAACTCCCCTCGTCCATGGCCATAACAACTGTAGATCTACACACAACAATTACCTCTGAAAGAAATCCTGAAGTGAACTGAGCAACTACTACACAACAGGCAAATCAGAAAAACCCACATCAAAAGAAAAACTCACATCAAAATGGGTAGAAAAGATTGAGGAACACTCTCAAGATAAACCCCACACTGGCACGGTTCCATACAATCCAGAGGGAGCTCCAACTCCTAGCTTCTCCCTGAGGAGAAAAGGGTTTGTACCACACATCTAGTGTCCCAAATTTTTAGACCCCTGCTTAAAGGATGAGCCCCCAAAACACCTAGCTCTGAAAGCCAATGAGGCTTGTATTCAGGAAACTCACAAGACTATAACAGTAGTTGTTAATGGGTGGCAAGCACCCCCATGGCTATCTCCTCAGGGTGCAGTGCAGAGGGAGCAAGTAGAAATTCCCCTTTCCCAATCTTTCCTTGAAAGGGGTCCATCTGCATACTTTGAAAGCTGCTGAATGAAAGCCAGATTTCTAATTTAGCACACATCTAGGGACTAGATGCACTCTTCCCCAGAAACCAGGGAAATTGGCAGTCACCAGGCCATCTCTACGTAGCCGACTCCAAGTCACCAGTATCTTCCAGAAAGAAGCTTGTATGCATGTATGCACCCTGATTTTGCTCTGCTGCCTAAGGACAAATCCCTGGATTACCTGGCTCTGTTAGCCAAGAAGGCTTCCATTCATGAGTCCCACAGAACTGTAGCAAACAATGGAATTCTTAACCAGCTATTTCCCCTCTGAGGTCTGCACAGAAGAAGCAGGCAAAAATGACCATCTCCCAGTCTTTTCTTGAAAGGGGTCCACCTTCACACTCTAAAAACTGCTGCCTGAGGGTCAAGCTTCTAATTTAGCACACATCTAAAGTCTGGCATTGATCCTCCCCAGAGACAGGGTAAGCTGATGGACATTTCTCTCACCATCTCCCTCAAACACTTTCCAAGTTGCCAGTATCCCCCTGAAAGGAACTGACACATATGGTGTCCCAATTTTTGTGGCTGCTACCTGAGGGACTGGCCCTCGGATCATCTGGCTCAGATAGACAACGGAGCGTGGACTCATGAGTCCCACAGGACTGTAGCAAAAAAGAAGCATTTCTTAATGGATGCAGAAGCACCTCCCCCATGGTTGTATTTCCAGGTCTAGCATACAAACAATAAGCAAAGATGTCCATCTCCCCATTTCTCCCTGGAAGGGGCTTAACCACATACTTTCCCAGCTGTTGCCTGAGGATCCAACTTCCTATCTAGGTGTTGAATGTGATCCTCCTCTTTGGAACACTAGCAGGTCTCGGGCCACCCTCAACTACTGGTAGACACTAAGAACAAAGAAGGTGGCTTGAACAATCAAAGGTCTGAGACAAAATCAGGAGTTTGGTAGGCTGATCGAGGAGGTCCATCTCCTACACAAGACCACTCAATACTGGGAGAGGTGGCTGTTTTACCTAATGAACAGAAACCAACACACAGAGTAAAAATAAAGAAATAGAATATGTTCCAAATAAAAGAACAACACCACCAACAGTGCAAGAGAGTACGTTTTTCTCTACACCCTCTCCAGAATTTATTGCTTGTATATTTTTTGATGATGGCCATTCTGACAGGTGTGAGGTGAGGTCATACCTCATTGTAGTTTTGATTGGCATTTCTCTAATAATTAGTGACATTGAGGATCTTTTCATGTGCCTTTTGGCCATCTGTATGTCTTCTTTGGGGAAATGTCTATTTAGGTCTTCTGCCCATTTTTGAATTGGGTTGTTTGTTTTTTTGATATTCAGCTGCATGAGCTGTTTTTATATTTTGGAGATTAATACTTTGTCATTTGTTTCATTTGCAAATAGTTTCTCCCATTCTGAGGGCTGTCTTTTCGTCTTGTTTATGGTTTCCCTTGTTGTGCAAAAGCTCTTAAGTTTCATTAGGTTCCATTTGTTTCTTTTTGTTTTTATTTTCATTACTTTAGGAGGTGGGTCAAAAAAGATCTTGCTGCGATTTATGTCAAAGTGTGTTCTTCCCATGTTTTTCTCTAAGAGATTTATAGTGTCTGGCCTTACATTTATGTCAGTAATCCATTTTGAGTTTATTTTCATGTATGGTTTTAGGGAGTGTTCTAATTTCATTCTTTCACATGTAACTGTCCAGTTTTCCCAGCACCACTTATCGAAGAAGTTGTCTTTATCCATTGTATATTCTTGCCTCCTTTGTCATAGATTAGGTGACCATAGGTGCGATGGTTAATCTCAGGGCTTTCTATCCTGTTCCATTGATCTATATTTATGTTTTTGTGCAAGTACCATACTGCCTTAATTACTATAGCTTAATTACTATAGTAGTATAGTCTGAAGTCAGGGAACCTGATTCCTCCAGCTTGGTTATTCTTTCTCAAGATTGCTTTGGCTATTCGGGGTCTTTTGTGTTTCCAGACAAACTGTAAAATGTGTTGTTCTAGTTCTGTGAAAAATGCCATTGGTAATTTGTTAGGGATTGCATTGAGTTTGTAGATTACTTTAGGTAGTATACTCATTTTCACAATATTAACCCTTGCAATCCAAGAACGTGGTACATCTCTCCATCTGTTTGTGTCATCTTTGAATTCTTTCATTGATATGGCTGCTATGGAGACCAGTATGGAGGTTCCTTAGAAACTAAAAATAGAAATACTGTATGACCCAGCAATCCTAATACTGGGCATATACCCTGATAAAACCATAATTCAAAAAGACACATGCACCCCAATATTCATTGCAGCACTATTTACAATAGCCTGGACATGGAAGCAACCTAAATGTCCATCAACAGATGAATGGATAAAGAAGATGTGGTGTATATATATATATATATATATATATATATATATATATACACAATGGAATATTACTTGGCCATAAAAGGGAATGAAATTGGGTCATTTGTGGAGACGTGGATGGACCTAGAGACTATCATACAGAGTGAAGTAAGTCAGAAAGAGAAAAACAAATATTATGTATTAACTCATATGTGGAATCTAGAAAAATGGTATAGATGATCTTATCTGCAAAACAGAAATAGAGACACAGATGTAGAGAACAAATGTATAGATACCAAGGAGGAAAGGGGGGACGTGATGAACTGGGAGATTGGGATTGACATATATACACTATTGATATATGTATAAAATAGATAGCTAATGAGAACCTACAGTGTAGCACAGGGAACCCTACTCAGTGCTCTGTGGTGACTTAAATGGGAAGGAGATCCAAAAAAGAGGGGATTTATGTATATGTATAGCTGATTCACTTTGCTGTACTGTAGAAACTAACACAACATTGTAAAGCAACTATACTCCAATAAAAATTATTAAAAATAAAAATAAATAAAAGAACAACAAAACTCCAGAATCATGCCCCAATGAAATTGAGATAATTTATTTACTTGATAGAAAGTTCACAATAAGTGTCATAAAGCTTCTAACCAAGATCAGGAGAATAATGCACAAACAGAGTGAGAGTTTCAACAAACAGATAGAAAATATTAAAATGTACTAAACACAAATCACTGAATTGAAAAATTCAGTGGAGGGGTTAAACATCAGGCTAGATGTGGCAGAGGCAAAGATCAGTGAAATTGAAGACAGGGCAGTGGAATCCATTCAAATGGGGAAAGAAATGAGAAAAAATGAAGTAAATAAGTAGATGAGGAAAAGTAGTGAAGATAGCTTAAGGGATTTATAGGACTCATGAAAGGAACCAATATATGCAGTGTAAGAGACACAGAGAGAGAAAGCGGCAGAAAGCTTAATCGAAGAAATAATGGCTAAAACTTCCTAACCTGGGGTAAAAAACAGACATCCAGATATATAGGAAGAACTGGAAAATTTACATATATGTAAACATATAAACATTTATACATATAAACATATATGTATATTAAACATGCTCCTGAGCAACAAATGTGTCAAATAATAAATCAAGAGAGAAATTTAAAATATCTTGAGAGACTTCACTGGTGGCACAGTGGTTAAGAATCCACCTGCCAATGCAGGGGACACCAGTTCGATCCCTGGTATGAAAAGATACCACATGCTGCAGAGCAACTAAGCCTGTGCACCACAACTACTGAGCCTGAGCTCTAGAGCCCGTGAGCCACAAATACGAAGCCTGCATGCCAAAACTACTGAAGCTCGTGTGCCTAGAGCCCATGCTCCACAGCAAGAGAAGCCACTGCAATGAGAAGCCCGTACACCACAATGAAGAGTAGTCCCCACTCGCTGCAACTACAAAAAGCCTGTGTGCAGCAACAAAGACCCAACACAGCCAAAAATAAATAGATAAAAATTAAATAAATTTTAAAAATGTATCTTGAGAGAAATGAAGATGAAACACAATACACCAAAAAATATGGAACACCACAGAGCAGCTATAAGAGGCAAGTTCATTGTGATAAATGCCAAAATTAAAAACAAACAAATGTAAACCTACCTAAGGAAACAAAGACCTGTATGCAGAAGACTATAAGACACTGACAAAAGAAATTAAAGATGATACCAACAGATGGAGAGATATACCATGTTCTTGGATTGGTAGAATCAATATTGTGAAAATGACTATACTACCCAAAACAATCTACAGATTCAATGCAATTCCTACCAAATTGCCAATGGCAGTTTTTACAGAACTAGAACAAATCATCTTAAAATTTGTATGGAGACACAAAAGACCCCGAATAGCCAAAGTAGTCTTGAGGGAAAGAAACTGAGCTGGAGGAATAAGACTCCCTGACTTCAGACTATACTACAAAGCTACAGTAATCAAGACAATATGGTACTGACACAAAAACAGAAACATAGATCAATGGAAAAAGATAGAAAGCCCAGAGATAAACTCACACACTTATGGTCAACTAATCTATGACAAAGGAAGCAAAGATTTACAATGGAGAAAAGCCAGTCTCTTCAATAAGTGGTGCTGGGAAAACTGGACAGCTACATGTAAAAGAATGAAATTAGAACACTCCTTAACACCATACATAAAAATAAACTCAAAATGGATTAAAGACCTAAATGTAAGACCAGACATTATAAAACTCTTAGAGGAAAACATAGGAAGAACACTCTTTGACATAAATCACAGCAAGATCTTTTTATATCCACCTCCTAGAGTAATGGAAATAAAAACAAAACTAAATAAATGGGACCTAATGAAACTTCAAAGCTTTTGCACAACAAAGGAAACCATAAACAAGACAAAAAGACAACACTCAGAATGGGAGAAAATATTTGCAAATAAATCAACAGACAAAGGATTAATCTCCAAAATATATAAAAAGCTCACACAGCTCAATATTAAAGAAACAAACAACCCAATCCAAAAATAGGCAGAAGACTTAAATAGACATCTCTCCAAAGAAGACATACAGATGGCCAAGAAGCACATGAAAAGCTGCTCAACATCACTAATTATTAGAGAAATGCAAAACAAAACTACAATGAGGTATCTCCTCATACCATTTAGAATGGGCATCATCAGAAAATCTACAAACAACAAATGCTGGAGAGGGTGTGAAGAAAAGGCAGTCCTTTTGCACTCATGGTGGGAATGTAAATTGATACAGCCCCTGTGGAGAACACTATGGAGGTTCCTTAAAAAACTAAAAATAGAATTACCATATGATCCAGCAATCCCACTACTGGGCATATACCCAGAGAAAACAATAATTCAAAAAGACACATGCACCACAATGTTCATTGAAGCACTGTTTACAATAGCCAGGTCATGGAAGCAACCTAAATGCCCATTGACAGAGGAATGGATAAAGAAGTTGTGGTACATATATACAATGGAATATTACTCAGCCATAGAAAGGAACGAAAGTGGGTCATTTGTTGGGACCTGGATGGATCTAGAGACTAGCATACAGAGTGAAGTAAGAAAGAGAAAACAAATATTGTATATTAACGCATGTATGTGGAACCTAGAAAAATGCTACGTATGAACTGGTTTGCTGGGCAGAAGTTGAGACACAGATGTAGAGAACAAATGTATGGACACCAAGGGGGGAAAACTGCGGTAGGGTGGGGATGGTGGTGTGATGAATTGGGCGATTGGGATTGTCATGTATACACTGATGTGTATACAATTGATGACTAATAAGAACCTGCAGTATAAAAACAAACAAACAAACAAAAAACAACTAATACTAAACTTTCTTTGGGTTATTATTATTATTTTTTGCCCTTGGGTAGTTATATCACATAAACAGGTTTGTTTTCCTTTTCTTTTTTTTTTTTTTTTTCATTTTAACATCTTTCTTGGAGTATAATTGCTTTACAATGATATGTGAGTTTCAGCTTAACAACAAAATGAATCAGTTATATATATATATACATATGTTCCCATATCTCTTTCCCCTTGCATCTCCCTCCCTCCCACGCTCCCTATCCCACCCCTCCAGGCGGTCACAAAGCACTGAGCCGATCTCCCTGTGCTATGTGGCTGCTTCCCACTAGCTATCTACATTATCTTTGGTAGTGTATATATGTCTATGCCTCTCTCACTTTGGCACAGTTTACCATTCCCCCTCCCCATATCCTCAAGTCCATTCTCTAGTAAGTCTGTGTCTTTATGACTGTTTCACCCCTAGGTTCTTCATGACATATTTTTTTCTTAAATTCCATATATATGTGTTAGCATACGGTAATTGTCTCTTTCTTTCTGACTTACTTCACTCTGTATGACAGACTCTAGGTCTATCCACGTCATTAAAAATAGCTCAATTTTGCCTCTTTTTATGGCTGAGTAATATTCCATTGTATATATGTGCCACATCTTCTTTATCCATTCATCCGATGATGGACACTTAGGTTGTTTCCATCTCTGGGCTATTGTAAATAGAGCTGCAATGAACATTTTGGTACATGACTCTTTTAGAATTATGGTTTTCTCAGGGTATATGCCCAGTAGTGGGATTGCTGGGTCATATGGTAGTTCTATTTGTAGTTTTTTAAGGAAGCTCCATACTGTTTTCCATAGTGGCTGTATCAATTTACATTCCCACCAACAGTGTAAGATGGTTCCCTTTTCTCCACACCCTCTCCAGCATTTATTGTTTCTAGATTTTTTGATGATGGCCATTCTGACTGGTGTGAGATGATATCTCATTGTAGTTTTGATTTGCATTTCTATAATGATTAGTGATGTTGAGCATTCTTTCATGTGTTTGTTGGCAGTCTGTATATCCTCTTTGGAGGAATGTCTATTTCAGTCTTCTGCCCATTTTTGGATTGGGTTGTTTGCTTTTTTGTTATTAAGCTGTGTGAGCTGCTTATAAATTTTGGAGATTAATCCTTCCTCAGTTGCTTCATTTGCAAATATTTTCTCACATTCTGAGGGTTGTCTTTTTGTCTTGTTTATGGTTTCCTTTGTTGTGCAAAAGCTTTGAAGTTTCATTAGGTCCCATTTGTTTATTTTTATTTCCATTTCTCTAGGAGGTGGGTCAAAAAGGATCTTGCTGTGATTTATGTCCTAGAGTGTCCTGCCTATGTTTTCCTCTAAGAGTTTGATAGTTTCTGGCCTTATATTTAGTTCTTTAATCCATTTTGAGCTTATTTTTGTGTATGGTGTTAGGGTGTGATCTAATCTCATACTTGTACATGTACCTATCCAGTTTTCCCAGTACCACTTATTGAAGAGGCTGTCTTTTCTCCACTGTGCATTCCTGCCTCCTTTATCAAAGATAAGGTGACCGTATGTCCGTGGGTTTATCTCTGGGTTTTCTATCCTGTTCCATTGATCTATCTTTCTGTTTTTGTGCCAGTACCATATCGTCTTGATTACTGCAGCTCTGTAGTATAGTCTGAAGTCAGGGAGCCCGATTCCTCCAGCTCTGTTTTTCGTTCTCAAGATTGCTTTGGCTATTCGGGGTCTTTTGTGTTTCCATACAAATTGTGAAATTTTTTCTTCTAGTTCTGTGAAAAATGCCAGTGGTAGTTTGATAGGGATTGCATTGAATCTATACATTGCTTTGAGTAGTAGAGTCATTTTCACAATGTTGATTCTTCCAATCCAAGAACATGGTATATCTCTCCATCTATTTGTATCATGTTTAATTTCTTTCATCAGTGTCTTTTAATTTTCTGCATACAAGTCTTTTGTCTCCTTAGGTAGGTTTATTCCTAGATATTTTATTCTTTGTGTTGCAATGGTAAATGGGAGTGTTTTCTTGATTTCACTTTCAGATTTTTCATCATTAGTTTATAGGAATGCCAGAGATTTCTGTGCATTAATTTTGTATCCTGCTACTTTACCAAATTAATTGATTAGCTCTAGTAGTTTTCTGGTATGATCTTTAGGATTCCCTATATATAGTATCATGTCATCTGCAAATAGTGACAGCTTTACTTCTTCTTTTCTGATTTGTATTCCTTTTATTTCCTTTTCTTCTCTGATTGCTGTGGCTAAAACTTCCAAAACTATGTTGAATAAGAGTGTTGAGAGTGGGCAACCTTGTCTTCTTCCTGATGTTAGTGGAAATGATGTCAGTTTTTCACCATTGAGGACAATGTTGGCTGCGGGTTTGTCATATATGGCCTTTATTATGTTGAGGAAAGTTCCCTCTATGCCTACTTTCTGCAGGGTTTTTATCATAAATGGGTGTTGAATTTTGTCAAAAGTTTTCTCTGCATCTGTTGAGATGATAATATGGTTTTTCTCCTTCAATTTGTTAATATGGTGTATCACTCTGATTAATCTGCATATATTGAAGAATCGTTGCATTCTTGGAATAAACCCCACTTGATCATGGTGTATGATCTGTTTAATGTGCTGTTGGATTCTGTTAGCTAGTATTTTGTTGAGGATTTTTGCATCTATGTTCATCAGTGATATTGGCCTGTAGTTTTGTTTCTTGGTGACATCCTTGTCTGGTTTTGCTATTAGGGTGATGGTGGCCTCGTAGAATGAGTAGGGGAGGGTTACTCCCTCTGCTATATTTTGGAAGAGTTTGAGAAGGATAGGTGTTAGCTCTTCTCTAAATGTTTGATAGAATTCGCCTGTGAAGCCATTTGGTCCTGGGCTTTTGTTTGTTGGAAGATTTTTAATCACAGTTTCAATTTCAGTGCTTGTGATTGGTCTGTTCATATTTTCTATTTCTTCCTGATTCAGTCTTGGCAGGTTGTGCCTTTCTAAGAATTTGTCTATTTCTTCCAGGTTGTCCATTTTATTGGCATAGAGTGCTGTAGTAAACTCTCATGATCTTTCGTATTTCTGCAGTGTCAGCTATTACTTCTCCTTTTTCATTTCTAATTCTATTGATTTCAGTCTTCTCCTTTTTTTTCTTGATGAGTCTGGCTAATGGTTTATCGATTTTGTTTATCTTCTCAAAGAACCAGCTTTTAGTTTCATTGATCTTTACTATTGTTTCCTTCATTTCTTTTTCATTTATTTCTGATCTGATTTTTATGATTTCTTTCCTTCTGCTATCTTTTTTTTTTTTGTTGTTGTTCTTCTTTCTCTATTTGCTTTAGGTGCAAGATTAGGTTGTTTATTCGAGGTGTTTCCGGTTTCTTAAGGTAGGATTTTATTGCTATAAACTTCCCTCTTAGAACTGCTTTTGCTGCATCCCATAGATTTTGAGTCGTCATGTCTCCATTGTCATTTGTTTCTAGGTATTTTTTTATTTCCTCTTTGATTTCTTCAGTAATCACTTCTTATTAAGTACTGTATTGTTTAGCCTCCATGTGTTTGTATTTTTTACAAATCATTTCCTGTAATTGATATCTAGTCTCATAGCATTGTGGTCGGAAAAGATACTTGATACAATTTCAATTTTCTTAAATTTACCAAGGCTTGATTTGTGACCCAAGATATCATCTATCCTGGAGAATGTTCCATGAGCACTTGAGAAAAATGTGTATTCTGTTGTTTTTGGATGGAATGTCCTATAAATATCAATTAAGTCCATCTTGTTTAATGTATTATTTAAAGCTTGGGTTTCCTTATTTATTTTCATTTTGGATGAACTGTCCATTGGTGAAAGTGGGGTGTTAAAGTCTCCTACTATGAATGTGTTACTGTCGATTTCCCCTTTATGGCTGTTAGTATTTCCCTTATGTATTGAGGTGCTCCTATGTTGGGTGCATAAATATTTACAATTGTTATATCTTCTTCTTGGATTGATCCCTTGATCATTATGTAGTGTCCTTCTTTGTCTCTTCTAATAGTCTTTATTTTAAAGTCTATTTTGTCTGATATGAGAATTGCTAGTCCAGCTTTCTTTTGGTTTCATTTTGCATGAAATACCTTTTTACATCCCCTCACTTTCAGTCTGTATGTGTCTCTAGGTCTGAATTTGGTCTCTTGTAGACAGCAAAGATATGCATATTGTTTTTGTATCCATTCAGCCAGTCTGTGTCTTTTGGTCGGAGCATTTAGTCCATTTACATTTAAGGTAATTATCGATACATATGTTCCTATTCCCATTTTCTTAATTGTTTTGGGTTCGTTATTGTAGGTCTTTTCCTTCTCTTGTGTTTCTTGCCTAGAGAAGTTCCTTTAGCAGTTGTTGTAGAGCTGGTTTGGTGGTGCTGAACTCTGTCAGCTTTTTCTTGTATGTAAAGGTTTTAATTTCTCCATCAAATCTGAATGAGATCCTTGCTGGTTACAGTCGTCTTGGTTGCAGGTTTTTTTCCTTCATCACTTTCAATATGTCCTGCCACTCCCTTCTGGCTTGCAGAGTTTCTGCTGAAAGATCAGCTGTTAACCTTATGGGGATTCCCTTGTGTGTTATTTGTTTTTCCCTTGCTGCTTTTAATATGTTTTCTTTGTATTTAATTTTTGACAGTTTGATTAATATGTGTCTTGGCATATTTCTCCTTGGATTTATCCTGTATGGGACTCTCTGTGCTTCCTGGACTTGATTAACTATTTCCTTTCCCATATTAAGGAAGTTTTCAACTATAATCTCTTCAAATATTTTCTCAGTCCCTTTCTTTTTCTCTTCTTCTTCTGGAACCACTATAATTTGAACGTTGGTGCATTTAATGTTGTCCCAGAGGTCTCTAAGACTGTCCTCAGTTCTTTTCATTCTTTTTTCTTTATTCTGCTCTGCAGTAGTTATTTCCACTATTTTATCTTCCAGGTCACTTGTCCATTCTTCTGCCTCGGTTATTCTGCTATTGATCCCATCTAGAGTATTTTTCATTTCATTTATTGTGTTGTTCATCATTGTTTGTTTCATCTTTAGTTCTTCTAGGTCCTTGTTAAATGTTTCTTGCATTTTGCTGTTCTAGTTCCAAGATTTTGTATCATCTTTACAATCATTATTCTGAATTCTTTTTCAGGTAGACTGCCTATTTCCTCTTCATTTGTTAGTTCTCGTGGGTTTTTATCTTTCTCCTTCATCTGCTGTGTGTTTTCTGTCTTTTCATTTTGCTTACCTTACTGTGTTTGGGGTCTCCTTTTTGCAGGCTGAAGGTTCATAGTTCCTGTTGTTTTTGCTGTCTGTCCCCAGTGGCTAAGGTTGGTTCAGTGGGTTGTGTAGGCTTCCTTATGGAGGGGACTAGTGCTTGTGTTCTGGTGGATGAGTCTGGATCTTGTCTTTCTGGTGGACATGTCCATGTCTGGTGGTGTGTTTTGGGGTGTCTGTAGACTTATTATGATTTTGGGCAGCCTCTCTGCTAATGGGTGTGGTTGTGTTCCTCTCTTGCTAGTTGTTTGGCATAGGATGTCCAGCACTGTAGCTTGCTGGTCGTTGAGTGAAGCTGGGTGCTGGCATTGAGATGGAGATCTCTGGGAGATTTTCACCTTTTGATATTATGTGCAGCTGTGAGGCCTCTTGTGGACCAGTGTCCTGAAGTTGGCTCTCCCACCTCAGAGGCACAGTACTCACTCCTGGCTTTAGCACCAAGAGCCTTGCATCCACATGGCTCAGAAGAAAAGGGAGAAAACGTAGAAAGAAAGAATTAGTAGAAGTATAAAGAAGGACAGAAAGGAGGGAGGGAGGGAGGGTGCAAGGAGGGAAGGAGGGAAGGAAGGAAAATAGAAAGAAAAAAGCTAAAGTAAAATAATATAAAGTAAGATAAAATATAATAAATTTATTAAAATAAAAAATAATTATTAAGAGGAAAAAAAATGAAAAAATGGATGGATAGAACCCTGGAAAAAATGGTGGAAGCAAAGCTATACAGACAAAATCTCACACAGAAGCATACACATACCCACTCAGAAAAAGAGGATAAAATCATAAATCTTGTTCTCAAAGTCCACCTCTTCAATTTGGGATGATTTGTTGTCCAGAGGAGGGAAAGAAGGAAAGAAAGAATGAAGATAAATTACAATAAAATAAAGTTATTAAAATAAAAAAGTAATTATTAAGGGAAAAAAAAAGATAGATGGATAGGACCCTCGGACAAATGGTCGAAGCAAAGCTATACAGACAAAATCTCACACAGAAGCATACTCATACACACAAAAAAAGGAAAAGGGGAAAGAATAATAAATCTTGCTCTCAAAGTCCACCTCCTTAAGTTGGGATGATTCGTTGTCTATTCATGTATTCCACAGATGCAGGGTACATCAACTTGATTGTGGAGCTTTAATCTGCTGCTTCTGAGGCTGCTGGGAGAGATTTCCCTTTCTCTTCTTTGTTCTCACTGCTCCCAGGGTCTCAGCTTTGGATTTGGCCCCACCTGTGCGTGTAGGTTGCTGGAGGGCGTCTGTTCTTTGCTCAGACAGGACAGGGTTAAAGGAGCCGCTGATTCGGAGGCTCTGGCTTACTCAGGCCAAGGGGTAGGGAGCGTCACGGAGCGCAGGGTGAGCCTGCGGCGGCAGAGGCCAGCATGACATTGCACCAGCCTGAGGCGCGCCGTGTGTTCTCCCGGGGGAGTTGTCCCTGGATCCCGGAACCCTGGCAGTGGCGGGCTGCACAGGCTCCCCAGAAGGGGGGTGTGGATAGTGACCTGTGCTCACACACAGGCTTCTTGGTGGCAGCAGCAGCAGCCTTAGCATCTCATGTGTGTCTCTGTGGTCCGTGCTTTTAGCCGCATCTCGCAGTCCATCTCTGGAGCTCCTTTAAGCATCGTTCTTAATCCCCTCTCCTTGTGCACCAGGAAACAAAGAGGGAAGAAAAAGTCTCTTGCCTCTTTGGCAGGTCCAGACTTTTCCCCGGACTCCCTCCCAGCCATCCATGGCGCACTAAACCCCTGCAGGCTGTGTTCAGGCCGCCAACCACAGTCCTCTCCCTGGGCTCTGACCGAAGCCCCGCCCACTCCGGCGGGGTAGCAGACAAGTCTCTCGGGCTGGTGAGTGCCGGTCGGCCCTGATCCTCTGTGCTGGAATCTCTCCGCTTTGCCCTCCACACCCCTGTTGCTGTGCTCTCCTCCGTGGCTCCGAAGCTCACCCCCCCCCCGCCACCTGCAGTCTCCACCCACAAAGGGGCTTCCTAGTGTGTGGACACTTTTCCTCCTTCACAGCTCCCTCCCGCTGGTGCAGGACCCGTCCCTATCCTTTTGTCTCTGTTTATTCTTTTTTCTTTTGCCCTACCCATGTATGTGGGGTGTTTCTTGCCTTTTGGGAGGTCTTAGGTCTTCTGCCAGCATTCAGTAGGTGTTCTGTAGGAGTTGTTCCACGTGTAGATGTATTTCTGGTGTATCTGTGGGAAGGAAGGTGATCTCCATGACTTATTCTTCCGCCATCTTCCCAGAAGTCTCTCTTTGGGTTATTTTAATGGAAACATGTTAATATAAATGTTTCAGACATTACATGAAACTTCTAAAAATCTTTAAAAAAAATAATCTTCTTTTTAAATTGTTGGTAACATTATAAAACAGAATGTGCCTTCTTAATTTTAAGATATCAGTGATAGACAAATCATAAACTCTGAATTGAAGGAGAAATAAAGCTTGTAAAGCCAAAAACAAACAAACAAAAAAAAAACAAGAAAGAGCTAAAATAAACCTAATTTTACATATCAGGGAACTAGAAAAGGAACAAACTAAGTCCAAAATTAACAGAAGGCAGGAAATAAACATCAGAGTGGAAATAAATTAGAGACAAAAAGAGAATAGAAAAGATCAATGACACTAGGAATTAGTTTTTGAAAGCATAAACAAAATAGACAAACTATTAGCTGGATTACCAAGAAAAAAGGAAGACAAATAAATAAAATTATATATGAAAGAGGAGACATTACAACTGATACCACATAAATACAAAGGACTGTAGGAGACTACTATGAATAATTATATGCCAACAAATTGTACAGTCTGGAAGAAATGAATAAATACCTAGAAACATAAAACCTATCAAAAACTGAATCATGAAGAAATAAAAAATATGAACAGACAAATTACCAGTAAAAAATTGAATCAGTAATTAACAACCTTCCAACAAAAAGCTCATGGCTCAATGGCTTCACTGATGAATTCTCACAAACATTTCAGAATTGGGAAGTTGCAGTGTGCTGTAAAGGGAGGCCCAACACTGGAAGGGAGGGTAGGGGGTTGACTTGCCCACCTGTTGTCCTCCACCATGGCAGAGCTCTAGAGGACTAAGTGAGTGCTGCCTTGTCAGCTTCCACAGCATACTTTGGCCACTGTCCTTTCTCCCTTCATCGCCTTGGGCCCCTCCTTTGTTCCCTCTGTCACATGTTAACGGGACACATGGGGGAGGCACTGTATAGAGGGCAGCAGGAAGTGGTATTGGCCACCATCCTCCCACTGGCCTCCTCCTTGTCATCCTCCTGCCTGGCCTGGGGCTAAATGCAGCCAAACTGTCAGGCCCCTCCCCCTGGCCAGACGGATCCTTCTGCCTAGAAACCAGGTGTGGAAACGACTGGCAAATACATGGCATCCAGGAGAAAGATGTCTTTCCTCTTCTCCAGATAATGAAAAACTTTATAAAAATCTATCACTTCATAAAACTTCATAAAATCTATCACTGTGGATGAAAATAGGAAGTCATTTGCATCATCTTATATTCAGATTTTCAAGAAAGGAAAATACTTCTCAAAAGATTTCAAGAAGTAAGAACTGTTAAAGATTGCTTCAGGAATTTTATATTTGATGATGAAGATTTGGAAAAACCTTACTTCCTAGACAGAAAATTTCCATCTTCTGCTATTGCTTTCTCTTATCTGAAGATTGAAACTCTATTCCTTATACAATTAATGGGTATTTGACAGACTACCAAAGGGAAGGAGTCCGGTTTATCTATGGACAATTCATCCAAGGAAGAGGGAGTATTCTTGGTGATGATATGGAACTTGGAAAAATAGTACAGGGTATTTCATTTTTGGTGGCAGTTTTGCATAAATAGATTACTCATGAAGATATTGAAAATAAAATGACAGAGGTTTTACTACAAAGTATGAAAAAGGAGCACCTCTTCTCTTATAGCAAAAAATATGTTCTTAATAGTTGCTCCTCTTTCTGTCCTCTACAACTGGAAGGATGAATTGGACACCTGGGGATATTTCAGAATCACTATTTTACATGGTAACAAAAAAGACAATGAACCGACTTGTGTAAAGCAGAGGAAATGTGAAATTGCTGTAACGGCTTATGAAATACTGTACTTGTGTCTGGATGAACTTAGCAGTTTGGAATGGTCAGCTGTTATTGTAGATGAAGCTCATAGAATCAAGAATCCAAAGGCTAGAGTAACAAAGGTTATAAAAGCTTTAAAATGTAATGTTCACATTGGCCTCACTGGAACCTGGACTGGGTTGTGCCAGGACTTTTAGGTAGCAGGATCCATTTCAAGAAGCAGTTTTCTGACCCAGTAGAACATGGTCAGAGACACACAGCAACAAAAAGAGCACTAGATACTGGCTGAAAGTTGTCTATCAAACAGTATTAGAAACAGAAGATGGCACAAAAACAGAAATCAATGTAACAGGATAGAGAACACAGAGATAAATCTAACCACTTATGGTCAATTAATCTATGACAAAAGAGGAAAGAATATACAATGGGGAAAAGACAGTCTCTTCAATAATTGGTGGTGTGAAAACCAGATAGTTATGTGTAAAATATGAGATTAGAATACTTCCTCACACCAAATACAAAAATAAACTCAAAATGGATTAAAGACCTAAATGTAAGCTCTGAACCATAAAACTAGAAAAGAGCATAGACAGAGCACCCTTTGACATAAATCATAGCAGTATTTTGCACATGTGTCCTAAAGCAAAAGAAATCAAAGCAGAAATAAACAAATAGGACTCAAACTTACAATTTTTTTTCACAGCAACGGAAACCATCCACAATATGAAAGGAAAAACCTACTGAATGGAAGAAAATATTTGCAAATGACATGACCGATAAGGGGTTAATATCCAAAATATATAAACAGCTCATCCAACTCAACATCCAAAAAACAAACAACCCAATTAAAAAGTGGGCAGAAGACCTGATAAACATTTTTCCAAAGAAGACATACAGATGGATAACAGGCACATGAAAAAATGCTTAGCATCTCTAACCATTAGAGAAATGCAAATCAAAACCACAATGAGATATCAATTCACCTCTCAGAATGACTTTAATCAAAAGTCTACAAATAACACATATTGGTGAGGATGTGAAGAAAAGGGAACCTTTGTACACTTTTGGTGGGAATGTAAAGTGGGGCAGCCACTGTGGAAAATAATATGGAAGTTCCTTAAAAAACTAAAAATAGAGCTACCAAATTATCTGGCAATTCCACTCCTGGGTATATACCCAAAGAAAATGAAAACAGTAATTCAAAAAGATACATGCACCCCAATGTTCATAGCAGCATTATTTACAATAGCCAAGACATGTAAGCAACTTAAGTGTCTATCAACATATGAATGTATAAAGAAGATGTGATATACATATATACATATTTGTATATATATACATATGTATATATGTATATACATTCAGCCATAAAAAGGAATGAAATTCTGCCATTTGCAACAATGTGGATTGACCTAGAGTATTACGATTAGTGAAATAAATCAGACAGAGAAAGGTAAATACTCTATGTTATTACTTATATGTGGAATCTAAAAAATAAAACAAATGTATGTAACAAAACATAAACAGACTCACATATATAGAGAACAAACTAATCGTTACCAATGGGGAGAAGGAAGGAGAGAGGGGCAAGGTAGAGTATGGGATTGAGAGGTACAAACTACAATGTATAAAATAGATAAGCAACAAGAATATATTGTACAACACAGGGAAGTGTAGGTCTTGTTTTGTAATAACTTTAAATTAAGTATAATCTATAAAATATTTAATCATTATGTTTGTATACCTGAAACTAATAAAACATTGTAAATTGACTCTACTTCAATTAAAAAAAATTAATTAGGAAAGGCAGAAAAAGAGGGTACAAAATAAACAAAAGCAAATACATTAATTGAAAACAGCCATAAACATGATAAATATTAATTTAATGTTAATAATCACTTTAAATGTGAATGATCTAAATGCACTTATTAAAATACACAGATAGTGTGAAATAAAAAAACACAGCTATCTGTTATGTACCATAAAGATACATTAAATTTAAAGACTTAAATTAAAAGGAAGAATTGGGAAAAGGTAAACCATGTTAATTCTAAGCAAAAGAAAGCTGGAATAGATATGGTAATTTAAAACAAAGTAGACTTCAGTACAATGAAAATTACCAAAGATAAAGAGATATATTACATAATAATAAGTAGGTCACATATGCAAGAAAACATACAAATCTTAAATGTGCATGCACTGAAAAACTGTCCAAATACATAAGCCCAAATCTGATAGAAATAAAAGGATATATAGACAAATCCACTATTATGGTTGGAGACTTCAACACCTCCTTTTGTAATTGATATATCAAGCAGACAGAATATCAGTAAGGATATAGCTGACTTGTATAGTACTATCAATCAACTTGATCAAGTTGACACTTAGAACATTCCATTCAACAATGGCAGAATATATATTCTTCTGAAGGTCATATAGAAAATTCACCAAGATAGATGACATTATTGGCCCAAAAACACTTTAATGAGTTTAAAAAAATAAAAATCATACCATGTACATTCTCATACCACAAAGGAATGAAACTAAAAACTAATAATGTAAACAGAGCTGGAAAACCCTCAAAAATTTGGACATTAAACAACATATTTATTAATGGCACATGAGTTATTTTGTGTTTGCTCCACCTAAATATACTTTGATTTGAATAAGCTTCAGGGTAATAGCAAAACTAAGAAAGAGAAAGTACACAGAGTTCGCATATACCACTTCCCCCCCCCCCCAACAAACATAGCCTCTCCTATTATCAACATACCATACCAGAGTGGTATATTTCTTACAATTAATGAGTCTACATTGACATGCCATTATTAGTCAAAGTCCATAGTTTCATTAGTGTTCACACTTGATGTACCTTCTATGAGTTTGGACAAAAGAACAACGATAATTACCCACCATTATAATATCATACAAAACAAGTTTCACTGCCTTAAAAATTTCTCTGCTTTGCTTATTCATTCATCCCTCTCCCCACCCCTAGCAACCACTGATTTTTTATTTTCCCATAGATTTTTCTTTTCCAGGATGTCTTATAGTTGGAATCATACAGTATTTAGCCCTTTATATTTGACTTTCTTAACTTAGTATTGTGCATTTAATTTTCCTCCATGTCTTTGTATATCTTGATGGCTCATTTCTCTATAGTGCTGAATAATACTCCATTGTTTAGATATACCACAATTTATCCATTTACCCACTGAAGCACATCTTGATGGGTTCCACGTTTTAGCAATTATGAATAAAGATGCTACAAATATTCATTTACAGGTTTTTAAAATTGGCATAAGTTTTCAATCATTTGGGTAAACACCAAGGATCATGATTGCTGAATCATATGATAAGAGAATGTTAAATTTTGTAAGAATCTGCTAAACTGTCTTCCAAAGTATTTGTATCATTTTGCATTCCCACCAGCAAGGTATGAGAGTTCCTGTAACTCCACATCCTCACCAGCATTTGGTGGAGTCATTTTTCTAGATTTTGGCCATTTTAATAGGTGTGTAGTGGTATCTCATTTTATTTTCAAATCTTTGATGAGATGATGTGGCACATCTTTTCACATTAATATTTTTCATCTGTATATCTCCTGTAGTAACTTGTCTGTTCTAATATTTTGCCCAATTTTTAATTGAGTTGTTCATTTTCTAGTTAATTTTTAAGAGTTTGTATACTTTGGATACAAACATATACCTTTATATGTTTTATTTTATTTTATTTTATCCCCATGTGTGGCTTGTCTTCTAATCCTTTTGACATTATATTTTACAGAGCAGAAATTTTTAATTTTAATAAAATCCAGCTTCAATCTAAGTATTTTTCACATGTACCTAAAATCAGTTATTCTCATTTAGAACAAATTCAGGTGGGTAAATGAGAAAACAAAAGTTGTTGTTTTTATTGATATTTTAAATAGAAATATCCATGGACAGTACTATTTCTTTAAGACACAAGAGGAACATTATAATAATAAAGTATTGAAAGGCATTAAAATGTGTTACTTGGAATTACTGCCTCAAATGATTATTCATTATTGCATGGTGTAAATTGGTGCTGGGTTACATGCAATACCTGTAAAGACACTGATCCTCTCTTCCATAAGTATAGAATGCTCTAGACTTCATAAAGTCATCATAAAATCAAGAATTCTGTCCACACTATAAAAATTATCAAAGGAAATTCAAATACTTCAGGCACATCTGACATATTGGGGCCTTTGTATCAGCACCGGAACCACCATTACAGAATCTCTGGGGATAGTGTGGCTTTTCTAAAATTTTCTCAGGTTTAACTCAATCTTTCTCTCTAATCTCTGTGAGATCTACTATAGGCTCCAAAGACATTGTCATATTTGAGTGACAGATGGGTTCTCAGTGTCATATGACTAGCTAATCTGCCCCTCAGTGTCTGGTTAACTGGTAGAGTCACTAGTATAGATGGTATATCTTCCAGGCTTAGAAAGATCTGATGAATTTATTTTCAAAAGAAATTTATATTAGTACTGACATATCTTATTCTTAGAATAAAGTAAAATACTTAAGATTCACTAAATAGTAATTATTATAATTTATTATTAATTTTTGTTTTCCATACTCCAAACTAATTCTGACGAGAAATCTGTGAAAGTCAGAAACATAGAATGGGACCAAGCAATAAATTATTAAAGGATTAAAATATCTGTCTTATCGGATTTGTGAAGACAAGACTGTGGCTTGTCTTCTCATTCTCTTGACACTGTCTTTCACAGAGCAGAAGTTTTTAATTTTAATGAAGTCCAGCTTATCAGTTATTTCTTTCAATGGATTGTACTGTTGCTTTTGTGTCTAAAAAGTCACTGGCAAACTCAAGGTAATCTAAATTTATTTGTATGTTACCTTTTAGGAGTTTTATAATTTTACATTTTACATTTAGGCCTATGATCCATTTTGAATAAATTTTTATAATAATTATTATTATTTCTGGCATGTGGGTGTCCAGTTGTTCCAATACCACTTGTTGAAAAGACACAATTTTCTTCATTTTATTGCCTTTGCAACTTTGTCAAAAGTCAGTTGACTATATTTGGTTGCTCTATTCCTGGGCTGTCTGTTCTGTTCCATTGATCTATTTGTCTATTATTTCACCAGTACTGCACTGTCTTGATTACTATAGCTTTATAGTAAATCCTGAAGTTGAGTAGTTTCATGCCTCTGACTTTGTTATTCCTCAATATTTTATTGACTATTTTGGGTCTTTTGCCTCTCCATATAAACTTTGGAATCAGTTTGTGGATATCAACAAAATAAGTAGCTGGGATTTTGTTTGGGATTGCGTTGAGTCTATAGATGAAGTAGTAACAATTGATATCTTAATAAAACTGCATCTCCCTGTCCATGAACAATGACTATATCTTCATTTATTTAGATCTTTATTTTTCTTTTGGACATATATCCAATTTGTAACTGAATGTATATGTCATATCTTGTTCATCCATTCATCCATAGATGGACACTTGGGTTGCTTCCACATTTGATTACTGTGAATAATGCTGCCAATGTCATGGGTGTACAAATATCTCTTCTAGATCTTGCTTTCAAGCTTTTCTGAGTATATACCCATAAGTGGAATTGCTGGGTCATACGATAATTTTATCTTTAATTTTTTGAGGAACAACCATGTCTTAGTTATTTTGGGCTGCTCTACAAAAATTCCAATGACTGAGTGGCTAAAACAATAATATTTATTGCTCACATTTCTGAAGGCTGGGAAGTCCAAAATTAAGGTTCCAGAGATTTCTGGAGGGGCCCTCTTCCTGGTTTGCTAAGGAACATCTTCTTGTATCTTCACATGGCAGAGAGAGAGAGAGAGAGAGAGAGAGAGAGAGAGAGGAAGCAAGCTCTCTCTGGTCTCTTCTTTTAAGGGCACTGATGAAATGGAAAAATTCCTAAGAACACACAACTTACCAAGGCTGAATCATGAAAACACAGAAAATCTGAACAAACCTATAACTAGCAGGGCTACTGAATCAGTAATCAAAAACATCTCTAAAAAGAAAATGCCAGGATCAGATGGTTTCACTGGTGAATTCTAACACACTTTTAAAGAAGAATTAACACCATTCCTACTTAAACTCTTCCAAAAAAAAAAAAAAAGGAAGAGGAGGGAACAAGTCCAAACTCATCCTAATAGTGAAATTTTCTGTTGTTTTCTAACAGCATACATTATAAATTATTTTTATTAATTTGTAAAGAAAACTTTGGATTTACTTACCTGTTTAACATTTTAGTTATTTGCTCACTATTATGCATATCAGACTATTCTTCTAACATCTTTTGTTCATTCTTGAGGAGTTAATTTAGTACAGGTCTCTTGTTGGTAGTCTCACTTTTTATTCATCTGAAAGTGTCTTTTTCTACTCTAATTTTTCATATATTGATTTCCTGGTGTGTATCAGTTATCTACTACTATATAGAAAAACAACATTTTTTTTAAGATTTTGTTTTTGATGTGGACCATTTTTAAAGTCTTTATTGAATTTGTTACAATATTGATTCTGTTTTATGTTTTGATTTCTTGGTCATGAGGCATGTGGGATTTTAGCTCCCAGACCAGGGATTGGACCTGCACCCCCTGCATTGGAAGGTGAAGTCTTAATCATTGGACAGCCAGGGAAGTCCCACCATTTATTTTATTTGGTGTTGACTTTGAGTCTCCAATTTAGTCTGTGTTCAACTGGATGGTTCTTCTACTGGTCCTGTCTGGGGCTCATTCATGTGACTATATTCAGCTTGTGGATCAGCATGAGCTTGTTGGTCTAGGGTAAGGTTAACAAACCTCAACAGTATTGACGTTTTGAATGGGATAACTCTGTGTTTCATGGGGTTTTCCTATATATTATGAGATATTTAGCAGTATCCATTGCCTCTATCTTTGAGATGATGATGGAACTTCCAGAGTCGTGACAACCAAAAATGTCTCCAGACAAATGTTCCCTTGGAAGCAAAATTGTCTCTGGTTGAGAAACACTTATGTATCAATTTCACACTGTTGTTGTAAAAATTAATACAAACAGTAATTTAAAATCACCCCAATTTATTATCTCATAATAAATGCAAAATGGATCTTACTGGGTTAAAATCAATGTGTTGGTAGAGATGCAGTCCTTCAGGAGGCTCTAGGGAAGAATCTATTTCCTTACCTTTTCCAGCTTCTAGAGGCTGCCTGCATTCCTTGGCTTGTGGCCATTTCCTCTGTCTTCAAAGCCAGAAATGTAGCAGTGTAGGATCTTCAAATCTCTCTCTCTCTCTTTTTCTTTCTCTCTCTCTCATCTCCACTTTTGTTGTCTTACCTGTTTCTCTGACTCTTTTAAGGTTCCTTGTGATGACATTAGGCTCACCCAGATAATCCAGGATATCTCCATCTCAAGGTCTTTAACTTAGTCACATCTGAATGCAAAGTCCCTTTTACTTTGTATGGTGACATATTCACATATTTCATAGATTAGGATGTGGACATCTTTGGTCAGGTGGAAGGGTATTATTTTGCCACAATTGGTCTAGGAGGACCTCATTTGGAATGAGTCCACATGTTTTCATCTTTCAATAAACTATCCTAGACTTCTTCATATTATAGAGGTTGAATTCCCAGGAGCAAGAAGCTAAGCTCCAGTTCCCAAGGGCTTTTAAGCCTCAAATCTGATAATGTCTTATGGGTCAAAACATTTCACAAGACCAACCCTAGAGTTAATGTGGGAGAGGACTATACAAGAACATGGTTATAGGAAGAAAAGATTCATTTAGAGGAATTGCTGAAAATCTAACATGGTATGACAATCCAGGTCGAGTTATTTTGTCTCAGAACTTTGAAGATATGACTTCACTGTATTCTAGCTTCAATATTTTGTTAAGATGTTGTTGTAAATATAATTATTGTTTCTTTTTAGATGTTCTGGTCTTCTTTCTGGATGCTTGGATATACTGTGGTTTCTAGACCTATATATTCTTGTTTTTATCAGTTCTGGAAAAATTTTCAGCCATTATCTCCTTACATATTGTCTCCCCTTCAATTATCTCTATTCTCTCCTTTTGTGATTTTTATTAGATTTATGCAAGACATTTAATTTCACATCTCCATATACTTTCACATTTTCTTTTTTAATTTGCCATATGCTTGTTTTTCTGAGCTGTTATTTGGGTAATTTCTACTGGTCCATCTTCCACTTCTTTAATTCTGCTTTTAGTTATCTATTCTGCTGTTTCTCCTGTCAGATGTGTTGTGTTTTTTTTTAAATTTGAGTAATTATATTATTTTTTATATTTAGGAGTTCTACCTTTTGTAGAGACTTTCAATGTCTCCTAACTAATATCTTGCAAAGTTTTAGTTGTTATAGAACTGAATGGTCACTTGGAGGATCTAAGTATCTATAATAAAAAAAAACAGAAGTGTTACATAGATCTTTTAGTTTTTAAGGATAAAGAGGAAAATTCCTGGGTAGAGAAAACAGCATGAATAAAAACACAAGAATGAGAAGTCTAAATGTGTTTCATGTAATGTTGAGTTAGCTAAGTTCATCTGAAGTAGATGCTAAGAGATACAAAAGCCTATATGACAGGAATTTCTTCTCTTCCATATACATATGTACTCTCTTCCATTTCTCTTAAAACACACTACAATCTTTGTGTATATTTGTTTTACCACAGCAAAAAGGTGGTGAGAAATATTAATTAACACTTGGCCTTAGAATTACAAAGACAAAGGAGAGAGTTTGCAAATTTGATGACCTGGAGAATACAAGTTTAGTTCAAAGGGAACATCTGCTACTCAGCTCCAGCTTCCTGTTGCCATTCAAGACTAAAAGTCCAGTGTTGGCACATTTTTTGATATTTAAAACAAGCCCAAAATTCAGATGTTTCTGAGAAATATGACTTTTGTCAATGAAATAAATAATTTTTAAATAATCCTATGCAACTTAATAGTGGGAGCATCAAATTATCAAGGCCTATGTGGTCCTTTGGCTTAATAGTTGATTTCCAACATGCAACAAATTGATGGAAAATGGTTTTTAAAAAAAGGTGGAAATATTAGCTGGAACTAGACACTAGAAGCCTTGCTAAAGTGTTTGTTATACTCTATTCAATAAACAATGGGAAAATTGGAGACTTTTAACATGGAAGTGGCAGGACTTAAATAATGTTTCATAAAGAATAATCAACTTGTGATATGAAAGATGTACTAGAACAGTGGTCTCTATTTTGTTGGTCATACACTCATCAATAAAAACTATTTGATTATGTACTTTCTGATATACAGATAATTAGCTGGTTATAAAGTATATACATTTCCTGTTGTACTACTTATGTATATTATAAAATATATTCAAAATTTAAATGATATAAATATTACTTTACAATGTATTTCTTACTGTGATGTTTTGCATTAGCACTAGTCACTATCTCAAAGCACATAGACATCATCCTTAACAGTAATGGATATAAATATATATTTAAATATTTTTGCTAACATTAGGAACATTTAGATGACTTCTTATATCTGATCTAATTATTGTCATTTTTACCTTGTAATGAAACTAAAGAAGTGCTGCTTTTAGAAGTGTCTGCTGCATTTTCATATAATCTATTTGTATCTGCAATATTAATATAATTTTCAATCTTCAATTTCATACCCAACATATTTTTAGGGCCTTTGGCCAACGTTTGATTATTCATTTCCTTAAAAATTGATAATGTAATATTTAAATCCACTGAACTGGAATGAGTAAAACACAATATCTAATGAAAGCTGAAGAAAAATGAAGAGTGAAGGCACCAACCCCTCCATATTGTGATACTTCGTCTCCTTCAAGATAACATGCCTCCCAGCCTTGTCAAATAAACATATACTTATGAATTGAGTTGGAAGCCAGTGTCAACATATATGTTAAATGTTGGTAAACATAAATTTCTTTCTGATTTTTAAGACATCAAATTATATAAATCAAATCTATGATTTTCTGTCTTGAATTCTAGTGGGCCATTTGAATACTTTTGGGATATTTAATTTCTATTTGAAGATTACTGCCCAGGAGCAAATATTATTGAAATGAAGGAAACAATTAAGTAGATACTTGTATAGTTCATGCATATGTTATGAAAGATTGAAATGGGTTTCTGGAATGTACTCTGGCTATAGAGTTTTATGTGAGAAACACTGTAATGGAAAAATTGATAATACTTATTGGATAGTTGGATGTAGGGAGTGATGTAGAAAGACATAAAAATAATTCTGAAGTTTCAAGACTGAAAAAAGCAATGGTAACTATTAAAAGAAATGAGGTTTGGGGTTTTGATTATGGGTTCAGCTTTTTGACATGTTGAGAATGAGGTCTTGGAACATCAAAATATGAATAGTCAGCTATCAAAGAGAAATATGAGAAGAATGTCCCAGAGATGTTTTTTAACTAAGTACATAAATTTCACATAGATGTAATAATTAAGATATTGAGATGAATTAATTCTCTAAGGAACAAGTGAAATAAAATCAAGGACAGCACCTTATATTTAAGGAGCAGGAGAAAAAAAGGATTATTAGAAAAACAACATAAAGCTCAGTTGAAAGGTGAGAGAAAAAACAGTAATGAATGGTCACAAATTTTAAGAGCATTTCAATAAAAACAAGTTGGTTAGTCAACTACTGCAGGGAAATCAATTTTAATGAGAGCTAAGGAATTGGTTTTATCATTTGGAGATCATTCCAGAGGATAGATTTAGTACTCATGTAGAGAAGGAATCAGATTACAAAGAATTTGGGTGGATTGATGTTGCCAAAATAGACAGAATGATTGAACACTATTTTTAAAGAACTTTGGGTAAACAAGAAGCCAGAGACAGGCTGGAGTTTATGAGAACAGGATTAATGGGCTGGTGGTGAGGTTAATTGTGTTACCTACTGAAATCTCAATATCAATTTTTGAAAAAATTGGTCCTGAGGAAAGTGGTCAGCCCTTACACAGCACATTTTTCCATGAAAAGGAAAGGACAAAATCCTCATTTCTTAGGCCCTAGCTGAGCAAATATATAAGTCTCCAGTTCAAGCAAAGGTAGGGTACTTTTTTAGAAGTAAGTGGAAACAGCAGGGAGACTACTAGTCAGTGAACTAAAGATGTGGCAGACCCCAGTACTAGAATAAGAATTTGACAGAAAAAAAAAGAATCATCTGTGAGAATTAACACACATAGGTCAAGACAGAAACCCAGCTCTATTGAATGAACTAACTTGGGGTTGGACAAAGTAAATGTGAATTCAGGGCAATCCATGAATCTGAGGGCAGAGGCTGAGAAATAAAGGCATGTCTTGACAAGAAGGAGTAAAGTTTAAATTTTGTGTTGTTATAGATAACCTGAGCCTATGCATGACAGAGGGGAAGGAAGATAATTAAAGATTCAAGAGAAAGGGTAACATTTATGGAAGGAAGTAATGAATTAAAGCAGAGAAAATAAAGTTAAGATGGCACTTTCTTCATTAAAAAAATAAAAATTATTTATACAGTGGACATTTTTTTTAAAAAAATATGCCTATGTACATATTATAAGCTGGTGATTAATAAATATAGGGTTTTGTCTTTATGGAGCATACAATCTAGTAGGAGATGAATAAATAAATAAATATTGTGATAAGACTTCTGTGGGAAAGAACAGGACTCTGTAAAAAAATAATATGGTATGGAGAAGGGATGGATTAGGAGACAAATTTAGATCAGGTTGTCAAGGAAGTTCTGCTTTAGGAAGTTTCATTAGAGCTGAGACCTTCATAGATGGGTTGAACAAGTAGTTTACCTAGTAGAAAAGCATCTAAAGTAGAAAAATAAGAAGAGAAAAAGCTTTGAAGAGGGAACAAGTTTGGAATGTTGAGAATCAAAAAGGACAAGTGGGGCTGGAGAGTTTAGTGTAAGGGAGGAAGTAGTAGAAGGTATGAGAAAGTCAGTGAAGGTTCAGATCATGCAGAGTTTTATAGGTTGTAGTAAGGAGTTTGGATGTTAAATTCTAAGTTTGAAGGGGAAAGCCATTGGAGGATTAAAGAGGAGAGTGAAATCATCTGATTTACCTTTTTTTTTTTTTAAAGAAGATGTTGGGGGTAGAAGTTTATTAATTAATTAATTTATTTTTGCTCTGTTGGATCTTCATTTCTGTGCGAGGTCTTTCTCTAGCTGTGGCAAGCGGGGGTCACTCTTCATCACGGTGCACGGGTCTCTCACTATTGTGGCCTCTCTTGTTGCGGAGCACAGGCTCCAGATGTGCAGGCTAAGTAGTTGTGACTCACGGGCCTAGTTGCTCCGTGGCATGTGGGATCCTCCCAGACCAGGGCTCGAACCCATGTCCCCTGCATTAGCAGGCAGATTCTCAACCACTGTGCCACCAGGGAAGCCCCCTTACTTCTCCCTTCCTCAGAGCTGAACAAGATACCTTCCATTTCTCTCCAAGCAGGTGCAAAAGATACAGTTACAGCAGTCTTTGAGTTTGAGGGAACTAAATTTTGTCATAATACTTCATATTACACTAGATGTGCCATAAAAGGTAGATAGCTAGTGGGAAGCAGCCGCATAGCACAGGGAGATCAGCTCGGTGCTTTGTGACCGCCTGGAG
Organism: Aethalodelphis obliquidens; assembly: GCF_003676395.1. Lineage (NCBI taxonomy): Eukaryota > Metazoa > Chordata > Mammalia > Artiodactyla > Delphinidae > Aethalodelphis > Aethalodelphis obliquidens. The sequence goes on from NW_020837998.1 coordinate 6,028,145, forward strand.
GGGTGGAATAGGGAGGGTGGGAGGGAGGGAGACGCAAGCGGGAAGAGATATGAGAACATATGTATATATATATAACTGATTCATTTTGTTGTGAAGCTGAAACTAACATACCATTGTGAAGCAATTGTACTCCAATAAAGATGTTAAAAAAAAAAAAATGAAAAAAAACTGGGTGCTGCAACACGGGCTGGAATGAAATGCCAAGCAATAAGCAAAACCAGGAATAAAAATCAATACTTCAGAATATTTCAATAGCCAAAGAATATGGCTTCAGAAGAAAATTTGTTTCAGTTACCTTCCCAGAAAAAGAAAAATAGGAATAGGAAAAAAAAATGTTCAAAACCAGTTCCTACTGAAGCTCTGGTTAATTTATGAAAGTGTTATAGTTCAGTTGCCTAGTCTCTTTCTACTCTCAAAGTGAGTGGGCAGTATTTCAAGCAAATTGACTAAACCTGAAAACAGATGTTTAATAAGATGATCTTTACTTGCTAGAAAATAAGACAACAACTGAAAAAAATTTCCCCCAAAGAATTTTACTCTCCACTTCCCCACATATGTAATATTTTGATATTTACCAATGGATAACTTCAATAAGGTTTAGAAACTTTTTATTAGGTGTTTGCATATTTGGACAATTCCTATTACTATCACCTCCACTAGTGGTTTTGAACGTATTTCAGGAAATTGACAGCAATTTGATAGCTTTTTATGTTAGGTTCATGATTAGTCAGGAACAATTAAAGTGCAGTAAGGAAATTATTGTTTTAAAGGGTAATAAATCTCATCTATAATCTCCATAAACAATTAGTCCTATCAAGATTTTTGTTTGCACAGGCTCTAAGATATTGTGAGGAGCCTATAACAATATACCTCTATGTATGTAACCTAAAGGTAAATTTATTAAATCTTTCCTAGAGATTTCATCCTCCAGAAGAAATGTTAAAGGAATTTATCAGGTTTTCAGAAAATAAATTTCCAAGAGAAATCTCTCACAATGGATTCTCACCCATCACCAGCACTACTGACTGACCTGTACTTCCATACCTTAAAGATGAAAACACAAAAGTACTCCTTTAACTATATAGTACGATTCCTAGAAACTTTATGTCTGTGGCTATCTATCATGCTTTGTCTTCTTCAAGTAACAGCACCCTGACTTCCTTTTATAGGATTACCTGTTCCCCATTGTGATTAATCTTTATAGGAATGTTGACCAGGGTGTCGATCCCTTCCTTAGGCAAATTATGGTTAAAAATCCAAGTGTAACTAACTGAAGTCTCTCTTGAGCAGAGTGATAAAAGAATGAAAAAATGGTTAGATTTGATTCACACCAGCAGAGGCAGCATAGTATACCTGCTATGTTGATCACTGGTATCATCTTGGTTCCTACACTTTTTGTAGGTGTGTTTGTTATCCAAAGTCAATCTTTTGGGCTTGCAAGCAAAAGAACTATTTGGCAAAACAATGAATGATATAGTCCTGACAAGGTGCTTGTGAGTGTTAAAAAAAAATAAGAAATGTGAAACGCCTAGCACGATGTGTGGCACATAGCTGTTTAATAATAATAATAAAGCTAACATGAATTGAGTCTCATAGTGCTGCGAACTTCATTCACATACATTATCCCACTTAGTTCTCACTGTGCATCTATGAAATAGATTCTAACATTATTTCCATTTATAATGGAGAAACTGACACAATGAGAGATCCAAACTTATGCAGCTATTAAATAGTAAGGCTGGGATTTGAAATCTGGCAGTGTTCAGATACACACATTTAAACACTACTTTCTAAATCGGTTCCTCATTTTTCTTGTGTGGCAGTGAAGAAGCCCTAGTCCATAGTGTAGTATAGTCAAGAAATGCCATACTGAACAGCTGTTTCTAACAAATAGCATTGCCCAGTATTGAAGCATCACTCTATTAATTAGTTCTCTGCTAGGAGTGGAGTTTCTTGATGGTCATTTCATGACTAGCCTGTCCCATATTAATAACATTAGTCACAAAGGGTATTCCCAAAAACGTGTATTTCCTTCTCCTATGTGCAATATGGGAGAGATTTTAATAACTAGATGCAACTATGTCTTCAATGCCATATACATAATACATCTGTGAAGTAAAACAATCAGTATTTGATCTTTAGAACCACAATTATGTTTTTCATATAAATGGGATTATTATGGCCTTTGCAAAAGCAACGTCTGCTGTATTCTTGCTTAAGATTCTTCTAAGATTCTGCCATAGCTACAGGCCTGTAAGAAATGATTCAGTTTTCTCATACTTCCTATGTAATGAAACATTTTCAGGTTAGAAGCTAAAATAAAGCAAATGCTGTATTACAAAAACAGTAAGCAAGATATCTTCCAGTTGTTGCTGTTAGCCTTTTTTTCCTTTCATAGGCTAGAATTCAGTGCTAACCAAGCAAGACTACTTTTTTGAGATAGGTGTTGATCATCCCATGTTTACAAAGGAAATAGTCCACCAGGAAAAGATATTGCCAGATTCACTGTGGAAGAGAGTTGATGGTAACTGGATGTCATTTTCAGTTGCACTTAGCCATTTTTTTTTCTCTGTTGTCCTTGGGAAATTGTCTGACCAAGTGATCCTTAAAATACACTTGAAACACACTGCATAAAGCTTGACTTAAAGTCATTAATAGAATTACCTCTCCAGTATGACAAATGAGGTTTCAGAACACCTCCAGGTCTTTCTTTGGCTTCAGACATAATAAGGACATAATAGCAGTTCATTATCGTAAATGGACCTGTCACCCTTTCCAGCCAAAGCATTCTTTGTCTCTCCAACTTTGGATAAATTTACGTATCTCATAAGGTTTTTGGATAAACCTTATGTATTTCACAGATGAAACAAGAGATGATGGTTGAGAAAGAATGTACGTGCCGATGTCTCAAAAATTTGTACACCTTCTTTTGGATTTGAAATTTTTAGAATATGTTTTTAAAATGTTTATTTTCAAAATGACACATTTACTCAAAGTAGCTTCTGGAGTCCTATTTAAGTGACAAAGTTCTGCCTCATGTTCTGAGGACCATGAATCTTTCATAACTGATACATATGTATATATATATATATATTTAGTTATAATTTGTTTTTCAGAGCTTTTATGTGGTCTTTATTGAGTTAGTTGTTAGTATTGTAAAATTTCTGATTCAGTTCATGGGAATTTTAATATCTACTATAAATAAGGGATATCTTTTTTTTTTTTCCCCAGTGAGTATGTATTGAGCACATAGTATGTGCAAGGTTATGTGCTCAGTTCTGAAGATAAAAAATTGAATTGAAGCATTTCTACTGTGGCAAAGCTTACCAGTTAGTCATTATCCTGTCTCAATGGTTTTTCTCAGGCTATTTATATCCTGCCACTGGAAACTAAACTCTGAGGATCATATTATACCTCACCTACATGATGGAGATATCAGATTCTCTCCTTCTGTTCTTTGCTTGATTTTGTATTGCTTTGTTTTGTTTTTCCTCCATAAATTACTGAAATGTCAAAGTCTAGGTTAAAAAGAGGTGGGGGAGGGGCAATCACAAAAGCCAGGCTCTAGTTAGTTTGCTTTGCAAAACACTATATGAGCTTGGGCATGTCTCAGCTATTCAGTTTCTTCATCTTTAACATTGACCATCCAAGATATTTACTCCATAGGTAAACTGAGGCAAATATGGTATTTATTTATTTAGTTTGGTATCTGCAGTCTCTAACTTGTAAATAATTATCCAAAACAAGTATCAAAGCCAAATTAAGTCTACATGAGAACAAGCCAAACACTAGCAATCCTAAGGCTGCTAAACAACATTTGTTGAATGGATCCCATAAGGGCCTCTCCAGGTTAACGATGCTGTATACCCACCATATATATCATTTTATTTATCTCAGCCTCTATTTTTTATTTTTTAATATTTTTTTCACATTCATTGTTCATTCTTTACCCGCTCTTCTGCTTGGTTTCTCTTCCGGTTCTTATTTACCTTAGACATGTCACTGATATTGCTTAACCTTTTGGAGACACTCAGGGCTCAAAAAATTCTTAATACTCAGAGGATTCCAGATTAAATACAAGATGCTCAGTTACACTTGAGTTTTATAAACTATGAATAATTTTTAGTATAAATATATCTCATACAATATTCATAAATATATGTCCCATACTGAAAGAATTATTCACTGTTTGATTCTCTAATTTAATTGATCATCATACATTTTATTGCTAAATCTGGCAACTTGATCCTCATTAGAACATACTTTTTTAACATGTTTACTGGAGTATAATTGCTTTATAATGTTGTGTCAGTTTCTGCTGCAAAACAAAGTGAATCAGCTGTACATATACATACATCCCCATATCTCTTCCCTCTTGCGTCTCCCTCCCTCACACCCTCCCTATCCCACCCCTCTAGGTGGTCAGAAAGCACTGAGCTGATCTCCCTGTGCTATGTGGCTGCTTCCCACTAGCTATCTATTTTATATTTGGCAGTGTATTTATGTCCATGCCACTCTCTCACTTCGTCCCAGCTTATCCTTCCCGCCCCCCATGTCCTCAAGTCCATTCTCTACATCTGCATCTTTATTCCTGTCCTGCCCCTAGGTTCATTCGAACCATTTTTTTTTTGGATTCCATATATATGTGTTAGCACACAGTATTTGTTTTTCTCTTTCTGAGAGAAAGAGAGTCTGTCACTCAGTATGACAGACTCTAGGTCCATCCCTCTCACAGAAAAATGACTCAATTTCATTTATTTTTATGGCTGAGTAGTATTCCATTGTATATATGTGCCACATCTTCTTTATCCATTCATCCAATGATGGGCACTTAGGTTGCTTCCATGTCCTCACTATTGTAAATAGTGCTGCAATGAACATTGTAGTACATGATTCTCTTTGAATTATGGTTTTCTCAGGGTATATACCCAGTAGTGGGATTGCTGGGTCACATGGTAGTTCTATTTTTAGTTGTTTTAAGGAACCTCCATACTGCTGTATGTGGCTGTATAGTGGCTATAGTAGCCTCCATAGTGGCTGTATCAATTTACATTCCCACCAAAAGTGCAAGAGGGTTCCCTTTTCTCTACACCCTATCCAACATTTATTGTTTGTAGATTTTTTGATGATGGCCATTCTGACCAGGGTGAGGTGATACCACATTATAGGTTTTTTTTTTTTTTTTTTTTTTTTTTGCAGTACACGGGCCTCTCACTGTTGTAACCTCTCCCATTCTCCCATTGCAGAGCACAGGCTCCAGACGTGCAGGCTCAGTGGCCATGGCTCACGGGCCCAGCCACTCTGCGGCATGTGAGATCTTCCCAGACTGGGGCATGGACCTGTGTCCCCTGCATCAGCAGGCAGACTCTCAACCACTGTGCCACCAGGGAAGCCCCACGTTGTAGTTTCGATTTGCATTTCTCTAATGATTAGTGATGCTGAGCATCCTTTCATGTGTTTGTTGACAAGGCGTATATCTTCTTTGTAGAAATGTCTATTTAGGTCTTCTGCCCATTTTTGGATTGGGTTGTTTGTTTTTTTGATATTGAGCTGCATGAGCTGCTTGTATATTTTGGAGATTAATCATTTGTCAGTTGCCTCATTTGCAAATATTTTCTCCCATTCTGAGGGTTGTCTTTTTGTCTTGTTTATGGTTTCCTTGGCTGTGCAAAAGCTTTTAAGTTTCATTAGGTCACATTTGTTTATTTTTGTTTTTATTTCCATTTCTCTAGAAGGTAGGTCAAAAAGGATCTTACTGTGATTTATGTCATAGAGTGTTCTGCGTATGTTTTCCTCTAAGAGTTTTATACTGTCTGGCTTTACATTTAGGTCTTTAAACCATTTTGAGTTTATTTTTGTGTATGGTGTTAGGGAGTGTTTAAATTCTTTCTTTTACATGTAGCTGTCCAGATTTCCCAACACCACTTATTGAAGAGGCAGTCTTTTCTCCATTGCATATTCTTGCCTCCTATATCAAAGATAAGGTGACCATATGTGTGTGGGTTTATCTCTGGTCTTTCTATCTTGTTCCATTGATCTATATTTCTGTTTTTGTGCCAGCAAGATACTCTCTTGATTACTGTAACTTTGTAGTATAGTCTGAAGTCAGGGAGCTGAATTCCTCCAGCTCCATTTTTCTTTCTCAAGATTGCTTTGGCTATTTGGGGTCTTTTGTGTTTCCATACAAATTGTGATTTTTTTTTTGTTCCAATTCTGTGAAAAATGCCATTGGTATTTTGATAGTGATTGCATTGAATCTGTAGATTGCTTTGGGTAGTATAGTCATTTTCACAAGTTTGATACCTACAATCCAAGAACATGGTATATCTCTCCATCTGTTTATATCATCTTTAATTTCTTTCATCAGTGTCTTATAGTTTTGTGCATACATCTCTTTTGTCTCCTTAGGTAGGTTATTCCTAGGTATTTTATTCTTTTTGTTGTAATGGTAAATGGGAGTGTTTTCTTAATTTCACTTTCAGATTTTTCATTGTTAGTGTATAGGAATGCAAGAGATTTCTGTGCATTAATTTTGTATCCTGCTACTTTACCAAATTCATTGATTAGCTCTAGTAGTTTTCTGGTAGCATCTTTAGGATTCTCTGTGTATAGTATCATGTCATTTGCAAAGAGTGACAGTTTTACTTCTTTTCCAATTTGTGTTCCTTTTATTTCTTTTTCTTCTCTGATTGCCCTGGCTAAAACTACCAAAACTATATTAAATATTAGTGGTGAGATTGGGCAACTTTGTCTTGTTCCTGATCTTAGGGGAAATAGTTTCAGTTTTTCACCATTGAGAATGATGTTGACTGTGGGTTTGTCATATATGGCCTTTATTATGTTGAGGTAGGTTCCCTCTTTGCCCACTTTCTGGAGAGTTTTTAATAATAAATGGGTGTTGAATTTTGTCAAAAGCTTCTTCTGCATCTATTGAGAGAATCACATTGTTTTTATCCTTCAAGTTGTTAATATGGTATATCACAGTGATTGATTTTCATATATTGAAGAATCCTTGCATTCCTGAGATAAACTTGACTTGATCACAGTGTATGATGCTTTTAATGCACTGTTGGATTCTGTTTGCTAGAATTTTGTTGAGGATTTTTGCATGTATGTTCATCAGTGATATTGCCCTGTAGTTTTCTCTTTTTGTGACATCTTTGCCTGGTTTCACTATCACGGTGATGGTGGCTTCATAGAATGAGTTTGGGTGTGTTCCTCCCTCTGCTATATTTTCGAAGAGTTTGAGAAGGATAGGTGTTAGCCTTTTCTAAATGTTTGCTAAAATTCAACTGTGAAGCCATCTGGTCCTGGGCTTTTGTTTGTTGGAAGATTTTTAATCACAGTTTCAATTTCAGTGCTTGTGATTGGTCTGTTCATATTTTCTATTTCTTCCTGGTTCAGTCTCGGAAGGTTGTGCTTTTTAAGAATTTGTCCATTTCTTCCAGGTTGTCCATTTTATTGGCATATTGTTGCTTGTAGCAATCTCTTATGATCTTTTGTTTTTCTGTAGTGTCAGTTGTTACTTCTCCTTTTTCATTTCTAATTCTGTTGATTAAGTCTTCTCCCTTTTTTTACTGATGAGTCTGGCTAATGGTGTATCAATTTTGTTTATCTTCTCAAAGAACCAGGTTTTAGTTTTATTGATCTTTGCTACTGTTTCCTTCATTTCTTTTTCATTTATTTCTGACATGATCTTTATGATTTCTTTCTTTCAGCTAACTGTGTGGTTTTTGTTGTTCTTCTTTCTCTGCTTGCTTTATGTGTAAGGTTAGGTTGTTTATTTGAGATGTTTCTTGTTTCTTGAGGTAGGATTGTATTGCTATAAACTTCTCTCTTAGAAATGCTTTTGCTGTGTGCTATAGGTTTTGGGTCATCGTGTTTACATTGTCATTTATTTCTAGGTATTTTTTCATTTCCTCTTTGATTTCTTCAGTGATCTCTTGGTTATTTAGTAGCATACTGTTTAGCCTCCATGCGTTTGTATTTTTTACAGTTTTTTTTTTCCTGTAATTGATACCTAGTCTCATAGCATTGTGGTTGGAAATGATACTTGATACGATTTCAATTTTCCTAAATTTACCGAGGCTTGATTTGTGACACAGGATATGATCTATCCTGGAGAATGTTCCATGAGCATCTGAGAAGAAAATGTATTCTGCTGTTTTTGGATGGAATGTCCTATCAATGTCCATTAAGTCCATTGTGTCTAATGTGTCCTTTAAAGCTTGTGTTTTCTTATTTATTTTCATTTTGGATGATCTGTCCATTGGTGAAAGTGGGGTTTTAAAGTCTCCTACTATGAATTTTTAACTGCTTATTTCCCCTTTTATGGCTGTTAGCATTTGCCATATGTATTGATGTGCTCCTAATTTGGGTGCATAAATATTTACAATTGTTTTATCTTCTTCTTGGATTGATCCCTTGATCATTATGTCATGTCCTTCTTTGTCTCTTGTAATAGTCTTTATTTTAATGTCTGTTTTGTCTGATATGAGAATTGCTACTCCAGCTTTCTTTTGATTTTCATTTGCATGGAATATCTTTTTCCATCACTCACTTTCAGTCTGTACGTTTCCCTCAATCTGAAGCAGGTATCTTGTAGACAGCATATACGTGGGTCTTATTTTTGTATCCTTTCAGCCAGTCTGTGTTTAGGTTGTTGCCTTTAATCCATTTACATTTACTGTAATTATCAATATATATGTTCCTATTACCCTTTTCTTAATTGTTTTGGGTTGTTTATATTGGTCTTTTCCTTCTCTTCTGTTTCCTGCTTAGAGAAGTTCCTTTAGTATTTGTTGTAGAGCTGTTTTGGTGGTGCTGAATTCTCTTAACTTTTGCTTGTCCGTAAAGTTTTTCATTTCTCCATCAAATCTGAATGAGATCCTTGCTGGGTAGAGTAATCTTGGTTGTACATTTTTCCCTTTCATCACTTTAAATATGTCCTGCTACTCCCTCCTGGCTTGCCAAGTTTTGCTGAAAGATCAGCTGTTAACCTCTTGGGGATTCCCTTGTATGTTATTTGTTGCTTTTCCCTTGCTGCTTTTAACATTTTCTGTTTGTATTTAATTTTTTTCTAGTTTGATTAATATGTGTCTTTGTGTGTTTCTCCTTGAATTTATCCTGTATGGGACTTGCTGCTCTTCCTGGATTTGATTGACTATTTCCTTTCTCATGTTAGAGAAGTTTTCAACTATAATCTCTTCAAATATTTTCTCAGACCCTTTCTTTTTCTCTCTTCTTCTGGGACGCCTATAATTCGAATGTTGGTGTGTTTAATGTCCCAGATGTCTCTGTGACTGTCCTCAATTCTTTTCAATCTTTTTACTTTATTTCCACTATTTTATCTTCAAGGTCACTTATCTGTTCATCTACCTCAGTTATTCTGCCCTTGATTCCTTCTAGAGTAATTTTTACTTCAATTATTTTGTTGTTCATCATTGTCTATTTGTTCTTTAGTTCTTCTAGGCCCTTGTTAAATATTTCTTTTATTTTCTCCATTCTATTTACGAGATTTTGGATCATCTTTACTGTCACTATTCTGAATTCTTTTTCAGGTAGACTGCCTATTTTCTCTTCTTTTGTGTTTTTGCCTTGCTCCTTCATCTGCTACATATTTCTGTGTCTTCTCATTTTATTTAACTTTCTATGTTTGGGCTCTCATTTTCGCAGGGTGCAGGTTCATACTTCCCGTTGCTTTTTTGTTGTCTGCCCCCATTGAGTGAGGTTGCTTCAGTGGCTTGTTTACCCTTCCTTCTGGAGGGTACTGGTGCCTGTGTTCTGGTGGGTGGTACTGGATCTTGTGGTGTGTTTTGTGGTGTCTGTGAACTTAGTATGATTTTAGGTAGCCTCTCTGCTAATGGGTGGAGTTGTGTTCCTGTCTTGCTAGTTGTTTGGCATGGGGTGTCCAGCCCTGGAGCTTGCTTGGCATTGGGTGGAGCTGGGTCTTAGTGTTGAGATGGAGTTCTCTAGGAGTTCTCTCACCAATTGATATTACATGGGGCTGGGAAGTTTCTGGTGGTCCAATGTCCTGGACTTAACTCTTCCACCTCAGAGGTTCAGGCCTGATACCTGGCTGGAGCACCAAGACCCTGTCAGCCACATGGCACTTTTGTTTCTAACATACCATGCAGGCAGAAATCCAGGGGACTGACTGATGTGGTAGGAATTCTCACCTGCTGGCTTCTGTCAGGTGTCCCAGCATGTCTTACTGTGACAACTTTGGGGCAAGTAGTGTCCAGCCAGTAAAGTTTTATCCCATTCTCATCCCAATGGTTGGATAGGAAGAAATTGCCCTCTACCCTTCTAGGTTATTCTGGCTGGTCTATGAATTCAATTGACAAGAGACAGATTTACAGGAGAAAATCAAGCAAAATTTAACAACATGTCTACATGGGAGACACTCAGAAAAACTAACTCCTAGACTTTATTTAAATTAAGATAAAATTGATATTTAACATTGTGTGAGATTAAAGTGTACAACAAATTGATTTGATACATTTATATATTGCAATATGATTACCATCATAGTGTTAGCTTATATCTCCAATGCGCTGCATAATTATCATTTACTTTTTATAGTGAGAGCATTTAAAATCTAGTCTCTTAGCAACTTAGTAACATGTACTACAGTACTGTTAATTATTTTCACAGTGCTGTATATTAGCTCTCCAGAAGTTATTCATCTTCTAACTTCAAGTTTGTACCCTTTGACGAACATCTCCCCAGTTTTCCAAACCACCAGCCCCTGGTAACTGATATTCTACTCTATGTTTATATGAGTTTAGCTTTTTTAGTTTCCACATATAAATGAGATCATGCAGTATTTATCTTTCTGTGACTTATCTCAGCATAATATCCTCAAAGTCTATCCATGTTCTTGCAAAAGGCAGGATATCTTTTTTTTTATGACTGAATAATATCCCAATATACACATATACCACATCTTCTTTATCCATTCATCTATTGATGGACACTTCCATTTTCTCCACATCTTGATTATTGTGAATATTGCTGCAGTAAGCTTGGGAGTGTAGATATCTTTCTGATATCCTGTTTTCATTTCTTTGTATATATACCCAAAAGTGGGATTGTCAGATCATATGATTTTTATTTTTTTTAATTTTTGAGGAACTCCCATACTCTTTACCACAGGGGCTGCACCAATTTACATTCCTTCTAACAGTGCAATTAAGAAGTATGTATATTCTGCTGCTGTTGGATGAAATGTTAGCTCCATTTTGTCTAAAAGTATAGTTCAAGTCCAATGTTTCCATTTTGATTTTCTGTCTGGATAACTTATCTATTAATGAAAATGGCTATTAAAGTCCCCTATGATTATTGTATTATCATCTATTTCTCTCTTCAGTTTCATTAGTATCTGCTTAATATATTTAGGGTACTCCAATATTACGTGCATATATATTTATGACTGTTATAGCTTCTTAATGAGTAGATAACTTTATCATTATATGATGACCTTCTTTGTCTCTTGTTACTATTTTTGGATTAAAATCTGTTTTGTCTGATATAAGTATAGCTACCATCACTGCCTTTTGGTTTCCACTTGCATAGAATATATTTTTTCTGTCCCTCACTTTGAGCTGATGTGTGTCCTTAAAGCTGAAGTGATTCTTTTGTAGACAGCATATAGTTGGGTCCTGTTTTTTATCCATTCAGGCACTCTTTGCCTTTTGATTGGGGGATTCAATTAATTTACATTTAGAGTAGTTACTGATATGTAAGAACTTACTAATGCCATTTTGTCAATTGCTTTCTGGCTTTTTTATTTCTTTTTTTTCTCTCTCTTGCTGACTACTTTTGTGAATTAGTGGCTTTCTGTGGTGGTCATCTCTGATTTCCTTCTCTTTATCTTTTGTGAATCTGCTATAGGTTTTTGCTTACCATGTGGCTTGCATAAAACATCTTACAGATAATATAGTTCATTTTATGCTGATAGCAACTTGACTTCAATTACATACAAAACTTTACCCTTTTATTCCCCCTTTTTATATTTTTGATGTGACAATTTACCTCTTTTTATATTATGCATTCATTAACAAATACTACTAGCTATAGTTTTTAAAAATATTATTTTCCTTTAACTTTTATAACATCATTGAGTGGTTGACACAACATCTTATTAGAGTTTTTTAAACTGTGTATTACCTTTATTAGGATGTTGTATATTTTTGTATGTTTTCACCTTACCGACCTTTTCATTTCAGCTTAAAGAATGCCTTTCAGCATTTCCTATATGACAGGTCTAGTGATGTTGAATTCTCGCAGCTTTTGTTTGTCTGGGAAGATCTTTAGTTCTCCTTCATTTCTGTAGAATAATTCTGCCAGGTAGAATATTCTTGGCTGGCAATTTTTTTCTTTCAGCACTTTAAATATATCATTCTACTCTCTTCTGGGCTGTAATGTGTCAGAGAAATCCACTGATAGCCTTATTGGGTTGCTTTGTAGGTCGTAATCTTTATCTCTTGATGCTTTTAGGATTCTCCCTTTGTCTTTGATTTTCGACAGTTTTACAATAATGTATCTTGGAGAAGACCATTTTGAATTGAAATAATAGGGTGATTTACAAGGCTTATGAACTTGGATGTCCAAGTGTTTCCCCAGGTTTGGCATGTTCTCAGCTATTTTTCTTTAAATAAAATTTCTACCCCGTGCTCCTTCTCTTCTCCTTCTGTTACTCTAATGACTCTGATATTTATTCTTTTGATGGTGTCTTATAGGTCAAGTAGGCTTTCTTTGCCCTTTTTTATTTTTATTTTTTTACTTTGTTCTCCTCTAACTAGGTTATTTCAAAGTTCCTATTCTCTAATTCAAGGCTTCTTTCTTCTATTTGCTCAAGTCTGGTATTGATGGTCTCTATTCTATTTTTATTTCATTCATTAAATTCTTCAGCTTCAGAATTTCTGTAGGGTTCTTTTTAATGATTCTTATCACTTTCTTATATTTCTCATTTTTTTGTGTATTTTTTCCTGATTTTGTTGAATTGTCTTTCTGTGTTTTCTTGTAGGTCAGTGAACTTCCTCTATTTTGAATTTTTTATTGGATAAATAGCAGATCTCCAAATCATTGGGTTTGGTTACTGGAGGAAGATTTTGGTCGTTTGGTGATGTCATGGTTCCTTGATTCCTCATGTTACTTGGAGTTCTGCATTGTTGTTTTTGTATTTGAAGTAGCAGAGCCTCCTCCAATATTTAATGGCTGCCTTCAGATAGGAGATACATTTTGTTGTTCATGCTTATATCTGGGACTTTCTTTGACCTTTTATGGATATATTTGCTCCATGCTTCTTTCCTCTTCTTGTGGCAGAATCCTTAAGCTTGTATGTCTTTTCTCAACCTTACAATAACCAAGCCAACTGCTGGAAACCTCTTTTACTTTCTCAAAGGTGGAACTACCATTCAAATTTGTGATTTCTCCCTTGCCCATAGACTCTGGATTGTTTTTTGTGTACATTCCCTGACTACTCAAGCTCCCTCTTGCCACCACCCTCAGGAGGTGAACAAGGAGCCAGCCACAGAGTTGGGGGAAGTGTGAGTTTGGTACTGGGAGATTTGGTGTGCCTACAGGCCAGGTTAGGGGATCCTCAGGTGAGATTTTCCCAGAGGTTCATGGGCAGGCTTCCTGTTGGAGTACAGAGGCAGTCAGCAGGGACCTCATTCTTTAAATGCTTTCTGATATTCTTGTCTGACTCTTTCCTAATCTCCTCCCTCCCTGCTAGTCATGGAGCTCTTGCTTTAATATTCTGAGAGAGATGGGTTTCTTTAGCAGCTTCTCAAATTGCTGGGGAATCTGGGCACTCATTCACCACTCTCCCACTTCCTCCATGGGAAAGATCCCTGGCCTCTTATAGCTCTTAGCTGTGCTGTCTTGGGAAAAGGAAAGATACTGATAAACTTCCTCTTACCCACTCCAATGAATCCAAACTTGTATTTATCTTTTTTGGCTCCAACAGAGTTGTGGAACTTCTCTTTTGTAAAACCTGTACTTCTACAAAGACTGTCTCACCTATGGGTGTCTGCCCAAATCAGTGTTCTTCAGGTGCTCCCAGACTACCACTGAAAGGGCCTGTAGCTTGTTTATAGGCTCCTGCTGGTTCTACAGTCTATATCAAGTTCTGCCTGCCTATTACCTGATGCACAAGGGGTTGAGACTCCTCCTGGGTCTCTTGGATTATGGTCCTGGATCCCACAACTCCCACAGAGCACTTTTGTTTGTGGATAGATGCCAAATTTTAGCTGTTAAATGGGGGGACAAAAGGGAAGGATATCTTATGCTGCCAGGATGCTGATGTCACTCTCCATAACATTTTCTTCCTTATGTGATTAAGTACTAATATGTATGTTTATCCTTCATTTGCCTCTAAGGTATTTAAATGTTATTTTTCTAATTGGTATATTTAAAAGCATGATTTCACATTTATTTTACCACTGAGAATTTTATGTCTACAATTGAATATCCCCCCCCATTTCTGACCTTCCTATATCTATGAATGATGCAATTATTTTTTCAGTTGGTTGGACTCAAAGCCTCATTTTATTCCTTTTTTGTTGTCACCCATTATATGTGAAAACTTTCCAAGTCCTTTCAATTACCTGCAATTTCTCTCAAATTTATCCATTCATTTCCACTGCATGCATTACTTTTTTGCCTTGTGTAACATTATTGAAACTACTAAAAGCATATTTATAAAATTTTTATATGGCCCAATTCATATCTAGTTATGAATAAATAACTAATGTTGCAGGATGAGAAAACTGGAATTTCTCTACTGATAGAAACAAATGAAATGACATAAATAAGGATGCATGTAATGTTTTGTAATAGTCATTTAGAAAAAAAACAGCTGCAAAAGTAGAAGATAGGGGATACCTGACTTGCAGTTCAGTTTTGCATTGTCATATATTTTTATTATATTAGTAATTATTTGAATGTTTAAAATTCATGGTATGTTTTATATACATTCTAATTTGATTCTTTCAGCAGTCTTGTGAGGTGATTTCTAGTATTATGTCTATTTTATAGATGAGGAAACTGAGATTCAGACAAGAAAAAGAACTATCCCAAGTTCCTAGCACATTTTATAAAACCTTTATTCAAAGAGCCAATACCTGGGAAAAACCCAAATGTCCTTCAACCAGTGAATGGATAAACTTTGTTATATTCATACAATGGAATGCTACTCGTCAATACAAAGAAACAAACCAATAATATACAGAACAACTTGGATGAACCTAAAAGGCATTATGCTGAGTGAAAGAAGACAGTTTTCAAAGGTTATAAACTGTGCGATTTCACTTATATAACATACTTGAAGTGATAAAATTAGAGTGATGAAGAACAGATTAGTGCTTTTCATGGGTTAGAGGTAGGGGAAGAGTAGGACTATAAAGAGGTAGCACAAGGCAGGTTTTGTGGATGAAAGAAGTAAATGTTCTATATTCTGACTGTGGTGTCAGTTACATAAAAATATACATGTCTTAAACTTCATAGAAATGAGCACCAAAGGAAAAAAAAAAACAGTCATTTTCACTATATGATAGTTTTAAATTAAATTTTTTAAATTAAATTTTTAAAGAGTAAAATATATATATGTATGTATATATATATATATATATATAAACTTATTTTCATGCATAATTTTTAGCCTAGTTTCCAAACAAGCAAAATTAATTTTAATAAAAAAGACTATAATGGAACATTTGGATTTATAGTTATTTCAACAGGAGCTAGATGCTATTTGTTGATTTAACTGAATTCATAGCACAGATTTTATTTTAATCACTTTAGCAACAAATTTGGAGACTTCCTAATTAGTAATATTTTCATACCCTGGAAAAGAAAAACATAATAGTAGCTAATATGAAAGTAGTTATGAGTTGTTAGTTACTAGGATACACAACAATGCTCACTCTTTCTGCTCTTGAAGGGTAATAAAATAATGCATAAAAAAGAATTGTGTGTATATGTCCAAAAAAATATATGGGTGAACAAACTGGGTACATTCATACAAAAGAATACTACTCAGTAACAAAAAGGGAAAAATAAACTACAGATACACATAACAATATGGGTGAGTCTTGGAAACCTGATGCTGCCTGAAAGATGCCAGACTCAAGAGTACACATTGTATGATTCAATTTACTTGAAATGCAAGAACAGGCATAGCTGATCTATGGTCATAAAAATTAGAAAACAGTTGCTCAGGTGGGAATGAGGTGAATGAGGTGAAAAGGAACAGGAGGGAACTTTCTGGAGCCACGGAACTGTACTATAAATTCTTGTGGTTGGTACTCACAGGTGCATACATAACATGTCAGTTATGTGGGTTTTTTATGTAAATTACACTTTAATACATAAGAATGATATTTAATGATATGAGAAAATATTCAAAATCCATTAAGAATATGATGAGTATGTTAATAAAAGTAAATTATATTCAGTTTATATATTCCATATAAATAGTACAAAAATAATTATAAGAAAGAAATTGTGCACAATAGCTAAAATGGTCTCTTTTAAGCTACAGTATTTTAGAGTACATTTTGGTTAATCCTCAATTTCTGTTTTTTTCTCTTCTTACTCCCCAGTCACAGAAGAAATTCACAGAATGTGTGAATTGAGTTCAATACAAAAGTTTCATTTATACTTTTGTGACTAAGTAAATGTTTACTACTTCAAATACTATATTATAGTATTTGTTTGATTAGTTTTCTTTGTCCCTATTATTAAGTCTTTTGACACCTTTTAAAATGTCCTGGATACAGCACTATTCCATGTACTTCAGCTCAGGTTCACCTTTAGGATTTGAAGGCCAGAGGCAAAAGTACAAATGAAAGCTCTTAGCCTATAGCCTTCCCCCTTTCTCTTCCCACCACTGGATCTGTTTTTATCCCAGAAGACAAGTGTGTGGATTTTTATTAGCACAGCTGAATCAATCACAATCCCTCATTTACTTTCCATCTTCATATACTGGGTTTTGATGTTACAGTAGCATCCTGATTTCATCAAATATGGAGTTTGTGTTTTCATTTCCTTGTTTTTTTTTTTTCTTATTTGGGAGTGATTATCAGAGAATAAAGGGGTAGAAACCTCTTCTTTCTGTCATCCTAAATCCAGATGTGCCCTCATGACATTTTGTACTTCTTTGAAAATGTCTATTCTCTTCTTTTATGCAGCATTCTTTTTTGCACAGTTGTCTTAACTCCTTCAGTAAACTATAAGCTCTGTGGAGACAGGCTGTATCATTTTTGTTTCCCCTGAAGAATTTAATCTGGTACCTTAATTATATGGGGTATCAGCAAGTACTTGTTGAATTAAATTAAGTTAAATTAGGTTTTAAGGGTTTTAGGAAAAACAGTACATAAAGTGCATTTATGCATACCTTGTTTTCATTCACACAGTAAACAATTTCATTTTCTTTTGAACACCCATGGCCATCCATGGACAGTGAAAATAGTGGAAAGTATTTATTTCACTGATCAGCATTACCTATTAGAAGTCATAATTCTTTTGATTTCAGACAGTCCTAGATTCAAATCATTTCTTTCATTTACTAACAAGGTTTTAACCCACTTTGTAGGGTTGTAAGGATTGCAGGAAATAAATCTCATTGTGAAAACATCTGTAGTGTAGTTTGTGCTCAATAAACCACTATTGTTGTTGTCTCATTATTTTAATGAGGTAACACAATGAAACCCTCAGTGGTTTTTGCACCACGTGGAGTTAACTGCTCTTAGAGTGGTGAATCAGTCTCTGCTGACATTTCTCTTGCTGTCTCCTGTCATTCCTCCGTATTTTAACTTCTAATAGTATAGTATAATGGTTAAGAATGCAAATGCTGAAACCAGGTTTTCCTTGCTTCTAATCATGGCTTCATCATTAACTGAGATTTTGACCTTGAACAAGATATTTAACCACTTTATGCTTAAGATCCCTCATTTGTAACTTAGGGATAGTCATATTTATTCATATCCCCATTTTTAAGATGAAATTAGTTGTGTTGCATATTTAAAACCATGTTTAGAGCAAAAACTTATATGGGTTAGTTATAAAAGTTCTGATTTCCTGTTGCTTCTACATTTTGCTTTTTTAAGCAATAAAAGGCTTAATTTAACACAATTCTAAGGTGCTCTCAGTCCTGCAGGTGGTCCTAGGAATTTCCTGCACAAAAAGTCCACAAATTCTGCAGAATCCATCTTTTCCATTTACTTCTAGATTTTGGATGATAAAACAATCAATCATATGGTTTCTTAAAAAGTGGAAATATGACTAACGGTTTATAAGGTGATTCTGCCAAAACAGACTAGCAGAAGCGTCTGATATGCCCCAAACCTGTGCAATTATTCCATATAACTGTATCCTGGCTTTTGCATGGAAAAAAATAATAGAGTCATCTTTTCACCAACCTAGTCAGTGAAATACCATGAGTTTTTTCTTGGAAAGAGAATAGCTATAAATAACCTCTGTATCTAGATTTCTTATTCAGTACTTTAGCTCTATTTGTTTAAATACTTAAACACTGAAGGTAATGTCCTCCCCACTGCTTTTGCAGCTATATTAGTTGAGTGGAGTGAGAGTAGGAGTATATTATTATATTCATGTTTAATTCATCTGTAGTTGAGTAGATAGAGGAGAAATAGAATTATCTTAAACCAAGAATGAAGAATCTCCTCTCCCTTCCCTTTCAACCAATATCAAGTGCGATTTTACTGACACTGAATTTGGAGTATTTTCTGTCCATAGGACCTAATCTTTAGTTATGGTGAACATTTACTATCATTTATAATTAAATTCCACCATGATTTATTGTTTGGCTAATATTCCTCATGAGTTTGGAATGCCAATTGCATTTTTTCTTTGTTGTGCTACATTTCATATTACTTGTAAGTGCATTCCTCTAGCTCTGCAAATCCTTCATATCTCTATGTCAGCAGGTACTACAATTTGTTGAGGATGTAGTAATAGAAAAAGCATTCCCTCCTTCAAATATGACATGTGGTGTATTACCTGCATGTGCAGTTGTCAGGGGTATAGTTTTTGACCTGCAATGCATTACTTGCTTGACTGAGTTTGGGATTGTTTATCACTGATGACATATTTCTCTCTAGGAACATACTATTTTTCTTGTCACTGCTTTAAAACAGTAAATGGTGAGATGAACCTGGAATTTTCCAGCAATTTGTGAAAGAAATTATTTCAAGTTTCATCCCATCCCATCAGAAATAACTTTTATGGTGGATCTCCAATGTGTGTGGATGAACACTATTCTAGCATACAACAAAGGTATATCAAGAGCTTTGTGCATACAGAGTACTTATCTTACTAATTATACCTAGGGCTCATAAAATACAAATGATAATGAGAAAATTAATTTTTAAACCAAGAGAAAGTCATTTTGCAGAGCATTAACTCTTTTCCTTGTATTAAAAAATATTTGGAGACCATATCCATATTCTTATTCCTAAGGGAAATTAATATATTTAATCTTAATAATATTGTCAATATCACCTTAAAATGTAAATGAATTGTAGAGTGCTAGATTCATAGTAATAATATTCCTACTCCCCCTTTCTTTCTGATAATATATAAATATTTACTTTTTCATGATTTCTTTTTTTTTTTTTGCGATATGCGGGCCTCTCACTGCTGTGGCCTCTCCCGTTATGGTGCACAGGCTCCGGACGTGCAGGCCCAGCGGCCATGGCTCATGGGCCCAGCTGCTCCATGGCATGTGTGATCCTCCTGGACAGGGGCACGAACCCACGTCCCCTGCATCAGTAGGTGGACTCTCAACCACTGTGCCACCAGGGAAGCCCTTTCATGATTTCTTAATTCAGGTCCACAAAATTAACTCTTGAGAAACAACTTGCTCAATTCCTACCACTCTACCATCACTATCATCATTCTTAGTGTAACTCAGACTTTGACAAACAAGTGCTGTCTGATGGTTTATGATCAGTTTTCCAGATACTGCAGAGTTCAAACCATTGATAATTTCCCAAAGTCATCATTGTTTTATTGGGTGGGAAATGCTGTTTGCAAAACAATGATGACAGGACATTTCTTCCTGCGTCACAACAGCCAATTCTGTTTTGTTTTTCTCCCCGTGATAGAGTACAGAGATTGATTCATTCATTCTTAAAGAAACATTTATTAATAACTCACTGTATTCCAATGATATCACAGATAATTGAAATCTGCAGTTGATTCAAATCCTGATTTTAACCATCTCTCACAATAAACTTTTTTTTTTAGATCTGCAAGTACCAAGTAGTTGAACTGCCTCATTTGTTATTTATGTTTCATTATTTTTTCTTTACACATAAGTAGCCAGCTGGAATTGTAAAATCTTAACAAGTACATAGTTTTGTTTAAGTAATTTTTCTCTATGTTTATAAATCAGGAAACTCACAACTGCCTCTTCCTTCAGATAGGACTGTCCCTAAATTTGGTACCACACAGTCTTGTTTCAGAATCAGTTTAGCATTAAACAAAAGGATCTCTACATTGTCTCTTCAGTGAGACCAATTTTGTAACCATAGGTTTAAAGCTGTCATAATTGCAGTCTAAAGTGCATTCACAATCTATGATAGTAATTATATGTATGAACATATCATTTTCTTCACTCATTCTGTAACTTCATATAGGAGGCAAAAATTATTCTCTTACTCAACACTTGAGTTTAATTTGTTTTTACCCATTAAACATCTTGGTAAAATATGAAACATTTCCCTCAATGTTACCTGAAAACAATGTTCTGCATCTTTTCTCTCCATGTAGATTCAATACACAATATTTTTTAATAAAGAATAGATTTAGAGACGAGGGGAAGATGGCGGAAGGGTAAGATGTGGAGATCACCTTCTTCCCCCAGATACACCAGAAATACATCTACATGTGGAACACCTCCTGCAGAACACCTACTGAACGCTGGCAGAAGACCTCAGACATCCAAAAAGGCAAGAAAGTCCCCACGTACCTGGGTAGGGCAAAAGAAAAAAGAATAAACAGAGACAAAAGGATAGAGATGGGACCTGCACCAGTGGGAGGGAGCCGTGAAAAAGGAAAGGTTTCCACATACTGGGAAACCCCTTCTCGGGGGGGAGACTGCAGGTGGCGGAGGGGGAAAGCTTCGGAGCTGTGGTGGAGAGTGCAGCAACAGGGGTGCGGAGGGCAAAGCAGAGAGATTCCCACACAGCGGATCGTTGCCAACCTACACTCACCAGTCTGAGAGGCTTGTCTGCTCACACGCCGGGGTGAGCTCACACGCCGGGGTGAGCAGCTCCCTCACAGCTGGGAGCTGAGGCTCGGATTCAGTTGGAGCGCAGAGAGAGGACTGGGGTTGGCAGCGTGAACACAGCCTGCAGGGGGTTCGTGCACCACGGCTAGCTGGGAGGGAGTCCAGGGAAAAGTCTGGACCTGCCGAAGAGGCAAGAGACATTTTCTTCCCTCTTTGTTTCCTGGTGCGCGAGAAGAGGGGATTAAGAGCGCTGCTTAAAGGAGCTCCAGAGATGGGCGTGAGCCGCGGCTAACAGTGCAGGCCCCAGAGACAGGCATGAGACTCTAAGGCTGCTGAGGCTGCCACCAAAAATCCTGTGTGCGAGCACAGGTCACTATCCACATTTCCCTTCTGGGGAGCCTGTGCAGCCCGCCACTGCCAAAGTCCCAGGATCCAGGGACAACTTCCACAGGAGAATGCACAGTGGGCCTCAGGCTGGTGCACTGTCATGCTGGCCTCTGCTGCGCAGGCTCGACCCACGCTCCGTACCCCTCCCTCCCCATGGCCTGAGTGAGCCAGAGTCCCCGAAGCAGCTGCTCCTTTAACCCCGTCCTGTCTGAGTAAAGAACAGACGCCCCCGGCAACCTACACTCAGAGGCGGGGCCAAATCCAAAGCTGAGCACAGGGAGCTGTGCGAACAAAGAAGAGAAAGGGAAATCTCTCCCAACAGGCTCAGAAGCAATGGATTAAAGCTCCACAATCAACTTGATGTACCCTGCATCTGTGCAATACATGAATAGACAACAAATCATCCCAAATTGGGGAGCTGGACTTTGAGAGCAAGATTTACGATTTTTTCCCCTTTTCCTCTTTTGGTGAGTGTGTATGTGTATGTTTCTGTGTGAGATTTTGTCTGTATAGCTTTGCTTCCACGATTTGTCCTAGGGTTCTATCCATCCGTTTTTGTTTGTTTGTTCGTTTTTGTTTCTTTCTCTTTAAAAATTTTTTTTGTAATAATTATTTTTTATTTTAATAACATTAATTTATCTTACTTTATATTATTTTATCTTCTTTCTTTCTTTCTTTCTTTTTCTCTTCTTTCCTTCTTTCTACTTTTTCTCCCTTATATTCTGAGCCATGTGGATGAAAGGCTCTTGGTGCTCCAGCCAGGAGTCAGGACTCTGCCTCTGAGGTAAGAGAGCCAACTTCTGGACATGGGTCAACAAGAGACCTCCCAGCTCCACATAATATCAAATGGCAAAAATCCCCCAGATATCTCCATCTCAACACCAGTACCCACTTCACTCAATGACCAGCAAGCTACATTACTGGACAACCTAAGCCAAACAACTAGCAAGACAGGAACACAACCCAACCCATTAGCGGAGAGGCTGCCTAAATCATAATAAGTCCACAGACATCCCAAGACACATCATCAGACGTGAACCTGCCCACCAGAAAGACAAGATCCAGCCTCATCCACCAAAACACAGGCACTAGTCCCCACCACCAGGAAGTCTACAAAACCCACTGAAACAACATTAGCCACTGCTGAAAGACACCAAAAACAATGGGATCTATGAACATGCACCTGCAAATAGCAGATCCCAAACACAGTAAGATAAGCAAAATGAGAAGACAGAAAAACACACAGCAGATGAAGGAGCAAGATAAAAACCCAGCAGACCCAACAAAAGAAGAGGAAATAGACAGTCTACCAGAAAAAGAATTCAGAATAATGATAGTAAAGACGATCCAAAATCTCTGAAATAGAATAGACAAAATGCAAGAAACATTTAACAAGGACCTAGAAGAAATACAGATGAAACAAGCAATGATGAACAACACAATAAATGAAATTAAAAATACTCTAGATGGGAACAAGAGCAGAATAACTGAGGCAGAAGAATGGATAAGTGACCTGGAAGATAAAATAATGGAAATAACTACTGCAGAGCAGAAAACAGAAAAAAAAAAGAATGAAAAGAACTGAGGACACTCTCAGAGACCTCTGGGACAACATTAAATTCACCAACATTCAAATTATAGGGATCGCAGAAGAAGAAGAGAAAAAGAAAGGGACTGAGAAAATATTTGAAGAGATTATAGTTGAAAACATCCCTAATATGGGAAAGGAAATAGTTAATCAAGTCCAGGAAGCACAGAAAGTCCCATACAGGATAAATCCAAGGAGAAATATGCCAAGACACACATTAATCAAACAGTCAAAAATTAAATACAAAGAAAACATATTAAAAGCAACAAGGAAAAAACAATAAATAACACAAAAGGGAATCTCCATAAGGTTAACATCTGACCTTTCAGCAGAAACTCTACAAGCCAGAAAGGACTGGCAGGACATATTTAAAGTGATGAAGGAGAAAAACCTGCAACCAAGATGACTGTAACCAGCAAGGATCTCATTCAGATTTGATGGAGAAATTAAAACCTTTACAAACAAGCAAAAGCTGAGCGAGTTCAGCACCACCAAACCAGCTTTACAACAAATGCTAAAGGAACTTCTCTAGGCAAGAAACGCAAAAGAAGGAAAAGTCCTACAATAACAAAACCAAAACAATTTAGAAAATAGGAAAAGTAATATACATATCAATAATTACCTTTAATGTAATTGAATTAAATGCTCCCACCAAAAGACATAGACTGGCTGAATGGATACAAAAACAAGACCCATATATATGCTGTCTACAAGAGACCCACTTCAGACCTAGGGACACATAGAGACTGAAAGTAAGGGGATGGAAAAAGATATTCCATGCAAATGGAAACCAAAAGGAAGCTGGAGTAGCAATTCTCATATCACAAAAAATAGGCTTTAAAATAAAGCCTATTAGAAGAGACAAACAAGGACACTACATAATGATCAAGGGATCGATCCAAGAAAAAGATATAACAATTTTAAATATTTATGCACCCAACAATGGAGCACCTCAATATATAAGGCAAATACTAACAACCATGAAAGGGGAAATTGATAGTAACACATTCATAGTCAGGGCATTTAACACCCCACTTTCACCAATGGACAGATCATCCAAAATGAAGGTAAATAAGGAAACACAAGCTTTAAATGATGCGTTAAACAAGATGGACTTATTTGATATTTATAGGACATTCCATCCAAAAACAACAGAATACACATTTTTCTCAAGTGCTCATGGAACATTCTCCAGGATAGATCATGTCTTGGGTCACAAATCACGCCTTGGTAAATTTAAGAAAATTGAAATTTTATCAAGTATCTTTTCCAACCACTACTCTATGAAACTAGATATCAATTACAGAAAAAGATCTGTAAAAAATACAAACACATGGAAGCTAAACAATACACTACTTAATAACGAAGTGATCACTGAAGAAATCAAAGAGGAAATAAACAAATACCTAGAAACAAATGACAATGGAGACACGACAACTCAAAATCTATGGGATGCAGCAAAAGCAGTTCTAAGAGGGAAGTTAATAGCAATACAATCCTACTTTAAGAAACAGGAAATATCTCAAATAAACAACCTAAGCTTGCACCTAAAGCAATTAGAGAAAGAAGAACAAAAAAAAAACAAAGTTAGCAGAAGGAAAGAAATCATAAAAATCAGATCAGAAATAAATGAAAAAGAAATGAACGAAATGATATCAAATATCAAAAAAACTAAAATCTGGTTCTTTGAGAAGATAAACAAAATTGATAAACCATTAGCCAGGCACATCAAGAAAAACAGGGAGAAGACTCAAATAAATAGAATTAGAAATGAAAAAGGAGAAGTAACAACTGACACTGCAGAAATGCAAAAGATCATGAGAGATAACTAGACGCAACTCTAAGCCAATAAAATGGACAACCTGGAAGAAATGGACAAATTCTTAGAAATGCACAGTCTGCCAAGACTGAATCAGGAAGAAATAGAAAATATGGACAGATCAATCACAAGTACTGAAATTGAAACTGTGATTAAGAATCTTCCAACAAAAAAAACCCAGGACCAGATGGCTTCGCAGGCGAATTCTATCAAACATTTAGAGAAGAGCTAACATCTATCCTTCTCAAACTCTTCCAAAATATAACAGAGGGAGGAACACTCCCAATCTCATTCTACGAGGCCACAATCACCCTGATACCAAAACCACACAAGGATGTCACAAAGAAAGAAAACTGCAGCCCAAAATTACTGATGAACATAGATGCAAAAATCCTCAACAAAATACTAGCAAACAGAATCCAACAACACATTAAACAGATCATAGACCATGATCAAGTAGGATTTATTCCAGGAACGCAAGGATTCTTCAATATATGCAAATCAATCAATGTGATACACCATATTAACAAACTGAAGGAGAAAAAACATATGATCATCTCAGTACATGCAGAGAAAGCTTCAACAAAATTCAACCCCCATTTATGATAATAACCCTGCAGAAAGTAGGCACAGAGGGAACTTTCCTCAACATAATGAAGGCCATGTATGACAAACCCACAGCCAACATCGTCCTCAATGGGGAAAAACTAAAAGCATTTCCACTAAGATCAGGAACAAGACAAGGTTGCCCACTCTCACCACTCTTATTCAACATACTTTTGGAAGTTTTTAGCCACAGCAATCAGAGAAGAAAAGGAAATAAAAGGATTCCAAATCGGAAAAGAAGAAGTAAAGCTGTCACTGTTTGCAGATGACATGATTCTATACATAGAGAATCCTAAAGATGCTACCAGAAAACTACTAGAGCTAATCAATGAATTTGGTAAAGTAGCAGGATACAAAATTAATGCACAGAAATCTCTGGCATTTCTATACACTAATGATGAAAAATCTGAAAGTGTAATCAAAAAAGAAAACACTCCCTTTTACGATTGCAACACAAAGAATAAAATATCTAGCAATAAACCTACCTAAGGAGACAAAAGACCTCTATGCAGAAAATTATTAGACACTGATGAAAGAAATTAAAGATGATACAAATAGATGGAGAAATATACCCTGTTCTTGGATTGGAAGAATCAACACTGTGAAAATTTCTCTACTACCCAAAGCAATCTACAGAATCAATGCAATCCTTATCAAACTACTACTGGCATTTTTCACAGAATGAGAACAAAAAATTTCACAATTTGCATGGAAACACAAAAGACCCTGAATAGCCAAAGCAATCTTGAGAATGAAAAATGGAGCTGGAGGAAGCAGGCTCCCTGACTTCAGACTATACTACAAAGCTACAGTAATCAAGACAGTATGGTACTGGCACAAAAACAGAGCGATACATCAATGGAACAGGATAGAAAGCCCAGAGATAAACACATACACATATTGTCAACTTATCTTTGATAAAGGAGGCAGAAATGTACTGTGTAGAAAGGATAGCCTCTTCAATAAGTGGTGCTGGGATAACTGGACAGGTACATGTAAAAGTATAAGATTAGATCACTCCCTAACACCATACACAAAAATAAGCCTGATTATAGACCTAAATGTAAGGCCAGAAAGTATCAAACTCTTAGAGGAAAACATAGGCAGGACACTCTATGACATAAATCATAGCAAGTTCCTTTTTGACCCACCTCCTAGAGAAATGGAAATAAAAACAAAAGTAAACAAATGGGACCTAATGAAACTTAGAAGCTTTTGCGCAGCAAAGGAAACTATAAACAAGACCAAAAGACAACCCTGAGAATGGGAGAAAATATTTGCAAATGAAGCAACTGACAAAGGATTAATCTCCAAAATTTATAAGCAGCTCATGCAGCTTAATAACAAAAAAACAAACAACCCAATCCAAAAATGGGCAGAAGACCTAAATAGACATTTCTCCAAAGAAGATATACAGACTGCCAACAAACACATGAAAGAATGCTCAACATCATTAATCATTAGAGAAATGCAAATCAAAACTAAAATGAGATATCATCTCACAACAGTCAGAATGGCCATCATCAAAAAATCTAGAAACAATAAATGCTGGAGAGGGTGTGGAGAAAAGGGAACACTCTTGCACCGCTGGTGGAAATGTGAATTGGTACATCCACTATGGAGAACAGTATGGAGGTTCCTTAAGAAAACTACAAATAGAACTACTGTATGACCCAGCAATCCCACTACTGAGCATATACCCTGAGAAAACCATATTTCAAAAAGAGTCATTTACCCAAATGTTCATTGCAGCTCTATTTACAGTAGCCCGGAGTGGAAACAACCTAAGTGTCTATCATTGGATGAATGTATAAAGAAGATGTGGCACATATAGGCAATGGAATATTACTCAGCCATAAAAAGAATTGAAATTGAACTATTTGTAATGAGGTGGATGGACCTAGAGTCTGTCATACAAAGTGAGGTAAGTCAGAAAGTGAAAGACAAATACCGTATGCTAACACATATATATGGAATTTAAGAAAAAAAAAATGTCATGTAGAACCTAGAGGTAAGATAGGAATAAAGACACAGACCTACTGGAGAATGGACTTGAGGATATGGGGAGGGGGAGTGTAAGCTGTGACGAAGCGAGAGAGTGGCGTGGACATATATACGCTACCAAACTTAAAATAGATAGCTAGTAGGAAGCAGTTCCATAGCACAGAGAGATCAGCTCACTGCTTTTTGACCACCTAGAGGGGTGGGATAGGGAGGGTGGGAGGGAGGGAGATGCAAGAGGGAAGAGATATGGGAACATATGTATATGTATAACTGATTCACTTTGTTATAAAGCAGAAACTAACACACCATTGTAAAGCAATTATACTCCAATAAAGATGTAAAACAAAAAAGAATAGATTTATTTCAAGTCCATTTTTCTATATAAATTATTCTTTAAAAATTCATTGATTACCACTTTTGGAAATCCATTGATCTTTTCTCATATCCTATCTGCTTCAATTTGGATGAAATTCATTCAGTCATCAGATATTTACTTAGCAATGACTATATGTCAAGCCCTGTACCAAGGTTAAAGAAAAGAACAAAACTTTTAAAAACTCTGCCTTCATGGAACTATCATTGTAAAGTAAGCATTTGGTGATGGCGATGGTGAGGTATTTCCACTCCTGAATACCCTAACCTTGTTATACTCGCTCCTGATTTTATTTCTGTAACTCACTGTCATTTTTTCAAATATCACCTTTCTGAAAGAGATTTTGTTAATAATTTTAACGTATTTTTAAATTGAGGTATAATTTACGTATTTGAGCAAATGATAGATATTACTGGTGTAGTATGATGAGTTTTATAATTGCATAATCATCCCTATCAAGTTATTGAACATTTCCGTCACCCAAGAAAGATCCGTTTTGCCCCTTTCCATTCACCCTCAGTCCACTCCCAGGAAACTACTGTTCTGATGTTTTTTTTTTGACCAGAGATAAGTTTTATTCTGTTTTAAAAGTTTAGATAAATGGAATCTTACAGTATGTACTTTTCTTTGTCCAGTTATTTTTCATTCAGCCTGATGTTTCTCAGTCACCTCTGTTTTGCATGTTTATTCCTTTTCATTGCGAAGGAGCATTTCATTGTATGGATAGACCACAATTTTTAAATTTATTCCTCTGCTGATGGATATTTGAGTTGTTTCTTATTGGGGGCTATTATGAATAAAGCTGCTATAAACATTCTTGTACAAGTCTTTTTTGTGTACATATTTTATTTTCATTTTTCTTGGGTAAATACCTAGAAGAACTTCTGAGTCATAAGGCTTTAATTTGCCTTCCACTGGATCAGTGGTATTGAGTGTATTCCTGAACTTATTTCCTGTTAGTATTCAGTCAAGACCAGAACAGTGCTTAGTCTCAAGCTAATTGTTTCCCAATACTGAGACAAGACACTAGCCAATTCCCTGTGAATACTGAATTTTTGAATCTGGCAGATGGAAACAAGCACTAATCAAGTTTTTAGCTGATTTTGTTGTTATTATTGTTGTTCCTTCAAGTTGGGAGAGTAAATCTGGTACCTTTTACTGCATCTTTTTCACAAGCAAAAGTCTACAGATCATTTATTTTTAAAATATTGTTTCTAATGTAAACATGTAGAGCTATACATTTTCCTCTAATTATTCCTCCAGCTGCATCCTGCACATTTTGATGTAGAGTTTTCAATATAATTTAACTCAATTTTCTAACTTCCCTTGTAATTTCATCATTGATACATGGGTTATTTGAAACTATGTTGCATAATTTCACAATATTCATATTTTCAACATACCTTTTGTTGTGATTTCTAACTTAGTTGCATATTGGTCAGGGAACAGTGTCTGCATGCTTTCAACCCCTTAAAATGAGGCTTGTTTGTAGCAAATGATATGGTCTAATTAGTGCATCTTCCATGTGCTCTTGAAAAGAATGTGTATTTTCTTTTCTGGGTTTATTATTCTATAAATGGAAATTAGTTTAAAATGTCTGAGAGTGTTGTTGAAGTCTTCTATATGCTTATGATTTTCTGTCTACTTGTTCTATCAGTCCTGAAAGAGGGATATGGGAATCTTCAAATATAATTATGGATTATGTCTATTTCTCCATTTACTTCAATTATATTTTATGTCATGTTTGAAACTCTGTTATTTGCTAAATACACATGGTTCCCTTTCCCCTCCTCTTACTGGAAGCACAAGGGGATTGTTCTCTGATATCTACTGTGAGAACCTGGCTGAACTCCTAGAGGTAATTCTCACAATACTGTTGAGCCCTCCCATCCCCACCCACCCTACCAAGACTGGGTGCCCCTGGAGTTTTTTGTGTTGTCTACATTGAACCTCCAGCACTTCATCAATTACAGTTCCAGTTTTCCTTCTCAAGTCCTGGTTCCCACTGTGGTTTCCACTCCTGAGTCTCTGCTCAGGTGGTCACTTCTTCTTTGAGTCTAAAATGCCTGACATTTTAGATTAGCTCAAGATGACAGAGTAAAAAGATGTGAACTCACCCCCTCCCTATGAAAAAATCAAAATCACAACTAACTGCTGAACAACCATCGAAAAAATAATGTTGGAACTTACCAAAAGAGGATACCCTATATCCAAACACAAAGAGGAGGCCCCAGCAAAACAGAAGAAGGGATGTAATCAC
Organism: Aethalodelphis obliquidens; assembly: GCF_003676395.1. NCBI lineage: Eukaryota > Metazoa > Chordata > Mammalia > Artiodactyla > Delphinidae > Aethalodelphis > Aethalodelphis obliquidens. Next base: position 6,058,444 of record NW_020837998.1, read on the forward strand.
AATAAACTCAAATCCCATGTCTGCTGGGTGTGTGACCCACAAAATGGAAAACAATTATACCACAGAAGTTATCCCACAGGAGTGAAAGTTCTGAGCCCCACCTCAGGCTTCCCAGCCTGGGAGTCTGGCAAAGGGAGAAGGAGTCCGCAAAGAATCTAGCTTTGAAAGCTAGTGGGTTTGACTTCCACAGACTGGGGGAAACAGAGACTCCACTCTTGAAGGGTGCACACAAAGTCTCAAGTGCACCAGGAACCAGTGATAAAAGCAGTGACCCCAGAAGAGACAGGGACAGACCTGCCTGCTAGTATTGAAGGGTCTCTTGCAGAGGTGGGGGGTGGCTGGGTCTCACTGAGTGGACAAGGACACTGGTAGCAGCAGTTCTGAGAAGTACCAATTGGTGTGAGCCCTCCTGGAGGCCACCATTAGCCTCACCAAACAGACTGTAGGCTCCAGTGCTGGGTCGCCTCAGCCCAAACAACCAACAGGCTGGGAACACAGCTCCACACATCAGCAGACAAGCAGATTAAAGTTTTAATGAGCATGACCCTGCCCACCAGAAGTACAAGACCCACCTGCACCAACCACTAGTCCCTCTGATCAGGAAGCTTGCACAAGCCCTTAGAAAACCTCATCCACTAGAGGGCAGACAGCAGAAGCAAGAAGAACTACAATCCTGCAGCATGTGGAACAAAATCCACAATCACAAAAAATTAGACAAAATGAAATGGCAAAGATATATGTCCCAGATGAAGGAACAAGATAAAACCCCAGAAAAACAACTAAGTGAAGTGGAGATAGGCAACCTTCTGGAAAAAAAAATTCAGAATAATGATAGTGAAGATGGTCAGAATCTCCAAGAAAGTACTTAAGAAGATGCAATAAATGTTTAGCAAAGACCTAGAAGAACTAAAGAAAAAACAAACAGATATGAACAATACAATAAATGAAATGGAAAATACACTACAAGGAATCAATAGTAGAATAATTGAGCAGAAGGACAAATAAGTGACCTGGAAGACAGAATGGTGGAAATCACTGCCGAGGAACAGAAAAAAGAATGAAAAGAAATAAAGACAGTCTAAGAGACCTCTGGGAAAATATTAAATGCACCAGCATTCATATTATATGGGTCCCAGAAGGAGAAGAGAGAGAGAAGGGACCTGAGAAAATATTTGAAGAGATAATTGCTGAAAAATTCCCTTACATGGGAAAGGAAACAGGCACACAAGTCCATGAGGCACAGAAAGTCCCAGGCAGGATAAACTTAAGGAGGAATATGAATTAAACAGACAAAAATTAAAGACAAAGAAAAAATACTAAAAGCAGCAATGGAAAAATGAGAAATAATATACAAGGGAACTCCCATAAGATTATTATCTGGTTTTTCAGCAGAAACTCTGCAGGCCAGAAGGGAGTAGCATGATATATTTAAAGTGATGAAAGGGAAGAACCTACAACCAAGAATACACTACACAGCAAGGCTCTCATTCAGATTTGACAGAAAAATCAAAAGTTTCACAGAAAAACAAAAGCTAAGAGAGTACAGCACCACCAGACAGGCTTGCAACAAATGCTAAAGGAACTTCTCCAGGCAGGAAAGAGACCAGCACCTTAAAAGAAACTTGTACATATATAGACCAGTATAACAAAACCTAATGGGTACAGCAAACCCAAAAACTACAATAGGTACACAAACACACACACACACACACACACACACACACACACACACACACACACAAAGCAACCCAAACACAACACTACATATGGTCATCAAACCACAAGAGGAGAAAACAAGAGAGGAAGGGAAGAAAAAAGACCTACAAAAGCAAGCCCAAAACAATTAGAAAATCAATATCAATAATTACCTTAAATGTAAATGGATTAAATACTCCAACCAAAAGACATAGATTGGCTGAATAAATACAGAAACAAGACCCATATATATGCTGTCTACAAGAGACCCACTTTAGTCTTAGGGACACATACAGACAAAACGTGAGGGAATGGAAAAAGTTATTCCATGCAAATAGAGATCAAAAGAAAGCTGGAGTAGCAATACTCATATCAGACAAAATAGACTTTAAAATAAAGACTGTCATAAAGGACAAAGAAGGACACTACATAATGATCAAGGGATAAATCCAAGAAGATATAACAGTTATAAATATATATGCACCCAACATAGGAGCACCTCGATATATAAGGCAAATACTAACAGCCATAAAGGGAGAAATTGACAGTAAAACAATAATAGTGGGGGATTTTAACACCCCAGTTTCATCAATGGACAAATCATCCAGACGGAAAATCAGTAAGGAAACCCAGGCCTTAAATAACACATTAGACAAATGAACTTAATTGATATTTACAGAGCATTCCATCCAAAAGCAGCAGTATACACATTCTTCTCATGTGCACATGGAACATTTCCCAGTATTGACCACATGCTGGCCACAAAATGAGCCTTGGGAAATTTAAGAAAATTGAAATCATATTAAGCATCTTTTCCAACCACAATGCTATGAGATTAGGAATCAACTACAAGAAAATAAAACTGTAAAAACACAAGCATGTGGAGGCTAAACAATACACTACTAAGCAACCAATGGATCAATGAAATCAAAGAGAAAATCAAAAAACACCTAGAGACAAATGGAAACAAAAGCACAAAGATCCAAAACCTATGGGATGCAGCAAAAGTAGTTCTAAGAAGGAAGGTAATAGCAATTCAGTCTTGCCTCAGGAAACAAGAAAAATCTCAAATAACAACCTAACCTTACACCTAAAGCAACTAAAGAAAGAAGAACAAACAAAACCTAAAGTTAGTAGAAGGAAAGAAATCATAAAGACCAGAGCAGAAATAAATGAAATAGAGATGAAGGAAACAATAGCAAAGATCAATGAAACTAAAAACTGGTTCTTTGAAAAGATAAACGAAATTGATGAACTTTAGCCAGACTCATCAAGAAAAAAAGGAAGAGGACCAAATCAATATATTAGAAATTTTAATTTAATTGTAAAAGGAGAAGTTACAACTGACTCCACAGAAATACAAAGGATCATAAGAGAGTACTACAAACAACTATATGCCAACAAAATGGACACTTTGGAAGAAATGGACAAATGCTTGGAAAGGAACAATATCCCAAGACTGAACCAGGAAGAAATAGAAAATATTGAGCAGACCAATCAGAAGTACTGAAATTGAAACTGTGATTAAAAATCTTCCAAGAAACAAACTCATGCAGCTAATATCATCAATACAAACAACTCAATCAAAAAATGGGCAGAAGACCTAAATAGACATTTCTCCAAAGAAGACATACAGATGGCCAAGAGGCACATGAAAAGTGTTCATCATCACTAATTATTAGAGAAATCCAAATCAAAACTACAATGAGATATCACCTCACACCAGTTAGAATGGCTATCATCAAAAAATCCACAAACAGTAAATGCTGGAGAGGGTGTGGAGAAAAGGGAACCCTCCCACACAGTTGGAGGGAATGTAAATTGGTACAGCCACTATGGAGAATAGTATGGAGGTTCCTTAAGAAACTAAAAATAGAGCTACCATATGATCCTGCAATCCCACTCCTGGGCATATACCTAGAGAAAAACATGGCCCAAAAGGATACATGCACCCCAGTGTTCATTGCAGCAGTGTTTACCATAGTTAAGACATGGAAGCAACCTAATTTTCCATTGACAGAAGAATGGATAAAGAAGGTGTGGTACATGTATACAATGGAATATTACTCAGCCATTAAAAAGAATGAAATAATACAATTTGTAGCAACATGGGTGGAGGTAGAGATTGTCCTACTGAGTGAAGTAAGTCAGACAGAAAGAGAAGTATTGTATGATATAGCTTATATGTGGAATCTAAAAAAAATGATACAAACGAACTTATTTACAAAACAGAAAACAGACTCACTGATTTAGAGAAAAAACTTATGGCTACCAGGGGGGATGTCTGGGGAGAGGAATAGTTAGGGAGTTAGGGATTGACATGTACACACTGCTATAATTAAGATGGATAATCAACAAGACCTACTGTATAGCACAGGGAACTCTGCTCAATATTCTGTAACAACCTAATTGGGAAAAGAATTTGAAAAAGAATGGATACATGTACACGTATAACTGAGTCACTTTGTTGTACACCTGAAACTAACACAACATTGTTGATCCACTTTACTCTAATATAAAATAAAAAGTTAAAAATAATAAATAAAATTAAGATGCAAAAATACAGATATTAAGGATGTCTTATTGATGAATTGACTCTTTTGTTATTGTGAAATATTCCTCTTTCTCTATTTTAATATACATTGTCCTGAAATCTACTTTCTCAGATATCAATATATCCACTCCAGCTTTCTTATGGTTAGGGTTTCTGATTCCTATCTGGTTTCCCATACCGAAGTCTCTCTCCACTCTAATCATGTTTGCATAACACTTCCAGGACAATCTTCATAAAATATCACTTTCATAAAGCCCTTACAATGCTCATTGATCTTTACTGGTTCTCCATTACTTATAAGATAAATATTCTTCAGCTTGCCATCCATTGATTTCCACTCTGTGGCCCTAATTTATCATTCAAAATGGTTTTTCCCTATAAAAATCTTTTGTGTCATTCAACGTGGCCTGAAAATCACAGACCTCCAAATGGCTGGTGCATTCTCATCTGTAGTAGATTGAATAATTGGCTTTAATCTCCACCTACCTTGAATCCATACTCTTTTAACATGTAATTTTGCAGTTCCTCATACTATATTCAGTGTGTGCTTGCCTATCAGTTGTCTTTTGGACTTGGCCATATAGCCTACTTTGTCCAAGAGAGTTAGAAGATGTTATACAAGTAGACATCACATGAGCAGAGACTTGAAATGTGCTCTCAAAGTTGGGTTTTTCCTCTTGTATCTACTATCACCCTAATATTTTGGTTCTTCTGCTGGTGAAGGCAAGATGAAGCTTATGGCCAAAGCCAGCCAAGCCCAGGTGAAAGCAGCCAACTTCTAGTTGACCCACAAAAGCATGAGTGAGAAGAAATGATTGCTGTATTAGGTCACTGGGTTTTGAAGTGCTTTGCTGCACACCATTATTGTGTCAATAGTTAACTGATATATTACATTTGTACTTTTCTTCAGTCTTCTTTTTATCTTTCTTCAATTATTTAGACATCTCTTAGATATATACTCATTTTACAAGGTTCAATCTAATGTCCCCTCCTTTAAATACTTTTTTTTTTAGCAATTTAGCTCATAAAGAATTTCTCCTTTATTATCCTTTAGCACCTCCTATCTGTGTCAGTACTTTGGGAAATATAACTTACCACACATACATATTTATATGTTTGTGTTCCCTACCCCCTTTTAAGTGCAACATTCCTTGCCCCCCACCAGCTTTACTGAGGTATAATTGACAAATAGGAATTGTATATGTTTAAGGTATTCAACTTGATGTTTTGATTTATGTATATATTGTGAAATGACCGCTACACTCAAGCTAATTAACTTATATACCCATCACCTCACATTGTTACTATTTTCTTTCTTTGTGTGTTTATGTGGTGAGAACATTTAAGATCTACCTTCTTTTCTTTTTCTTTTTTATAGTATCAATAAAACATTTATTTTATATAAAATTATTTTATAACTGAGACATGTCATATCACAATGTTTTTTTAATCTTTAAAAATTTATATTGATTTAAAGTAAAATTAAAGCTAAATGTACATTGAAGTTAAATGTACATAAAGAAAATTGTACATGCAATAAATTGTATAGCTGGATGCATTATCACAAAGTAAACACATCATGTAATGAACACTCAGACCAAGAGACACAACATTAACATTACCAGAACCTCAGAAGCTCTCATGTCTGATTCTATTCACTACTATCCCATGATCTGAAGCATCTAAGAACATAGGTCATTTATTGCTCTTTTTGAAATTCATGTAAATATACAAGTGTATATATTATTTTGTAGCTTCTTTCTCTCAGCCATAATATTTTTAAGATTCATATTCTTGTATACCTGTATGTATATCTTTCAGTTATTGCTGTTTAGTATTTCATGGTATAAATATATGAGTGTTTATTTGACCATTCAATTTGAAGGATAAGAAGGATACTTGTACAGATTCTTGTTCATACACTTATGAATAGTGCTGCTTCAGCTCACATGATACATTTGTTTTGGTTAATATATTCTCATCTGTGTTGAGAATATACCTAGAAGTGAAATTGCTGAGTCATAGGTTATGCTAATATTAGATACTGCCAAATAATTTTCTAAAGTAGTTGTAGCAATTTATACACCAACCAGCAACAGATGTGAATCCTGGTTGCTCTCTAATTTAGCTAACACTAAGTATTGTCAGTCTTTTTCACTTTAAACATTTTGATAAGCATTCCAGGAAATTGCATCATAAGGATTTATGAAGTAAAGCAACATTTTTTTCACACACACACACACTCACACACACACTGTATTTTATTATTATAAGGGATAAATAAGCTGACACCAAGCATTGTAAATGGATGACCACAACAAAAGCAACAATGATTGTAATTACCAAACATGAAACACACTCGTACTATGTTATAATATTGACATTCAGTCCAGTAATCCTCCACTGTAACAGCTCCTTTACTTTGCAGTGAAAATTGATTTGTATATTTTTTGCCTATGAGTCCTTGTGGGATTTTTTTTCTTTTTATTCAAACAGAAAGTCACAAAAATTATAATCATCCTCATCGGTTCACTCAGTCCCATGTAATTAATTTTTTTTTCATCTTGATCTTTTGTTAGCACTTTTATGAATTCATCAGTTTTCCATTAGAGTTCTGAAAATGCTTATTCATTCAGTTCAGCAGTATAGTCAGTTACCAGGAACCTGTACTTGTCAGAGTCTTTTCCATGAATTCCTTGAAGATGAAACCGTTTTATAGGAATATTTTTGCAAAAGCATCAGAGTACACCCAGAACTGTCTGTAAATGACAAAAGACTTAAAAATGACCACGGTTAAAGATTTGATGAAAGTTCATAATAATGCAGTTGACAAGGAAATTTAGTTATTTCTGAGATATACATTTTAAAGTAATAACTAGAATTATGACCTATAATATTATACCAGAACATATAAGATTTTTAGAAATTTCATGTAATGTCTGAGGATCTACCTTCTTAACAAATTTCAAGTATACAATATCGTATTGTTAACTATAGTTATCATATTGTACATTATATCTCTAGAAGTTATTTACCTTGCATAAATTTTGTACCTTTTGACCAACATTTCCCCATTTCTCCCTCCCCACTGTTTCTGACAACCACTGTTCTTAATCTCTGCTTCTATATGTTTGACTCTTTTAGATTCCACATATAAGTGAAATCATGAAGAACTTATCTTTCTGTATCTGACTTATTTCATTTAGCATAATGTCCTCTAGGTTCATACATGTTGTTGCAAATGTCAGGAGTTCCTTCTTTTTCAAAGGCTGAATATTTCATTGTCTTTGTGTGTGCATATAACTTTTTCTTTTTTTTAATTTAATTTTTATTGGAATATAGTTGTATTGCCATGTTGTGTGAGTTTCTGCTGCAGGGCAAAGAGACTCAGTTATACATACACATATATTCACTCTTTTCTGGATTCTTTTCCCAAATAGGTCATTACAAAGTATTGAGTAGAGTTACCTGTGCTATACAGTAGGTCCTTGTTAGTTATCTATTTTATATATATTAGTCTGTATATGTTAATCCCAATCTCCCAGTTTATCCCTCCCCCTCTTCCCCCTTGGTAACCATAAGTTTTTTTTTCTACATCTGTGACTATTTCATTTGTACCATATTTTTAGTTTTCACATATAAGCAATATCATATATTTTTCTTTCTCTGTCTGATTTCACCCAGTATGACAATCTCTAGGCCCATCCATGTTGCTGCAAATGGCATTATTTCAACCTTTTTTTGGCTGAATAATATTACATTGTGTAATATTGTGTCATATATATATATATATATATATATATATATATCTTTATCTAGTCATCCCTCGATGGATATTTAGGTTGTTTCCATGTCCTGGCTATTGTAAATAGTGCTGCAATGAACTTTGGGGTGCATGTAAATTTTTGATTTATGGTTCTCTCTGGATATATGCCCAAGAGTGGGATTGCTAGATCATATGGTAGCTCTGTTTTTAGTTTTTTAAGGAAACTCCATACTGTTCTTCATAGTGAATGTACCAATTTACATTCCCACCAACAGTGTAGGAGAGTTCCCTTTTCTCCACACTCCCTCCAGCATTTATTTATTTATTTTTTTTCTCAGCATTTATTGTTTGCAGATTTTTTGATGATGGCTATTCTGACTGGTGTGAGGTGATATCTCATTGTAGTTTTGATTTGCATTTCTCTAATAGTTAATGATGTTGAGCATCTTTGCATGTGTTTGTTGGCCATCTGTATGTCTTCTTTGGATAAATGTCTATTTAGAACTTCTACCCATTTTTGATTGGGTTATTTATTTATTTTTTTATATTGAGCTGCATGTGCTATTTGTATGTTTTGGAGATTAGTCCCTTGTCAGTTGCTGCGTTTGCAAATATTTTCTCCCATTCTGAGTATTGTCTTTTTGTTTCATTTATGGTTTCCTTTGCTGTGCAAAAGCTTTTAAGTTTAATTAGGTCCAGTTTGTTTAATTTTGTTTTCATTTTCATTACTTTAGGAGGTGGATCAAAAAAGACCTTGCTGTGATTTATGTCAGAGAGTGCTCTACCTATGTTTTCCTTTCAGAGTTTTATAGTATCCAGCCTTACGTTTCTGTCTTTAATCCATTTTGAGTTTATTTTTGTGTATGGTGTTAGAGAATGTTCTAATTTCATTCTTTCACATGTAGCCATCCAGTTTTCCCAGCACCACTTAATGAAGAGACTTTCTTTTCTCCATTGTATCTTCTTGCCTCCTTTGTCTTAGATTAGTTGACCATATGTGTGTGAGTTTATTTCTGGACTTTCCATCCTGTTCCCATTTATCTATATTTCTTTCTTGGTGAAAGTACCATACTATTTTGATTACTGTAGTTTTTTAGTATAGTCTGAAGTCAGGAAGCCTGATTCCTCCAGCTGTTTTTCTTTCCCAAGATTGTTTTGCCTATTTGGGGTCTTCCATGTTTCCATACAAATTGTAAAAATTTTTCTTCTAATTATGTGAAAAATGATACTGGTAATTTGATATGGATTGCAATGAATCTGTAGATTACTTTTGGATATATAATCATTTTGACAATATTGATTCCTGCAATCCAAGAATATAGTATATCTCTCCATTCTTTGTATTATCTTTGATTTCTTTCACCAGTATCTTACAGTTTTCTGAGTATAGGTATTTTGCCTCCTTAGGTAGGTTTATTCCTAGGTATTTTTCTTTTTTTTGATGTGATGGTAAATGGAATTGTTCCATTAATTTCTCTTTCTGATCTTTCATTGTTAGTGTTTATGACTGGAAGAGATTTCTGTGTATTAATTTTGTATCTTGCAACTTTACTAAATTCATTGATTAACTCTAGTAGTTTTCTGGTGGCAATTTTAGGATTTTCTACGTACGGTGTCATGTCACCTGCGAACAGTGAATATTTTACAACTTCTTTTCCAATATGGATTCCTTTTATTTCTTTTTCTACTCTGATTGCCATGGCTAGGACTTCCAAAACTATGTTGAATAAAAGTGATGAGAGTGGACATCCTTGTCTTACTCCTGATCTTAGAAGAAATTTTTTCAGTTTTTCACCAGTGAGAATGATGTTTGCTGTGGGCTTGTTGTATATGGCCTTTATTATGTTGAGGTAGGTTTCCTCTATGCCCACTTTCTGAAGAGTTTTTATCATAAATTGGTGTTGAATTTTGTCCAAAGCTTTTTCTGCATCTATTGAGATGATCATATGGTTTTTATTCTTCAGTTTGTTAATGTGGTGTATCACATTGATTGATTTGCATATATTGAAGAATCCTTGCATCACTGGGATAAGCCCCACTTGATCATGGTGTATGAGCCTTTTAATGTGTGGATGTTTTCTGTTTTCCTGTATTTGGTTGAGGATTTTTGCTTCTATGTTCATCAGTGATATTGGCCTGTAATTTTCTTTTTTTGTGTGATATACTTGTCTGGTTTTGGTATCAGGGCGATAGTGGCCTCGTAGAATGAACTTAGGAGTGTTCCTTCCTCTGCAATTTTTTGGAACAGTTTGAGAAAGATAAGTGTTAGTTCTCCTCTAAATGTTTGATAGAATTTATCTGTGAAGCCATCAGGTTCTTGACTTTTGGTTGTTGGAAGATTTTTAATCACAGTTTCAATCTCATAAAAACAACTGATTGGTGTATTAATATTTTCTATTTCTTCCTGCTTCAGTTTTGGAAGGTGGTACCTTTGTAAAAATGTGTCCATTTCTTCTAAGTTGTCCATTTATTGGTGTTTCATTCCTTGTAGTATTCTCTTATTATCCTTTGTTTTTCTGTTGTGTCAGTGGAACTTCTCTTTTTGCATTTCTAATTTTATTGATTAGAGTCCTCTTGCTTTTTCTCTTGATGGGTCTGGCTAAAGGTTATCAATTTTGTTTATCTTCTCAAAGAACCAGCTTTCAGTTTCATTGACTTTTGCTATTGTTTTCTTTGTCTCTGTTTAATTTATTTCTGCTCTGATCTTTTTGATTTCTTTCCTTCTACTAACTTTAGGTTTTGTTTTTTCTTTCTCTGGTTGCTTTAGGTGTAAAGTTAGGTTGTTTATTTGAGATTTATCTTGTTTCTTGAGATAAGATTTTATTGCTATAAACTTCTCTCTTAGAATTTATTTTGCTGTGTCCCATAGGATTTGAATTGTCATGTTTTCATTGTCATTTGTCTCTAGGTATTTTTTGATTTCCTCTTTGATTTCTTCATTGATCCATTGGTTCTTTAGTAGTGTATTGTTTAGTCACCACAAGTTTGTGCTTTTTGCAGTTGTTTTCTAATAGTTTATTTCTAATCTCAAAGGCTTGTGGTTGTAAAAGATGCTTGATATGATTTTAATTTTCTTAAATTTACTAAGGCTTGATTTGTGGTGCTAGATGTGATCTATCCGGGAGAATATTCCATGTGATGTGCACTTGAGAAGAAAGTGTATTCTGTTGCTCTCCGATGGAATGCCCTTATAGAAATCAATGAAGTCTATCTGGTCTAATGTTTCATTTAAGACTTGTATTTCCTTATTAATTTTCTATCTGGATGATCTGTCCATTGGTGTAAGCAGGCTGTTAAAGTCCCTCAGTATTACTGTGTTACTGTCGATTTCCCCTTTTATGGCTGTTAGCATTTGCCTTATATATTGAGGTGCTTCTACATTGGGTGTATAAATATTTACAATTTTTATATCTTCTTCTTGGATTGATCCCTTGATCATTATGTATTGTCCTTCCTTATCTCGTATAAGTCTTTATTTTAAACTCTATTTTTTCTGACATGAGAATTTCTACTCTAGCTTTCTTTTGATTTCCATTTGCATGGAATATCTTTTTCCATCTCTTCACTTTCATCCTGTATGTGTTCCTATCTCTGAAGTGGGTCTCTTGTAGACAGCATATATATGGGTCTTATTTTTGTATCCATTCAGCCTTTCTATGTCTTTTGGTTGGAGCCTTTAATCCATTTACATTTAAGATAATTATCAATATGTATGTTCTATTTCCATTTTCTTAATTATTTTGGTTTTGTTTTCATAGGTGTTTTTTCTTCCTTTCCTTTTTTGTTCTCTTGTGTTTTGATGCCATCTTTTGTGTTGTGTTTTGGTTACTTTTTTTCTTTTTTTAAGTGTGTATCTATTGTAGTTTTTGTGCTTGTTGTTCCTATGAGATTTTGATATAGCAGTCTATGTATGTACAAGTTTGTTTTATGTTTGCTGGGCTCTTTCCTGCCTAGAGAAGTTCCTTTAGCATCCATTGTAAAGCTGGTTTGGTGGTGCTGAATTCTCTTAGCTTTTGCTTGTCTGTAAAGCTTTTGAGTTCTGTGTCAAATCAGAATGAGAGCCTTGCTGGGTAGAGTATTCTTGGTTGTAGGTTTTTCCCTTTCAACCTTGACATATATTGTGCCACTCCTTTCTGGCCTGCAGTTTCTGCTGAAAAATCGACTGATAATCTTATGGGGTTTAGCTTGTATGTTTTCTTTTTGCTTTTCCCTTGTTGCTTTTAATATTTTTTCTTTGTCTTTAATTTTTGTCAGTTTGATTAATATGTGTCTCTGTATATTTCTCCTTGGGTTCATCCTGTGTGGGATCCTCTGTGCTTCCTGGACTTAAGTGTTTCCTTTCTCATGTTAGGGAAGTTTTTAGCTATATCTTCAAATATTTTTTCAGGCCCCTTCTTCTCATCTCCTTCTTGAATGCCTATAATTCAAATGTTGGTGCATATAATGTTGTCCCAGAGGCTTCTGAAACTGTCGTCATTTCTTTGCCTTCTTTTTTCTTTACTCTGTTTCATGGAAGTGATTTCCACCACTATGTCTTCCAGCTCACTTATTTGTTCTTCTGCCTCAGTTATTTTGCTATTGATTCTTTGTAGTGTATTTTTGATTTCAGTTTTTGTATTTTTCATCTGTTTGCTTGTTCTTTAAATCTTATAGCACCTTGTTAAACATTTCTTGTATTGTCTCGATCTGTGCCTGAATTATTGTTCTGAGATTTTGGGTCATCTTTACTATCATTACTCGAATTCTTTCTCAGGTAGGTTGCCTATCTCCTCTTAATTTAGTTGTTCTTTTGGGTTTTTATCTTGTTCTTTGGTTTGCAACATATATCTCTGTCATCTCATTTTGTCTAATTTTCTGTATCTGTGGTCTCCTTTCCACAGGCTGCAGAGCCATAATTCCTCTTGCTTCTGGTGTTGTCCCATGTGTGAGGTTGGTCCAGGGCCTTGTGCAGGCTTCCTGGTAGGAAGGACTGGTGCCTTCTCTCTGATGAGTGGAGCTGGGTCTTGTCTCTCTGATGGGCAGGGCCGTGTCAAAGGGTATGTTTTGAGGTGGCTGTGAGTGCAGTATGACTTTAGGCAGCTTGTCTTCTGATGAGTGGCACTGTGTTCCTATCTTGTTGGTAGTTTGGCCTGAGGCTTTTCAGAACTAGAGCCTGCAGGTTGTTGCATGGGGCCGCATCTTGGTGCCAAAATGTTCACCTTCATGAGCACTCACTCCAATCAATATTCCCTGGGGCTTCCACGACCAGTGTCCTTGCCCCCACAGTGAGCTATATTTGACCTTCGACTCCTCAGGAGACCCTCCAAAACCCCTAAGTAAGTATAGTCCAGGTTCCAGTGGAGGTACTGCTTTTTGCTTGGTCCCAGTGCATGTAAGACCTTGTCTCTACCCTCTAAGAGTAGAGTCTCTGTTTCCCTCAGCCCTCTGGAGCTCTTTCACTCAAGTACCACTGGCCTTCAAAGCTGAATGCTCTGGAGATTCTTCCTCCCAATGCCAGACCCTCAGACTGTCTCTTGGTGAGCTATTTTTATGTGGGAACATCCCTGTACATCCTGTGTGGGCTTAATATTTTTTGTTGCAAGGGCTGCTTCTAGCATAGATGTCTTCCACCTCTTTCTTCAGTGTATGTTGGCCATTATCCCCTTGAAAAGAGGTGTGACTGATGTTGTGGTGACCAGAGCCTGCACTGGATATTGAGCAGGTCCTCCCCTTGGCTCTATGGCTGTCACTGACCTGTCATAGTTGGGGTCTACTCCCTAGTTGTTGGATTAGAGGTCCCCACATCTGTTTCTTCACTGTGTTTCTGGTCTGCAGTGTGAGATAGGTAGGGTTGGATCAGTCTCACTGGGAGGGAAGCCACTGAGTATTCCTCCTCTGGAGCTGTTCACCTGTGGGTGTGCTCTGTTGTGTCACCTTTCACCCATTGTGTGAGCTCCCAGATTACTTTGTTGCTGGCACTGCTCTTGGCTCCACCTTACTGGTGGGTATACTGGCAATTGGCTCTTATGTCTCTCAGACATTATTTTTACCATGCCACCAGTGTGGATCCACTGAAGTCAGGTCCAAGGATTGCAGTAATCATGGATCTGGACCCATTGTGGGCACTATGGGGGAAGCTCAGACTCTGGCCTGGTCTAACCCCTACATGTATGTGCTCACAAAGTTGACATGCTAAAGCTAGAGCAGTCTTGGCTGCAGGAGCACCCGTTGTCTGTTCAGATGTTCTGTAGGTGCTGAGTTTACAAAGCTGGTCATGCAGGTGTCAATTCGTGGTTTGTGCAGCTGTGAGGAGAGATTTCAGCTTTTCTTCCTTAGCTGCATGGCCTTTGAGGCTCAACTGTGGTTTCAGCCCCACTTCTGTTTGTGGGCCACCCACAGGGTTCTGCTCCCAAGGCTGCCCTGGATCACACAAATCCACCCTGGCAAAGAAGGGCAAGGAGGCAGCAGCTGCTGGTGTCACAGGAGCACCTGCCTCTGCAGGTACAGAATGCAGAGGAGGAGGTTGTGGTTGCCATGGTTGCAGGAGTGCCTGCTCCAGAGGGAGTCCTTCCTAGTGCCGAGAGAGCCAGGGGCCAGTGCATGGAGAAAGAGGCTGCAATGGTGGTCCTGCCCCTTGTGTATCACTTGGTAACAGCGCTTTGCTTCTATGGTCGCTCAGGCTGTATCCTCACAGACAACAGCAGTCCTCTCCCTGGGTCTGCTCTCCAAACCCCATGTTCCAGCACCCAGCCCCCATCTGCACCAGCAGATACACGTCTCAGGCTGGGCACACAGGGCTGTGGCACAGACCATCTGTATAGGTCTCACTCTGTCCTTCCTGCCACAGATGGTTTGCTGCACTCTCCTCTGATAGCCCCTGAAGCTCCCCTTCTGTCCCAACTGATCTCCCAGCCAGTGAGGGGACTTCCTCAGGTATGGGAACCTCGTGTCTCCTTCAGCTCTCCACTACGGGTGCAGGTCCTGTCCTGCTCTGCTTCCTCTCCTCTTCCTTTTACCTTCTTTTTTCTTTCATACTATCTGGTTATGTGGGGATCTTTCTTGTCCTTTTAGGTGTTCAAGGTCCTCTGCTAGTGTACTGCTCATGCTCTGTGAGACTTGTTCCATTTGTAGATGTATTCTTGATGCATTTGTGGGGAGAGGTGAACTCCACATCCTCCTACTTCTCTGCCATCTTGACTCCCTTTGTGTGTGTATATTTATATTGATACATATTTTCTTTAGCCATTCATCCATTGATGGACACTTAGGTTATTGCCATATCTTGGGTATTATGAATAATGCTGAAATGAATGTTGTAGTACAGATATTGCTTCAAGATTTAGATTTCATTTACTTTGGATATATACCAAGAAGTAGAATTGCTGGAGGATATTTTCTATTTTTTAATTTTTTGAGGAACTTTCATGTTGTTTTCTATATGGCTGTACCAATTTACATTCCCACCAACGGTGTCCTCATCCTCGCCAGTACTTGTTATCTTTTGTCTTTTCCATAGTAGCCATTCTAACAAGTGAGAGGTGTTATCTCATTGTGGTTTTGATACACATTTCCCTGATGATTATTGATGTTGAGCACTTTTTCATATACCTATTAGCCCTTCGTATGTTTTCTCTTCTGAGAAATAATCTATTCAGGTCTTTTCCCCCAAATATGTATACACACAAAATATATAGGGAACTGATACAACTCAGTAGCAGAATTCTTCATATGGCACTTTCCTAAATCTCTTCTTACTCCCTTGACTATTCATGCTCTCTCCCTTGTTTTTTTAAAATTATTATTATTATTTTTTACTATCCTGTCTTCTTCCTTTTGTTTCTTAATTGTGGTAGCTCTCAAGCTTTCTCCTCTTTTCAAACTTTATTCACTCCCACATGTTTAATAGTGTAGACTCTGGATCATATGGCCTAGCTATGACCTGAGACAAGTAATCAACACCTCTTTGCCTCAGTTTCCTCTTCTATAAAGAGGTTCATGATAATAATCTAACTAATAGGTTAACTTGATGTTTAAATAAATTCATACACATGATGCATTTAAACCAGTATCCTTAATCAGTGTTAGCTACCATTATCATTATTGGTGAACTTAATAATTTATGGCTTCGACACTGACTTTCATTCTGATGATTTTATGGTTCTCCAATTTATATCTCTAGCTCTGATTTCTTTCACATCTGTGTACAATGGCCATGTTTTCAACTGCCTGCAGAACTTCTCCTTTTGGTTTTTGTTATCATTACCATAAAACCCATACGTATGAAGGTACACTGTATCTCTCCTTTCATTTTGGTTAATTATTCTATTTTTTCAGGAGTGTCTTCACTCCCTAACATCTGAAACTAGAAACCTCAGGATGACCATTGATTTTTCACTTATCTTATGTCTTTCCCTGTCCATTTTTCCCCCAAATGTCTCAGATTCACCTATTTTTCTCTACTTCCACTGATTGTGCACTAGTGCAGGAACTCAATAGCTCCTTCTTAGATTAGCACAATGTTTTTCTAGCTAGTTTCTCTGTGCCTAGTCTCTCTGACCAAAATCCAACCTAAATACTGACCTATCTGATTAATATTAGTATTTTCTGGGTCTAGCCCATCCATATAACCTTATCTTACCTTTGATCCTAACACAAACTTCCATTGTGTATCACACAAATGTGCATCTCCCTAATCTCCAATTGTTATTTCCTCAGTTGGCCAAAAACACTCATGGTTTAGTACTATATAGAGTACTGACTTTAAAACCTATCAGTAATTTATCATTATTTGTTCATAGAACTACTGAACGAAACTTTTGTCTATTATATCTGGAAAAGAATTAAAGATCAAGTAAGCAAATCCCCAAGGTCACATAATAAGTAGTAACAGAACTAAGGCTAGATCCAAGCTTTTTGATGTGTGATCCAGTATTCTTTCCATTATATCATGATATTTCTTCTTCAAAATGTCTTGAAATTTAATCTATGTCTTGGTAGTAATAGCTATGAATCCTAACTACTGGATTAGGGCTTTATATTCTCTGATTATTACATATATGTTAACTTTGCTTTCAACAAATAGACTCTAAGATAATCAATGTTGGGACCATGTCTTAAATTTTCTTTCTTTATAAATTCTTCATCACACCATTCACAGTTCTGAATGTGTAGGTGAAGCACAATAAATATTTTTTATTGATTAAATGGAATTGTAAATGCACAAGTCATTATTTCTAGATCTCGTATTCAAAAGATAGTATAATATAATGAACGGGCAACACCATGTATAACACTTCTGCTGTTTCATTATATGGTATTGTATTTTAACCAAGGAGTCAAAATGCTATGAAGAAAAAATTATCATGCACTACTGTGATCTAAAGATTTTGGGGGAGTCAAAAGAGTATTCATGTTTAAGAATGCAAAGTTTCATTATGTCATTAGGCTCATCAGAGTTTTTGTGCCTTTACAAAAATAGGAAACATTATTTCCTCCACCTAAATGACCTTTAAATTTTGTTGAAATGCTAATCATCCTTAAGGTCTAGTTCAAATATTACTTCTTTCCTAAATCCTTTCCAATGAGGAACAATTGTTCCCTCTCTCACATTCCATGTGATATCCTTCTATTATAGCAGGTTTTGGCTATTCTATAGTCATGTTTATATGTTTACTCCCCAGTTATACTTTGAGAACATGGACTGGACTTTAATTCTGTATTCTTAGTGCATAACAATGTAGTGAGTTGTTTTGAATGGATGCCTTAATTTAAGCTGAAACATGTGTGTTGTTATATTTGTGTGTTTATGTGACTATTCATGTACTTCTTACCAGTGTCTAAGTCAAGTTACAAGACACTACCTACAAAGTGTGATCACTGCTTAATACATAGTCCAAGAAATACTCCCTAATCATACATCAATAGGTGTCATGTAGAAAATAATTAAACTGCCAAGGACACCCAAGTATTTATCACAAAAATCAATTTTTCACAAATCTATAAACTCAGGAAACAAATCAATATGCTTAATTAACAAATCTATTTATTAAAGACACCAAATGTTCTATTATTTAACTAAATCAATATTCTTAAAAGAAGCCAGTATTTAAAAATGGGATTAACAGTTTACTGGCATTTTCTTTATACATAGGAACTGTAAACTATTTGGACTAACCTAAAGCAAAATTGTGATGAAGACCTTAGTTTTTTAGAGCACCAATGTTCTCCCATCCCTCATTGTGTACTTTTTTGTTGTCCAGAACCCCATGACTGGGGTCTTGTTTACCAAGGTCTTACCTCCACCTCCACCTGCTATAGCGGGTGCACCATCAGAATTGCCATGCCTCATTTTCCATTCCTTTATGTCCCCGTTTTTATATATTAGAGTGATGATCAAAGGGGTTATCTATTGATTTTATATCATTCACTCACTGGAAGGTTGGTCATACACCTTTAAGACATTTCTAGAAGGACCTTAATGAGAAGTACATCATATTGTCTCTTTTCATTCCTGCTAGTGGTGTTACCAAGTATCATTTTAACATGTCATTAAATAGGAATTTATTTTCTCAGTTGTAAAATGAGTTTGCTAAGGCTTACTTTGAATAATTTTTATAAGGATAGGAAGACACTATATCTATATATCTGTGCACATATGTGTGTATACATATACTAACACATGTACATAAAATGTGCATGTGTATATATATTTTTGTACAGTGTCCAGTGTATTATAAATATTATTCTCCTTTCCTCTAACAATATTTAACTGTTTAGTAGAGCATCATTGCAGCTACTCTGTAAATATCTATCTTTCTCTCTTTTTCCTTGTCATACCATAAAAATTCTCTCTTCAGTTCTGTGGTGGATAGACAGAATGTGCCTGCCAAATGGAGCAGTTCTCCTATATACATTTTTGGAGCAGAATTTTGGTAGTTTACTCCATGGAAAAAATTTTTAAATTTTCTGAAAATGGAGCTCCATGTTTCATGAAATTTTAAATATACAGAATACTATATCCCTCTATTGGAGAATCACAATACATATTAGCATGGTGAAGGTTTTTGGATATGTATATGTATGTGTGTGTGTGTGTGTGTGTGTGTGTGTGTGTGTATTCAGTTTAACTTTGTTTCATCCAAAATTTTCTAAATTTCTTTCACCATGAAGATTTTTTTAATGGAAGATATCTCATGTGTATTAGTATAAAGTCTAAATTGCTGAAGAAAAGGAAGAAGAAGAGACTACAGAATACCATGATTTAAATAAGATAGAAACCTTTCTCCTACACAATAGTCATGAGGTAGGCAATATGGATACTGTAGGATAGCTCTGCTTCTGGAATTTGTATAAAAAATCAGTATCAGTCTATCTTGTTGTTCTGCCATCCTAAATATTTGAATTCCATCTTGTGGTTTAACATTTCTTTCAAGTCTTCCAGTCATGATTGCACTCCACTTTTCAGAAAGAGTAAGGGGCAAGGGAAGCAAATCCCTTTCAAGTGCATGACTCAGAAATGGCATATCTTTGTTACCTGAAAGCACCAAAATACAAAGGAAGCTAGGAAATGCATTCTTCACTTGAGTATGCATCAAGATAAAACTTGAGAGTTTTGTTTGTTAAAGGAAGAACAGAATGGGTATTGGTTAATAATCAGTTTTCTCTGCTTTAAAAATGGACTAATTTTTCCTTATAACACTATACTAAAAAAGTGTATTAGAGAATATGAGAATACAGCCGTTTTTAGTCCTGGGCATTTATGCAAGTCTATGAGATCCATGCAACAACTCTCCATAAATATAAGAAGGAGAATTCACATAATATTTGCACCAATTGTCTCAGAATGATTATACATTTTTTTTGAACTGTTCTTCTTTTCATCCAGTTCCATTTTGGTTGTTTACTCTTGGATGAATGTCTCATTTACATTGATTCTGTTGTTACCTTTTAGGCTTGTTTTTTTTTTTTTTTCACCTGGTCCTTTCTGCTCCTCACTGTCTTCTGTGACAAGTGCTCTGACAGAGTTGACCTTACAAGATCTACCTGCTTTCTGTTTGCTCAGGACTTTAGCATCTCCCCAACTTGCACTTCCAGACTTAATTTCTAGCCTTCTGGCCAACCTGCTTAAAGCCCTACAAGGAGAGAATTCAGACAGATAACATATGCATATTAATATTGACCTGAGACAGTTCATTTTAAAGAGTATGAAAGAGCCTCAAGATTTTAAGGAACCTTAAAGACTTTCTAGTACAGTAACTATCTGATATTTTAATCATATACTATTATCATCCAATGATATCTACTAAATCTTGAGACATTCCTGCTGGTTATAGCTCACATCAAAAGCTGTCACTCTATAACCTCCAGTAGTAGATCCTAGCTTGAAACCACACTCCAAAACTAGCCTGCAGCCAAGCAGATCATGTTAAGATCTTTGTTCACATAACCTTCATCTCAAATTTAGAAGGCAATCATATTTCTTTTAAAATACAAAGCCAATATGAACTTAGTAGAGTGACAGTTCTTAGAGTCTGCACAGAGCTATAGGGTCCTGGAAACCAGACTGAAACAGAAGAGCTACTCAAAAAGGGGAAAATGGAATGATTATAAATCTCAGTCAAGGAATATAGCCAGAAGTCAGAGTGAAAGAGACACTAATAAACGTCAAGTTGCATAAGTATGAGATGAGGCTCTGTATATGAATATGAACAAAATTGAAAAGTAAAGTTTTGTGAAAAGTAGAAGTCACAAGTAATTTTTAACCAATCCTTTGTTTATTCATTTAATTTAATTATTTGTTTAGTTTTTCATTTGTATTGTAGCAAGTACAAATCTTCACCTTTAACTTTATTATCTTTGTACTGCTAGAATAAAGTGCATTGAAGAAAGCATGAATTAGATTGAGAGAAGTGTAGAAAGAATCCTCCATGTGTCTAATTCAGGGGTAGGATGAATTTGTCTGCTCCCTATACCTTGTGCATCCTCACTTCCTACAACTAACATGAGTAGGGGTTCCCTCTTGGGGGAAAGCAATAGTTCCTAATGTCAAGTTACATTATGTTCTTTCACTGGGTCATTTAGACAAATAGATTGCTGGCTCTCAGATTAACATTTCTGTCCCACACATCAGTTCCACAACAAGACAGGAGCTGAGTTTGTAAAGAGAAAACTCCTATCCACATAGTGAGTATTAGTTCTACATTAGGAAGTCTACAGCAAAACACATCATTATACCTTATGCCCAAACTGTCTACATTCCTAAAAATTGTTCTCGCTTTTCAAGTTATTTATAAGTATACATTTTATATAGCACTTTATATCCTTAAAATAAGCTTAAACAAATGTCATGCTATATTTTTTTTAT
This sequence comes from Aethalodelphis obliquidens, assembly GCF_003676395.1. Classification (NCBI taxonomy): domain Eukaryota; kingdom Metazoa; phylum Chordata; class Mammalia; order Artiodactyla; family Delphinidae; genus Aethalodelphis; species Aethalodelphis obliquidens. The sequence goes on from NW_020837998.1 coordinate 6,079,801, forward strand.
TATAGTGCTTCAAGGGTGCTTATTTATATATTTCCAGAAAACAAAATTTTATTTACCGATAATTCATATTTATTCACATTGCTAATTATCCAAGAATTGAAAAACCTTCTTTACAAAGATAAAAATTGTTTCATTTCATAGTTCTGAAATATTTCAATATAGATAATATAACCCATTTATCTATTCTCATTGTATTAGAACTACATCTCAACCATTCCTAATAATTTGATTTCTAGATATTCAGGTTCACTGAACACTCCATATTAGTAAAATTTTAGTTAACTTTTTTATACCACTTGTACCATGTAGATAGAATACATAATATCTTAGAACTGTCCTGAAGACTTTCCAAAGAAATACAATCATAAGTAAGGGAATATTACTTCAATGTGAAGTTATAGTGCTAGAAAGAGGAGACATACAAAGTCAGGCACTCCTAATAGCAAGCAATAAGTCTCTTCTCTTTAAATTCTTCCTCAATCTCATTTTCTTGGACGTGTGAAATGAGCAGAAAGAACCGTGGCAGAAATCACTTGTTTCTAAAAATTCTGATACGAATTCCCTCTCTCTGAAAAAAGAAATCTATGTGAGGAAATAACAATGATTTTTGTGGAAGAAGGCTCTAGGAAGTAGATAGAAAACAGAAATCAACAGAGAGAATGAATGAAGGAATATATTACATCAGGTATTTAGAATCTTTGAAGTCCCAGTTTATGCTTGTCTTCCATATATTTATATGCACTAGACTCAGCCAATGGAAGTACTTATATTGATGGATTTTCTGGTATAATAAGAATGCATGTTAGTGATGCAAATCTACAGAGACATACATACTAATATAATTGCATTTGGTTTCATTCAGTAAGATGTACAAATATGTAGACAGAACCATTCCATTTTTCCATCCATTATCCCAGTTATCTTAAACTTGCTGGATTTAGTTCTCAAGTTTTTTTCTCAAAAATATTTGGGCCAAATTCAGCACATTTGCAGCTAAAGTACAACTACTTTATTGTTCCTTCTGCTTTCATTTTATCATTCAGTTTATGCTGCCAAAAATTGGGGAAAAAATTGTAAGCAAATGACATCTGTGGCATTTTTACTTTAGGAGTAGTTAATGATGATGTGGAAAATAGTGACTTAAAAGTCAAATCTAATAAAATTCAGACATATATACATGTGTGTATATATATACACACACATATATAGTAGCTCTTCATCATGATTATATGTATAAATATTATCAATATATGTGTCTATCCAAGGAATCCATGTAAGACTGAAATAGGTTACCTTCAAAAGTCTTATAGTCTTATTGGCATAAAACTTTTGAGACCTTCTGGAGAGGTGGTGAAGACTGTATCATTGAGTACTAAAAGAGAACTGATACATCAAAAGATCTTCTATAAAACTGCAGAAATTTTATGAATACACATTTTAATAAATTTCTCATCTAATCAAAAAACAATGAATATTCAAACACCAGCCCCCCCCCACCAACAACAAAGTAATAAGCTTGAAATGAAACCAGAACAGGAAGTTTTGAGTAGCCATTGAAACCAAAAAATCAGAGAAACCCTAAAAGCAACTTCCAAAATCAGCACTGCAGTTTATAGATTAAGACATGAGGGGCTTCCCTGGTGGCGCAGTGGTTGAGAGTCCGCCTGCCGATGCAGAGGACGTGGGTTCGTGCCCCGGTCCGGGAAGATCCCACATGCTGCAGAGCAGCTGGGCCTGTGAGCCATGGCTGCTGGGCCTGCGCGTCCAGAACCTGTGCTCTGCAACGGGAGAGGCCACAACAATGAGAGACCCTCATACAGAAAAAAAAAAAAAAAAAAGACATGAGAAAATCTCAAATGAAGGAGATGAACTTGAGACCACTACATTTTATCAAGGACATTGCAAGGAATTTAAAGTGGTTCCAGGCCATAGTGTCTCCTGAGCTCAGGCACAGGCATCTGCAAATGAAATCATGCCCTTTATAGATCCTTATATTACCACAGAGAAATATCAAAGAGATATGAACTCACTATTAAAGTTTACTAAGCAATGAAGAAAATAAATTTAAATAAGTGAAAGTCAGCAGGAATTTTGTTTTTAGATGCAAGGGATTTACATATCTAAGATATATATCAGAACCATCATAAACTGACTACAAATTATTTATTATGTGTTAAAAAAAATAAGACAGGGACTCCAGAATATGAATAAGCAATATGAGACTATCAAAAATAATCTGACATTTAAAAACAACCAAATAAAACTTTTAGAAATGTGTGTATACACACACAAGCGACTATTTTTATTTGTTGAAATTTAAAACTCAGTGGGTTCTTTCACTTCTGTTACTATTAGAAAGTTAAAAGATTATACATCCCAAGAAACAATGAGAAAATTCCAGATAAGTTAAAAGTTTTATTTTTTTGACCTATCAGATTTGCTAAGGAAACAAAGAAACCTAAATAAATTCCAAGAAGTGAAAGAATCTACATGTATGGAGAGGTATACCATGTTCATGGATTGGAAAATGCAATATTTTTTATAATAGCAATTTTCTCCACGTTGAACTATGTATCTGAGGCAATACCAATCAAAGTCCCAGAAAACATTTTTTTAATTATCAAGATGAACCTGAAATATATATGAAAAATCAAAGGAAAAATAAGAGCCAAAGCAATTTTGAAAAAGAGGAACAAAGTCAGAAGATTTAGAATAACCAGTTTTAAGACACACTATAAACCTATGGTAATCATAGATTTATGATGTGGTAATGTCTTAAGGATAGACATATCTGTCAATAGAACAAATGCAAAAATCCTAAAATAAACCCATTTTTAGAAATTAATAGACTTTGTTTTTAGAGTTCAGGCTTACCTAAAAATTGAACAGAAAGTACAGAGTACCCATTTACTCACTCAACCACCCTAACATACATGGTTTCCTCATGTTGCATTATCATAGAACATTTATTATAATTGATGAGCCAATATTGATGCAGTATTATTATTATTATTTTTTAACATCTTTATTGGAGTATAATTGCTTTACAATGGTGTGTTAGTTTCTGCTTTATAACAAAGTGAATCAGTTATACATATACATATGTTCCCATATCTTTTCCCTCTTGCTTGATGCAGTATTATTAGCTACAGCCTTTCCATTAGAGTTCACTCTAGGTTGTACATATGAGTTTTGACAAGTGTACAATATGTTATTTTAAAATGTAGGTTTTGTTATCATTCAGGTATGGTGAGGCTGATAGATCAGGAGATAGCTGTCATTGAAAAGACAGTTTGCTACTCACAGTTCTCAAGCAGAGGCAGCACAAAATGCCACAATGGGCCGCACAGGGAAGCACCAGGTTTAGCCAGAAGGCAAAAGGTATAGGGAGAAACATGGGTAAGAGCCTTCTTCATGCTTTCCCGCTACCACAATTCAAAGTGCCAGTACCTCCGAGAGGGGAGCTCCTACATACATCTGGTGCCCTGATTTTTACATATGGTGACCTGGTTTCTGTGGCTACCACCCAAGGGATGCCCTCTGGTCACCTGGTTCTGGAGGCCAGGGGGGGCTTGTGTTCCTGGGTTCAATGGGACTATAACATTGGAGACATTGGCAAGATAGTTCTTGGCAGACTATCACTCCCAGGGCACTGCAGTTAGCAGACTGAAACACACCTCCAGTCTTTCTAAGAAAGACTTATTTGCTTTTCCAAGAGATTTGGTCTGTGATAGAGGCTTCTGGTTTGGCAAACTTACAGGGGCTTAAGGAGGTAATCTCAGGAAATGGAGTCTAAAGGACACAATCTTTGCATTTTCCTTCTGTCTCATTCCAGTTCTATGATATCATACAAAAAGAAGCTTATACACTCCTCTGGTGCCCTGACTTTTGTGGCTGCTACCTGGGGATACTTCTACATTACCTGAGTCTGGTGGCAATTGGGGCTTTTGCTTGCAGCTCCCACAGAACTGTAAACAATGGAGAAAGAGCTCTTAAATAGCTACAACCACCAGGGCACAGCAAGAGGCAGCAGACCCAGGATTTCAGTCTTTCTGTAAAAAAGGCTTATTAGTTTATCATAATAATTGCAGCCTGAAATACAGGCTTCTAATTACACACACTTCCAAGGGCTGACTGTAAACTTTTCCTGAGACCTTAGAGAATGGCACTCTTCACACTCCCTTCTGCCATACTTCAGAGCACCAGATTCCTCAAGAGGGGAGATCTTATATGTGTCTGGCACCCTAGTTTTTATGTTGGGTGCCCTTATGTTTTGCAATTGCTGCCTAGGGGATATCTCCTTGATCTCCTGTCTCTGATGAACTGAACTGAAAATACACTAGAGGGGTTCAAAAGCTGACTAGATGAAGCAGAAGAAAGGATCAGTGGATTTGGAGACAGGGCAGAGGAACTCACAGAACGAAAGCAGCAAAAGTAGAAAAAGATAAATAAAGAGAAGATAGCTTAAGGGAGTTATATACAATATCAAGCACACTAGCAGTCACATAGGGGTCCCATAAGGAGAAGAGAGAAATAAAGGGGAAGAAAACTTATTTGAAGAAATAATGGCTGAAAACTTTCCTAATCTAGAGAAGAAAACACACATGCAGATCCAGGAAACCCCAAGATATCAAAAAAATAAACCCAAAAAGACCTACACCAAGAAACATTATAATTAAAATGTCAAAAGTTAAAGGCAAGGAAAGAATCTTAAAAACAGCAAGAGTAAAACAACTTGTTATGTACAGCGGAACCCTCATAAGACAATGAGCAGATTTTTCAGGAGAAAATTTGCAGGCCAGAAAGGTGTAGCATAATACATTCAAAGTGCTGTAAGAAAATAATTTCCAAGCAAGAATACTCTACCAAGAAAATTATTATTTAGAATTGAAGGAGATATAAGGAGCTTTCCAGACAAGCAAAAGCTAAAGGAATTCATCATCACTAAAATGGCTTGCAAGGTATGTTAAAGGGACTTCTTTAAGTTGAAAAAAGCACTAATTAGTAACAGGAAAACATATGAAAGTATAAAGCTCACTGGTAAAGGTAAATATGTAGTAAAAGTCCTTGATTAATCACTTAAAAATCTAGTATGAAAGTTAAAAAGAAAAAAAAGTAGTAAAAATAATTGATACAACAATTTAGTTAAGGGATATAAATAAAAAGGTATAAAATGTGACATCAAAAACATAAAATGTTGTGGGGGGTGAAGGTAAAAGTATAGAACTTTAGAATGCATTCAAACTTAAGATGATATCAACTTAAAATAAACTGTTATAAATATGAGTTATTATATGTAAGCCTTATGGTAACTGCAAAGTAAAAACCTATAGTAGATGTAAAAAGATAATGAGAAAGGAATCTAAGCATACACTAAAGTCTTCAGGCCACAAAAGAAGTGAGCAAGAGAAGATGAAAGGAGCAGAGGAACTACAAAACATCCAGAAAAAAATTAACAAAATGGCAATAAGTACATACCTATCCATAATCATTTAAAATGTAAATCGGTTAAAGTCTCCAATCAAAAAACGTAAGAGTGGCTGAATGGATTAAAAATCAAGACCCATTTATATGCTGCTTACAAGAGACTCACTTCAGATGTAAGGACACACACAGACTGAAAGTGAAGGGATGGAAAGATATTACATGCAAATGGAGACCTAAAGAAAGCTGGGGTAGCTATATTTATATTAGACAAAATAGACTTTAAAACAAAGACAGTCATGAGACAAAGAAAGACATTACATAATGCTAAAGGAGTCAATACAAGAGGATATAACATTTGTAAATATTTATACACCCAACATAGGAGCACCTAAATATGCAAAGCAAACATTAACAGACCTAAAGGGAGAAATAGACAACAATACAATAATCGTGGAAGACTTTAATATCCTATTTCCATCAATGAATAGATCATCCAGACAGAAAACCAAAAAGGAAAAATTTGTTTTAAACAACATGTTAGACTGGATGGACTTAACAGATGTATACCAAACATTCCATCCAAAAGCAACAGAATATATATTTTTCTTAAATGCACATGAAATTTTCTCCAGGATAGATTATAAATCATGCCACAAAACAACTCTTTAAAACTTAAGAAGATTGAAAATATAACAAGCATCTTTTCCAACCACAATGGTATGAAACTAGAATCAATTACAAGAAAAGAATTGGAAAATTAACAAACATATGGAGATTAAGCTACAGGTTTCTGAAAAAACAATGGATCAACAAAGAACTCAAAAGAGTGTTTAAAAAAAAACTTGAGAAAAATGAAACTGTACATACAACATACCAAAACTTATATGAGCCAGCAAAAGTAGTTCTTAGAGGAAAGTCCATAATTATAATTGCCTACCTCAAGAAATAAGAAAAATCTCAAATAAACAGCAAAACTTTACACCTCAAGCAACTAGGAAAAGAAAAACAAGCAAATCCCAGAGTTAGTAGAAGGAGGGAAATAACAAAGGTCAGAACAGAAATAAATGAAATAGACACTAAAAAGACAATAGAGAAGATCAGTGAAACAAAGAGGTGGTTCTATAAAAAGATAAAATTGACAAAATGTTAGCTAGACTCACTAAGAAAAATAGAGAGGACTCAAATAAATAAAATCAGAAATGAAAGAGGAGGTATTACAACTGATACCACAGAAATATAAAGAATCAAAACAGGCTACTATGAACAATTATACACCAAAAAATTAGACAACCTAGAATAAATGTATGAATTCACCATGTGAAACCACACAAAATCATTAAGAAATAGAAAATCTGAACAGACAGATCACTAGTAAGAAGATTGAATCAGTAATCAAAAAATTCCCAACAGGGCTTCCCTGGTGGCGCAGTGGTTGAGAGTCCACCTGCCAATGCCGGGGACACGGGTTCATGCCCCGGTCCAGGAAGATCCCACATGCCGCGGAGTGGTTGGGCCCATGAGCCATGGCCACTGAGCCTGTGCATCTGGAACCTGTGCTCTGCAATGGGAGAGATCACAACAGTGAGAGGCCCATGTACCGCAAAAAAAAAATCCCAACAAACAAATGTCCAAGACCAGATGGCTTCACTGGTGAATTCCACCAAACATTCAAAGAGGAATTAATACCATTCCTTCTCAAACTCTTCCAAAAATAGAAGTAAAGGAAACACTTCCAAACTAATTTTATGAGGCCAGCATTGCCCTGATACCAAAACCAGACAAGAAAAACACAAGGAAAGAAAATTACAGGCCAATAACTGTGATGAAGATAGATGCAAAAATCCTCAAAAAATTATTAGCAAAAAGAATTCAACAATAAATTAAATATCATACATTATGATCAAGTGGGATTTATTCCAGTGATACAAGGATGGTTCAACAGCCTCACATTAATCAACTGATATACCATGTTAACAAAATTGAGGATAAAAATCATATGATCATCTCAAAAGATGTAGAAATGCATTTGAAAAAATTAAACATCCATTTATGATAAAAACTCTCAACAAAGTAGTGATAGAGGGAACATAGATCTACATAATAAAAGCCATATATGACAAGCCCACAGTGAACATATTCAATGCAGAAAAGTTGGAAGCTTTTCCTCTAAGACCAGGAACAATAATGTTTTTTCTATTTCTTTAATTTTTTATCTATATGAGATGATGGATGTTCACTAAACTTATTGTGGTGATCATTCCATGATGTACATAAGTTAAATCATTATGTTGTGCACTTTAACTTATACAGTGCTTTATGTCAACTATATTTCAATAAAACTGGAAGAAAAAACACAATGAGATATCACCTCACACCTGTTAGAATGGCTATTATTTAAAAGATAGGAAATTAACAAGTATTAGCAAAAATGTGGAGAAAAGGGAACCATTGTGCACTGTGGGTAGGAATAAAAATTGGTGCAGTTGCTATGGAAAGTAATACAGTTTCCTTAAAGAGTTAAAAATGTAACTACCATGTGATCCAGCAATTTTACTTCTAGGTATCTATAAAAAAAAAAAGAACACAATCTCAAAAAGTTATAGCACCCCATGTTTTTTTCCACATTATTTACAATAGCCAAGATATGGAAACAACTTGTATCTATTGAAGATGAATGAATAAAAAAATATGGCATAGAAACACACACACACACACACACACACACACAATGGAATATTATTTAGCCATAAAAAGAGGGAAATCTTGCCATTCACAATAATGTAAATGGACCTTGAGGACATTATGCTAAATTAAGTTAAATAAGTCAGACTGAGAAAGACATATATCATGATCTCAGTTATATGTGAAATCTAATGATTTTTTTAAAATGCTCATATATATGGAGAATTGATTGGTGGTTGCTGGTGGCAAGGAGGTTGGGGGCTGGGAGAAATGTGTGAAGGGAGTCAAATGTTACAAGCTTTCAGTTACAAAATAAACAACTCATGAGAATATAATGTACATCATGGTGATTATAGTTAATAATACTGTATTAAATATTTGAAAGTTGTTAAGAGAGTATACCTTAAAAGTTCTCATCACAAGAAAATAATTCTCTAACTATATACAGTAATGGATGTTAACTAGACTTATTGCAATAATCATTTAACAATATATACAAATATTAAATCATGTCTTATACCTGAAATTAATATAATATCATATGTCAATTATACCTCAATAATTTTTTTAAAGTATGCTCTTTGAATTACAGTATTTTAAAATGAAAAGAGAAGCCACGGATTGAGAGGAACCATTTGCAATACATACATGTGATAGGCAGAATTCTCAGATGCTGCCCCTTTCATTCTCACCCCCTGTTGTACCCACCTTGTATAATCACCTTCCTTTACATATAGGGGAGACAAGTGTATATGATGGGATATCATTTCCATAGTTAAGTTACTAATCAGTTCATTTTGAGTTAAACAAAAGGAAGGCTATCCTGGGTGGGTCTGACCTAATAAGGTGGGTAAATCTTTAAAAGAAACAAAAAGCAGCAGTAGACCTTCTCTTGCTGGCCTGAAATTAAGAAAACATATACGTTTTAAACTGCCTAATAAGGAGGCTACTTGACAAAGAACTATGGATGGTTTCTAAGCAAAGAGAGTGGTCCCTGGAAGACAGATAGCAAGAAAATAGGGACCTCAGTCATAAAGCTACAGGGAAATAAATTCCTCCAACAAACAATGAACATGGAAGGTAACACTGATCCTCTGATGAGAATCACAGTCCCATTCAACACTGTAATTATAGCCTGAAAAGCAGAACCAGTTAAGTCACCCACAAATTCCTGGCCTGTGGACATTGTGAGGTAATAAATTTGTATTGATTTAAGTTAAAAAGTTTGTGATAACTTATTCAGCAATAGGAAACAAATGCAAAATGTTTGACAAGGGACTTGTGTCCAGTAATTATAAAATTCAATTATAAAAATTCAAACAACCTAATATTTGGATAAAATATTTGAAAAGACACTTGACCAAAGAAGATATATGTATGGCAAATAAGCACAGTAAAACATGCTTGCATTAATTTCCTATTGCTGCTATACCAAATGACCAGAAATTTAGTGGTTTAAAGCAACACAAGTTTATTATCTTACAGTTTTGTAAGTTAGAAATCAACATGGGTCTCTGTGGGCTAAAATTAATATGTATACACAGGGCTGTACTCTTTTCTTGAGGCTCTAGGAAAGACTCCTTTTCCCCTTTTTTTTCAGCTTTTAAAGACTCCCACATTCCTTGATGCATGGCCTCTTTCTCCAACTTCAAAGCCTTACATTCTTTGACCATACTTCTTTAGTCATATCTCCCTCTGACCCTCACCTCAGCTGTGAAAGATTCTCCACTTTTAGATTGGACACACCCAACTAATCCAAAATAATTCCATCTCAAGGTCCTTAATCCTTAGTCACACTTGTACAGTCCATTTTGCCTTGTAAGGTAACATATTATAGGTTCTAGGGATTAGGATGTGGATATCTTTGGGATATCATTATTCTTCCTTCCACAGTGGTTAATATTATTAATCATCAAGAAGCATAAATTAAAACTAAAATGACATGGCAGTAGTACCCACTAGAAAAGTTAAAATAAAAAATACTAGAAAATAATATGTGTTTGCAAGAATATGGAGCAACTGGGTCTTTAATATTATTGCTTACGGGAATAGAATGTAGTAAAACTATTTTAGAAGATGGTCTATTCATCTCTTAATTTAAATGTACACTTACCTATGACTCAGCAACTCCATTCTTAGGTAATTGCCCAAGATGTATTAAACATAAATCCACAGTAGACTTGTTCATGAATGTTAACAGTAGTTTTAGTCCTAATAGGGAAAAACTGGAAACTACCCAAATGTCCATCAACAAGACAATAGGTAAACTGTGGTATATCTACATAAAGGAGCACTACCTAGTAATAAAAATGAACAAACTTCTGATATACACAATAACATGTATGACCCTCAGGATCACTATGAACTAAGCACAAAAGAGAATATGCTATAAGATTTCATTTATATAAAACTCTAGGAATGATGACTCTAATCCACTGATAGAAAGTAGATCAGTGTTGCCTGCCTCCTGGTATGAGAAGCAGAAATTTAATGGGAAAGGGTATGTGGAAAACTTTTGGCATGATGAGAAAGTATTATACCTTGGCTTATGGTGATATGTACATGGTTGTATGCATATGTCAAAATCACTGAAATATAAAATTAAATATATTAAATATTAAATACCTGGATTAAATATCTGGATAAAGTTTAAAGAAAACTTTAAAAAATATATATGTTTATCTAAATATCAGTAATCTGTTGCTATGTACCAAACTACTCCTCCTACGTCAAAGCCAAAGAGTCTCTTTTATCACTCAGCTAAAACAGACTCATGTATAATATAACATAATCATGTAGTGACTGCCCCATCACCTTTGCCATATTCTATTGGCTAGAAGCAAGTCAGAAGTTTTGCCATACTAGATTGCAGGGGATTATATAAGGCATGAATAATTAGAGATTTTCTTAGGGTATTCTTGCCAAAGCCCACCCTCCGGTCCCCAGTGACCTATGTCTCCCTCACATGTAAAACATATTCACCTCATTCCAAGATTTCCAAAAGTCTCATACCATTGCAGTGTCAAGTCAAATTTCAAAATTTCATCATCTAAATATAGATCAGGTGCAAATAAGTCTCGTAGATTTAATCCATTTTGCTCCTGAGATAAAATTCCCCTCTATCTTATGGAAATGTGAAAGTAAAGAGACAAGTTATCTGCCCCCAATACACCTGTGATGCTTAATTTTATGTGTTAACTTGACTGACTGAACCATGAGAATACACATATGTATATGTATATGTATACTATATGTATAGATATAGTATATATCTACATTCATATACATACAGATGTTGATATACTATATATATACTATATCTTACTGGTTCTGTTTTTTTCTCTGGAGAGCACTGACTAATACAATACCCAACATATAGTGGTGGGAAAAGCATAGGATAACAGCAATAGACATTCCAGTTCGAATAAGGGGGAAATGGAAGATGAAAACAGTCACTGCTCCAAGGCAGTTATGTAATCCAGACATGCAAACTCCAGCCAAAGTCCCTTGATCAGGTTCAAGGACTAGGGATAATCCTTTGTGGCTCTTGGCTCTGTCCTCTGGGTTTTTTTTTTTTTTCTGCTTCTGAATCATCATTCCTTTTTCATGTAAAGTAGCATTTATTTGCAGCTCAGCCTGCTTCCTGCCAGTAGAATTTTTGGGGTCCAAGAAATACTTTTCATTTTTAATTGTCTCTGTCTCTTTTATTCTAAGTTGGCAGTGTTTCTGCTAAATTAATTTCTTAGGAACTTTGTGAGTGTTCCATATATTTCATAGGGATTCATTCCATTATACAAAAGACAAACTCACAGCTCTTTTCAGGATAATCCCTTCTCTAATTCTGGCTCCTGCTGAGATGGATGAGAGAGAATGGCCTTAAACTTCCAAGTGGTCCTCTGATATAGTTGAAAGGATCTGTGAGGCACACCCTTAATCTCTTTAAAGAGGATTTTGTGTGACTAAATACTCTGATGTTTGATCTTTCTGGGGCTTCAGGAAAGGGTTGTAGAGTCACCTTCAGCCTTTTCTCTGGAGCACACTTTCCTAATAATAAATCTCTTAATTTAATGTCTTTTGCCATTTCCAAAGGCTGAGCATTTCCAAAATCATCAGATCCTGCTTCCTTTTGGTATAACAGTTCTTCCCTCAATTTATCTCTTTCTCTGACATTTTACTGTAAGCAACAAGAAAAACCATGCTGTGCCTTCAACACTTTGTTTGGAAATCTTCTTAACTATGTGGGCAAAAAAAAAAAAAAAATGTTGCCTGCCTTTTATGTAAACAACGCTGCCTGCCATCAAGCTATCAGTCACTGCAGCTGCCCCGAATGCCCCTAATGGTGCACCCTGAGGGGAATTCAGTTTGGAGAAAAACAGGATACTGGCCCCAGATTGTTAAGAGGCATATCAAAGGAATAATTTCAATAAGCCCAGACTCCTGCAACTTCCCGTACAAAGAAAAGCATTAAATCCTTAAATTGAGATGTCATTTTTTTTGTGATTAGCAGTAATATTTTGATGTTCAAATACTTTTTTTTTCAGCAAAAACTTCTATATATCTTGGCTCCTCCCTTACCTCTTTGGAATACTTCCTCAAAGCTATCTGAGAGGCTGTACCCTGGGCTATATTCCTCAATAAGGTTCCCGAATAAAACATAACTTGCAACTTTATTTTTTCAGTTGACAACAAAATATCTAAGTCTGTCACTTATCCACATAATTGCAAGTCACAATTCTGCTAAGCTCTCTGCTACTATAAAACAATGACTTCCCCTTCCTCTACTTTCCAATAATATGTTCTTCTCTTTTTTTCTGAGCCCTCACCAACAATGTCCTCCAAGTCCAGATTTCTAACTGTCTGTTTAGGGTTATTTAGACTTTATTATGTTTTCAAACAGTCTTCCAGCTGAAACAGGAGGGAAGGGGGAAGGGCACAACCTTTAAAAGAATGACACAGCTATAGGACATGACAAAAACTGGTTAGAGTTAACTAGGTCCAAGATGGTGGAAGATTCGACTTCCAGCAGACCTTGAGCCTCATGATGCGCTCACTGTAATACATTAGCTAAATGACATACCCACCAGTGCCATGACAGTTCTGAAGCCAACCATAAAAGGTCAAAAAGTGGGCGGTGGCCCAACTTGTGGAAATCCCTGCCCATTCCCCCAAATAATTGGAATAATCCTCCCATTCATTAGCCTATGAAATTACCCAGCCCATAAAAATTAACCATGCCATATTTTGAGGCTCTCTCACCTTCTGAGATGGCCCACACTCTGTCTGTAGAGTGTGTTTCTCTCTAAATAAATCCACTCATTACCTATCACTTTGTCTCTGAATTCTTTTGCAATGAGGCAAGAACCTTAAATTCACTGGGAACACAGCTATAGCACTGTTCAAACCTATTCTCACACTTTTAGTTACTTGTTAGGGCAGCATCCCACTACACAAACCAAAATCTATACTAGCTATCTATTGCTGACTAAATTCTGTATCAATCAGGTTTCAACAAGAGAAGCAGAACTGGTAACAGATCAAATATACATGTATATTTATTTGTTACAAGGAATTTCATGCAACTGTGGAGACTGGCTAAGCAAGTCCAAAGTCCATTGCACTGGCAGCCAAGAAGGGATGGTCATTCTCAGGATGAAAGTCCATTAGCATGGGCTGAAGCTTTTTGTCCACAGGTGGCAGTCAGAAAGAAAGGTTTATGGGAAAGAGAGAGTAATTGCAGACTCAGTGTCTGGAATCTCCCTTACACAGGAGGCCTATGACCACTTTTAAAGGATTTTTAACTTATCAAGTCAATTCCACCCAGGATAGTCTCCCTTTTGATTAATTTAAACTCAAAGTAGATTAGGGTTTGAATCACATCTGAAAAATCACTTCATGGCAACACCTAAATTAATGTTTGATGAAATAACTTGGAGAAGGTGTGTATATGCAAATAGATGGCCAATACCCTCCCTCCCATCCCCCAAATCTTACAAGAGAATATTCCTTATAGTCTTTCCTAAATTAAATCAAACTAGAATGGGGATAGTTGGAAATGTAGTTCAGCCCAGCCAAGTTGATACATCAAAAAGCCAACACAACTCCTTATCATTTGGTCTCTGATGACATGACATTTCTTTTCTGCCTGCAACGTATTGGCCATAAGTTACATGGCCAGACTATACTGAAGTGGAAGTATACTAGTGTGGACATTTTTAATTACCATATCCTGCCTTCAGGTCACAAATTATTTACATCTAACCCACATCCAAAGTACATTCACTCCTCCCAAACTACCATCCCCCACTATTTATGTAAAGTATAAGAGCAGATAAGACTAATCTATGGTGATACCTCTCGGGGATTTATGGTGGACAAAGAGAAGTGTGAAGGAACTTTCTGAGACATGGGAATTTTCTGCAATTTACCTTAGGAGATGATTACACAGATGAATTCAATTGTCAATGTTTATACAAATAAAAAATTAAGAGCTATGCATTTTTGTATGTACATTTTATTTCAATAAAATAATAAAAAATTAAAATAAAAATATCAAACTGAAAGGATTGTTAAAAAGTAGATTAAATACAGTTGAATAGTATATTGGTGAATTGTAAGATAGGTGTGAAGACATAGAATGCACTACAGAGAATCAAAGAATGATAAAATATGAAAAAGAAGATAATACATGTGAAAGATAGAATGAGAAAGTCTAAAATATTGTTAATCAGAGGCTCAAAAAAGCATATCTGAGAGAAAGGATGTGAGGCCATATTTGAAAATATCACCACTGAGAATTTTCCAGAAATGATCAAACACATGAAGAATTGAAACTCCAAAGAGCAGTGTGTTTTTGTCTGTTTTGGTTATCACTGTATCATCAGCATGTAGAACTCTACCTGGCAAGAATTAGGTATGTAATAAATGTTAATAAATATTTGTTAAATAAATGAATAAATCCTTAGAAATAAGAAGAGCAATGTACACTAAAAAACTAAAAATAAATTCACTCCTAAAATTATTGTAGTGAAACTATAAAAGTGCAAAGACAATGGTAAGAACTTAAAAGCAGTCACAGTAGAAAGAGAGATCAACTTAAGTGAAATACTATTATACCATATTCCTATAAGAATCTGAAGAAAGATTTCAAAAATACTAAAATAATAGTATGCAGAATTTTCCCTGGTTAACATTCTCTAACAGAACATATAGAGTTTTTTTTTAATACTGTATCTTTTTGGACACATAGAGTATATGGATCTATATAATATGTTTTGGCCAATGCATACATAAAAAAAATTACATTAGGGCTACCCTGGTGGTGCAGTGGTTGAGAGTCCACCTGCCGATGCAGGGGACGCGAGTTCGTGCCCCGGTCCAGGAGGATCCCACATGCCACGGAGCGGCTGGGCCCGTGAGCCATGACCACTGAGCCTGTGCATCCAGAGCCTGTGCTCCACAACGGGAGAGGCCCCAACAGTGAGAGACCTGTGTACCTCAAAAAAACCCAAAAAACCAAAACCTCTCTTTTTTGCCTTCACCTGGCCCTTAGTAACCATCATTCTATTTTCTGCTTCTATGAATTTGAATATGCTAAATACCCCATATAATCTGAATCATACAATATTTGGCCTTTGCATCTGGCTTATGTCACTTAGCATAAATTAGGCTTCAAAATTCATTCATGTTGTAGCATATTTCATAATTTCATTCCTTTTTAAGGCTGATAAGTATTCCATTGTATGTATATACCACATTTAGTTTATCCTTTCATTTATTGATGACATTTATTGTTTCTACATTTTAGCTATTGTGAATAATGCTGTTATGAGTATTGGTGTACTAACGTCTGTTCTCGTCCCTGCTTTCAAATTTTTTGTGTATATACTTAGAAGTGGACTTGCTGAATCCTATGGTAATTCTAATTTCATTTTTTGAGGGACTCTCATACTCTTTTGCACAGTAACTACACCATTTTACATTCCTCCAGCAATATATGTGTTTTAATTTTTGTGAATCCACAACAATCCTTGCTATTTTCTTTTTTCTATTTTTTTTGTAATAGTCATTGCAGTGGATGTGGGTGGAGCCTCATTGTAGTTTGATTTGAATTTCTCTAATTATTTGTGATTTTGAGCATATTTTCATGGTTAATGCTCATCTATATGTCTTCTTTAGAGAAATGTCTTTCCAACTCCTTTGCCCATTTTTTTTAAATTGGGTTGTTTGCTTGCTTTTTTTGGTTGGTGTCATTGAGTTGTAAGAGTTCTTTACAGGGCTTTGTGACCACCTAGAGGCACTGGATAGAGAGGATGGGAGGGAGATACAAGAGGGAGGAGATATGAGGATATATGTAAACATATAGCTGATACACTTTGTTATAAAGCAGAAACTAACACACCATTGTAAAGCAATTATACTCCAATAAAGATGTTAAAAAAAAGAGTTCTTTACATACTCTGGATATAAACATCTTATCAAATACATAATTTGCAAATATTTACCCCATTCTATGGGTTGCCTTTCCACTTTCTTGATATAAGAATGCACAGAAAGTTTTTTCTTTTTTATTTGATGAATTCTAATTTGTCTATTTTATCTTTGTTGCCTGTGCTTTTGGTGTCATAGCCAATAAATCATTGCCAAATTTAATGTCATGACTTGGGAATATATATGTTTTACAAAGCTCCTGAGGGTTTTTTACTGATATATTGGGTTTAAGGTTTATTGGTGATATATTAAGAAAAATTATAGCTTTAAATTTCACTCCCACAAGATTAAAAAACATTATCTGTAAAGACTCTCTAATGTTCAAATCAGAAACACCTGAGACCTATGACTCTCATAGGCAATGCCAAATTTTAACTTCTATTTAGCATGTATGAATTTCTTATAATAATATAATAAGATTCAAGATATATGCTTAACCTCACAAATATACATCCACTCATTGATAAATGCAAAAAACATTTATTGGTGGTCTGCTGTGTACTAGTATCTATAGTGGGTTGGGGATAAAAGTGACAAAAAAATTACCCTTATATTTTAGAGGGGAAGATAGACAAATACAGCAGTGTAGAAAAGTTATTAAAAGCATAGACTTTGACTGTAGGTTCCTTGGGTCCAGCTGGAGTTCTGCCACTAACTAGTTTCCTTATCTTGGGAAAGTTACTTAAGCTGTCTGTGTTGCAGTTTCCTTATCTAAAAAATTGAGGCTAATAAAAAGTACCTAGTTCGATGTGGATTTATGAAGATAAATGAATTACTATGTACAAATTATTTAGAGTAGTGCTTGGTGCATTAGCACTAAGTACTTGACATCATTAGCATTTAAAATATGGTTTGATTAGTGCTATGAAATATGGGAACATCACAAAGAGATACAATCCAACTCTGACTTGCTGGTAGTGAGGGCTTGGTCAAAGGGAGCTTCTTGGAGAATGTAAGGTTAGAATTCAAGTTTGAGGGATGACTAGGAATTTGATGAGGGAGAAGGGAAATGGACAAGAGAATACTTTCTTGGCAGAGAAAACAGTGGAACAGAATGAAAGAGTTTTTATGAGAGCGAAAACTGCATATAATTCTGAATGTATAGAGTGTAAGTTTGTTAGTGAGACAGTAATAACGAAGGGGTAGGTTTGACCCAGAGTATGTCATACCTTGCAGAAGTAGAATACCAGGCAATAAAAGAAATTGTTACACGAGCTAGACAAGCTTTGGTTGAGAACCGGAGCATGAATTTCAGAACCCCCTTGTGTTCTCTTTACTGATGTTTGGGAGATGGGTGAACTATGGTCTCCTGGGTCCTCATGTGGAACAAGAATAGGTTTCAGTGGTTAATGATTTTAAAAAGAACAAAGAATGAAGGAACAAACAACTGTCATGAGGCAAGAGAAGTAAACATAGTAAAGATAAAAAATTAGTCATAAACTCTTCCAGTTCTGTTTCAAAGGTGAAGATCAGCCTGAAGCACTTGAGGTGCAGGATCCAAATCCCCTCAAGCACTCAATCATCTGACTAACTGGAGTCTAAGAAATGATGACGCTGACAATTGCTGACCCTGTGACTTCACTCAACTAAGTGTCAGGATTTTGTCAACCTAGAGCAATCTTTGCCTCATTTTAAGGCTAAAATCTCTGCCTCCCCAGGGTGGGTATTGCTGCCATTTTTGAACATGCAATGTATGTTTGAGAATATTGTCACTCTGCTCAAGCACGTCTAGATATCCACCTTTACATGGAAGATTACACTCACCCTTTCATGAATAAGCATGCACATTTAGCTTAAAACTTCCCTGATCTTGCTGTTTGGGAAAACAGTGTTTTGAGAGCTATATACCTGTCTCCATACTTGTTACAAGTAATAAATGCTTCTGTTTTAATTAAAAGTACTTTTTGTATTCACTGGCTAACCACCCCAGTGACAGATCCATTGAGTCTGGTAACAAGTTCTACATGAAAGTGGTAGGAACTGCGGCTAAAAAGTTGACAGAGACCTTCAGATTTAGGCATTATATATTCTTAATAAGAAGGTTAAGACTCCTAAAAGCCAAAGTAGTAATGTTTATTTTGAGAAGTAAATTCGACTCACACAATTTTTATTGAATTTGTGTTAAAAGATAAGCATGGGTCCCCAGAACAAGTTTCAGACAAGCATGGGAAGGCATCAAAACATGCATAATTAAAATCAAATAAAATATGTAAATTTTGGTGTTAGGCTTAGAGGAGATAATTACAAGCAAGCAATCTAATTAAGGCCAAATGAGAAAAGAGGAATAGATGAAATTGATATTACACAAAATTTTGATATAGAACCACAGTTTTCCAAGAAAAGGCTGAGAGAATTCCTTGAGAGACTCCTATGAAGGCTATGAAAGTTGATAAAATATTGAATTATTGTATAGACTCTAAACTTGAGACTCATAAGGGTGCTAGAGCAACAAAGAATACTGTTTAGACAAACTTGTAATATCTTTACAGTTACCTTTTTAGTTATCAACTCACACAGGTAAGTTTTTTTTTAATTAGATAGATACAAACATAGTTTTTTATGTATGAGTGATCATATTTATTTGCAGATTTGTCTTATTTGTTATATATATATATATATTATGCAGATAAGAAACTTTTGAAGATGTATGCTAATATCTTATTTTTCACTTTTACTCCATTGTGTGCTTCAGTAAATTATTTTTCTGCCTATGAATAGAAAGAGGCCAAACAACTATTTATTACAGAGGTTTTATAAGCTTTCCCCTCAATAGGATTGTTTCTTTAGAGATCTTGATGATCTGGGAAACTTTTTCTGTAAAAAAACAGATAGTAAATATTTGAGGCTTTACTACAACTGGTCAACTCTGTCAACTCTGCTTTTGTAACACAAAAGCATCACAGACAGTACATAAAGGAATGGGTGTGGCTCTGTTCCAATAAACTTTAATTATAAAATCATTTGCTAAACTGGATTAGGCCCTTGGACTACAATTTGTTGACCCATGATCTAGTTATATTGGAGTCTCTGGAAATATGACACATATTCAAGAAAAAAATATTTTCACTTGTTATAAGACAGCATTTACTTTAGAACTAAACTGTTATTTGTGGCCCTGTGTGCTAAATATGAGTATAGATATGAATATAGTCTATATTCATTTTTACAATTGTTTGACTTAGTCAATTGTAGAGGAGGAAAAAAGTTGTTTTTCTACATTCTTGTTTTTTGGCCTGGGGCCTACAAATTAGACTGACAAAAGACAGATTAATAGGAGAAAAGTTACACAAAGTTTATTTGATGTTAATATTTTAATTTTTTTACATACACAGAGGTCTTCCTAAAAAGAAATGAAGACCCAAAGAAGCAGTTAAACTTGGAAGAGGGACAGGAAGGGGACTTATATAATCATCTTAAAAGGCAATAAATTGTGGAGGAACTAATGGAAGATAAGGGTTATTTACTAATGTTTTGTTTATGCTCACTCATCTCAGTGCCATCTTCAAGTCTGGTGACAAAGTTGTTCTCCCATAAAAGAGAGACACCTTAATGAAGGAAATGTATGTCTACATTTAGGCCAATAGGAAGTGGGAAGAGAACTTTTCTTGTATCTTTAATTTTTCATTTGCCTTCAGCTCAAAATAATCTTATGCCAATGCAGCAAATTTTGGGGTGGCATATTCTGATCACCTCTATTTCCCCTGTATAAAATTTTACAGGAAATTTTACATATTAAAAGTTGAGTTGATAACTGTGAAGAGAAGTTTCAGTTTAATAGCTGAGTGGTATGAGATCCACAAAGGGAGAGAAGAATATTGATTAGAAGAAAGATGAATAAGCAGAAAAGAACAAATCTAAACACACTTCCCCATATTCTGTTAAAACCAAACTCTCAATCCTGGGAATAGAGTAGTCCAATAAAACTTATGAGCCTCATTTATCTGATGGAAAGTATTAATCTTCTCCTTTAACAGGTGTAAATTAGACACCATTTGTCCTGTCTGATTTACATAGAAGCTGCGTTTTTTACTAAGGATTGTGCAAGCTCCTCCTTGGTCAGGGCTTTGTATACAGGGCACAATGTTGACATAATCAGCAATCAGATTGATTTGCTAATGTGGCCATGGTTTGGAAGACTGGTGTGTGGGGGTGCTGGGTTTGTCCTTGACACGTTGAGAAAATAGTAAGGATTAGTAGGAATATGACACAGTTTGAAAGAGAGTCCATAGCAGAGGGAGACTTACACTGAGACAAGGAACCTCCATTCAGTCCTTCAATAAATGGGGAAAAAGGGGAGAAGGAACAGGCGACAGTTTGTTTAAAAGGTCAAAGAGGTTTTTTTGTTTTTTTTTTCCTGAGGGGAGAGAAGGATTTCAAGGGGAAAAATAATTGGTGGAGATGATGTTCTTGGCAAATATCATCAAAAAGGTTGACCGGAGTCATGATAATGATTAGTGTGGAGTAGTAATATTCATAAACTTTATCTTATGTATAATATTAGAATGAGAGAGTAAGACATAGGGAGAAGGCTGCCAATTTGATCTCTTACCTGCAGTGGGATACAACAGAGCCATCTTTGTTTCTTTATAAAATACAAACAGTACAAATTTTCTTCTAATAATTATTTATCTGTGATGTACAAATTTTGACAATTCATGCTTTCATTATCACTCAGTTTAAAATATTTATTGATTTCTTATGATTCCTTTTGTAAGCCATAGGTTATTTATAAATATGTTATTTCATTTTCTAAATTGTGATATTAACCTATGTTTCCATTATTTTTGATTTTAATGTTACCACAGTTTACTTATCTTTTGGAATTCATGGAGGCTTTCTGTATGACAAAATATGTATTCTATTATTTTAAATATTCTATGTATGCTTGAAAATATTTTCCTGTTTTTTTGTAGGGTTATATGTGTAGACACACACACAAACACACACAGAGTATATATAAAACAGATTTATTTTAGGTTTTTCTACAAGGATGTGTTAAAGTCTCTAATTAAATTGTTGCTTTATCTTTGTTTCTCTGAAGTTTTGTTACTGTTTAGTGAATATATAAAGTCTGCACTGATAAAGGTATATATTTATAATAGATATATCTTCTTGTTCAATTGTTTTGTTTATCATAACAACCTTCCTGTTCCTTTATGTTTTTTTTTGACTACATTCTATTTTTTTCAGATACTTAATAACCCACACTGAGATTTCTTTGTCATATTGCTTGGTATTTCCATTTCTTTTCCTCTATTTTCAAGTATTCTATGTACCTTTATCAACATCCAGTTGGATCCTGTTTCTCTTTTCTCAAAACTATATGTCTTTTTGTTTTATTAATGAGTATATCCCATTTATATTTATTGAAATTGTTGTTGTGTTAGTATATATTTGTCATTTAATTTCACATTTCCATTTAATCATTGATTTTTGCTTTCTTATTTCTTACAAGCATCAGTTTCTCAGGATTAGATTAGTCACAATCTTTGCTTCATTAAAACCTGTCATCATTGTTCCATGCATTGCTCTCTCAATTTATTTGCTCATTTACATTACAATGAATACACATGAGCCAACTCTCCACACTAATCAGAACACTGATACTTGATATCCATCTTTGTGATCATCATATATCTGATCACCCTGACTTCCTTCACTCACGAAAACTAGTATTTGGCCCACTTTTCATCATTTCTGTTAATAAAATCCAAGAAAAATTCCCCATCACCTCTCATCTAAATTCCTGCAGTGGTTTCCTAACTAATTTCACTGTATGTACTCTTGTCCAAAACAAATTAGTTTTCCACACTGCAGGCAGAGTGAGTTTTATAAAATGCAAATCTGATTTTTTTTTCCCACTTAAAATCTTTCAATAATTTTCAATTGCTTCTTAGACTAAAAAACAATATCCTTATCATGGCTTGCAAGACCTTGTTTGATTGGTCTCTCTCTTTCTCCAGCCTTGTCTTTTACCATACACCTCCTTTGTCTCTGAGCACTAGTCACACAGGTGCTTATTCAGTCTCTCAATCTATACTTCCTTCTAATACAAATTAAGATGAGGAATTTTATAACAATTCAAAAGAAGAGAATAATAGAAATTATGAAAATTTGATTTTAGACTAAAGCTTTCTGAAGCATTTATTATTTCTGCCATGTAAATTTTAAAATTTTATTTATTTATTTAATTACCTTATAAACACCTTTATTACATATATATTGTACACATACATGTATCTGTTCTTTTTCAAATTCTTTTCCCATTTAGGTTGTTACCTAAATGGGAAATACTGAGCAGAGTTCCCTGTGCTGTACAGTAGGTCCTTGTTAGTTACCTATACTATATATAGTAGTGTGTATATGTCAATCACAAACTCCCAATTTATCCCTCTCCCCTCCATACCTTTCCCTTTTGGTAACCATAAGTTTGTTTTCCTAAGTCTGTGAGTCTGTTTCTGTTTTGTAAATAAGTTCAGTTGCCATGTAACTTTTCAAAGTAGTCCTTGTGAGGAGCTTCAAAATGGTGGAAGAGTAAGATGCAGAGATCACCTTTCTCTCCACAAATACATCAGAAATACATCTACACGTGGAATAACTCCTACAGAACACCTACTGAACGCTGGCAGAAGACCTCAAACCTCTCAAAAGGCAAGAAACTCCCCATGTATCTGGGTAGGGGAAAAGCAAAAAGAGAAAACAGTGACAAAATAATAGAGATGGGACTAGCACCAGTGGGAGGAAGCTGTGAAGGAGGAAAGGTTTCCACACAATAGGAAGTCCCTTTGCGGGGGGAGACTGCAGGTGGCGGAGGGGGGAAGCTTCGGCGCCACGGAGGACAGCACAGAAACAGGGGTGCAGAGGGCAAAGAGGAGAGATTCCCACACATAAGATCAGTGTTGACCAGCACTCACCAGCCCTGGCAGGTGTCTGCTCACCTGCCAGGGCGGATGGGGGCTGGCAGCTGAGGCTTGGGCTTCGGAGGTCAGATCCCAGGGAGAGGACTGGGGTTGGCTGCGTGAACACAGCCTGAGGGGGCTAGTGCACCAGAGCTACCTGAGAGGGAGTCCGGGGAAAAATCTGGAGCTGCTGAAGACACAAGAGACTTTTTCTTGCCTCTTTGTTTCCTTGTGTGCGAGGAGAGGGGATTAAGAGTGCTGCTTAAAGGAACTCCAGAGACAGGCACGAGCCATGGCTATCAGCGCGGACCCCAGAGACGAGCATGAGATGCTAAGGCTCCTGCTGCAGCCACCAAGAAGCCTGTGTGCAAGCACAGGTCACTCCCACACCTCCCTTCACAGGAGCCAGTGCAGTCCCCCACTGCCAGGGTCCCGTGATCCAGGAACAACTTCACAGAGAGAACGCACGGTGTGCCTCAGGCTGGTGCAACATTATGCCAGTCTCTGCCACCGCAGGCTCACCCCGCATCCATAGTCCTCTCTCCCCCTGGCCTGAGTGAGCCAGAGCCCCCAAATCAGCTGCTCCTTTAACCTCGTCCTGTCTGAGCAAAGAACACATGCACTCAGGTGACCTACACACAGAGGCGGGGCCAAATCCAAAGCTGAACGCCGGGAACTGAGCAAACAAAGAAGAGAAAGGAAATTTCTCCCAGCAGCCTCAGAAGCAGCAGATTAAAGCTCCACAATCAACTTGATGTACCCTGCATCTGTGGAATACCTGACTAGACAATGAATCATCCCAAATTGAGGAGGTGGACTTTGGGAGCAATTATATATATATATATATATATACACATATATATATATATATATATATATATATATATATATATATATATATA